>NW_006399799.1:16875967-16884405 GCF_000299155.1 Elephantulus edwardii
ATAACACAAAGAAAACTAATGTTAGTAAAGATGAATATAGACTATTGCTAACCAATAAGAATGTAACCTCTATAAATAAAGCAAAAATATTTAATGAAAGTTCAAAACACTTCCAAACAGGGACACATCTAACCTTACAAAGTAAAATAAAATACTCTAAAATGGCAAAGTAACAAAGGTATATTTATTTTCTAAAATAAATAACTAAAAGTATAACATTCCAATTGGAAATGGTAAAATCAATAAAATTCTAGGTAAGACAGTACAAAAAATATGGGGAGGGATTTTACACTGATTGGTTGGAAATATGAGAGAAGGCTTTGGGATTGATTAGTTTAAATACATGTCTAAGGAGAGGTTTACAGAGTAATCACATGATAATTATCTTAAAACATTTCCTGAGGCCTATTTAACATTATTTCTCTAATGAGTCATGTAAAGACCCTCCTTTAAACTTTTTTAATTGAACCTGTGCCCATTTCCCTCCATTTCTAAAATTGTGATTTTAGTGAAAGCTTATAAAGCATATGGTTTTTTCAATGAATCATTTATGTACATTTTGTTTCATAATAGTAACTACAATACCCACAATGTCTCCTCACTCATTAATTCCATATTGTCTTTCCTTTCATTATTTATTTTCTACATTCCCCTCCTCCCATCCTTGGTAACCATGCTAGAAGGATTCTGTGTATAAACCTTTCTTTAGCTCTTTACAGTGATGGTCTTAGTCCTTGGAAAAAGGCATCATGCTGGGGAAAGTGAAGGGTCAGAGAAAAAAGGAAGATCCTTAACAAGATGGATTGATTTAGTGACTTTAACAATGAGTTCAAGCACATCAGAGATCATAAGGGTGATGTGGCATAGGGCAAGATTGAAATCTGTTGTTCATAGGGTTGCTATGAATCATAATCAGCTTGATGGAGCCTAAAAAAACCCCCCAACAATACAGTATTTATCCTTTTGTGACTGACTTATGTCACTCAGCATAATGTTTTCTCCATCTTCTTTTAATGATTTTTTTTGGTCATTCAATGTATTGCCCATAGCATCTTTTAATTTTGTCACACGAGGCTTAAATTTATTTTTCAGTTCTCTCACCTTGATAAATACAGAGCAAGTTCTTCTCTTCATATTCTCCAATTCTAGCTGTCTGCATATTCCATTATAGTACTTTGCTTTGTCCTCGAGAGCTGCCCTTTGAAATCTTCTGCTCAGCTCTTTTACTTCAACACCTTTTCATTTTGTTTTGGCTTCGCAACACTCCAGTGCAATTTTTAGAGTCTCTTCTGGCATCTGTTTCGATTTTTTTTTTCTTTCTCCTCTGTTTTTGTAATGATCTTTTGCTTTCTTCATGGTTGATATCATCCCACAACTCATCTCATTGTCAATCATTGGTGTTTAATGCCTCAAACCAATTATGTTCTTAAAATTCAGATGGAATTGATTCAAGGTCATATCTTGGTTCTTGTGGATTTATTTTCATTTTCTTGGCCTCAATTTGAACTTACATATGTGTAATTGGTGATCTGATCCACTATCTGTTCCTGGCATATTTCTGACTGTGATATTGGGCTTCTCCAGTGATTTCCTCTGAAAATGTAGTCAATCTGATTCCTATGCAGCCCCTCAGGTGAGATCCATGTGTAAAGGCATCTTTTGTGTCTTCTAAAAAAACGGTATTTTTAATGAGTAAATTATTATAAATACAAAAGGCAAAAATGTCAAAATTTCAGGAAGTACCATATGAATATCATTAATACCAAATATGAACAAGAGTGAATGATAATGAAGAAAGATGTGGAAGCTGAAGGCATTAGCAAAAAAATAAGGCCCCAGGAATCGATGGTATATCAATTGACTTGTTTCAATTAACAGATGCAGCCTTGCATGCACTCACCAGTCTATGCCAGGTAATTTGGAGGACACTGTCTGGCCAATGAATTGGAAGAGGTCCATATTTGTTCCCATTCCCAAGAAAGGTGAGCCAACTGAATGTGGAAACTATTGAACAATAACATTAATACCACATGCAAGCAAATTACTGCTGGCAATCATTCAAAAGTGGCTAGAACAGCACAAAGATAGGGAATTGTCAGAAGTTCAGGCAGGATTTGGAAGAGGCCATGGAACCAGAGATATTATTGCTGATGTCAGATGAATCCTGGCTTTTCGAAAGTAAGGAAACCAGAAGAATGTTTATTTTTCATTGACAATGCAGAGGAGCCTTTTTTTATTGATTGTGTGGATCATAATAAGTTTGTGGCTGTCATTGAGAAGAACAGGAATTTCAGAGCCCTTAATTATGTTCATGAGGAACCTATACCTGGACCAGGAGGCTACTGTGTGAACTGAGCAAGGGAACACTGCATGGTTTAAAATTGAGAAGGGTTTGCAAAGCCACATGAAAATCCAAAGTCAAGCATGGATTTCTTCCAGTGGATTATCTAAGTACCTGTCTTTAAAACTTCTCAGTGTGGCCTGGACTGTTCTGCCAGGAGCACTAAACCTTGACCCCCACCCCTGTCCCTCTACCTGGAGGCCCCCTGCCCACACCACCTGGACACCTGAATCCACCACCTAGAGGACCCAGTACTGCCACATGGACACCCCTGATCATCACCTGGATGCCCTGGCATGGCTGCCTAAAGGACCCAGCCCTGTTGCCTGGATGCCCCAGTCCTGCCATATAGACACTCCAGCCACTCAGCCTGGAGGACAACCCACTGCCACCCCTCTGAACTGCAGCAGGAATGCCAATATAACAGGTAAAGCCATTTTCTACCCTCTCTCAATGCTTGAGCTGCCTTTTGTATCAGGCACTTTGAACTTGCCAGACTTTGGCAAAGAAAGCTGCTAATTCACATGTCATATCTCTCCCCAGCTGAAGCAAGATTTTCCCTAAGTCTAAAGATCAGCTGTCCTGCCCTCCTCTGGAACAGTGATTTCCTGAGCCAAGGTTATCAGACCAAGAGCCTGCTAAAATCTCAAGAATGAAAAACTCTACACAGCAATGACACAGAAGAAGCAGACTACTGTACAACCTACACAAACCCAAAACAAGATATCACTCCCCAAAAGTGACACAGTATCAATGGATTTTCTAAAGCCGGAAAGTCTGATGGAACTTTCTGACACAGAATTTAAAAGAACAATGATTGAATATTTTCAATGGGTGGAAGACAAACTAGAAAAATTGTAAGATTCTGAAAGCAAAATCCAAGAGGAACTGTAAAAAAAAAATCCAAGACAATGCAGATAAAACAAATGAGGCATTAGAGGCTCTGGAAAAACAAGAAACCATGATCCAGAATATGAGGACCAATGTTTCAGATGCTATCAACATATCGGAGGGACATATGAACAGAATTGAAGAGATAGAACTCAGAACCAGGGAAATAAAAGATACAGTGTCACCACTGATCTGCTAAAGCAGAATCAAAAAAGGAAGGAAAAAGAAGAAAGCCTAAGAATAATGTGAGACACCACCAAGAGAAAAAACATGCACATAATCTGAATCCCAGAACAGGAAGAAGCAGGTAAAAGCACCAAGAAAGTTATGGAAGACTTACTAGACAAAAACTTCCCAGGCATAAGGAAAAATGAGAGAATATATATTCAAGAACCTGAGCAAACACCATATAAAATAGACCCCAAAAGAAAAACACTAAAGCATATCATACTCAAATTTGCCAGAACCCAAGATAAGGAGATAATTATGAAAAAAGTTAGGAAGAAATGAAGAGTAACCTATAAGGGAAAGCAGATAAGATTAAGTGCCATTTCTCAGCAGAAACCGTGCAAGAAATAAAACAGTGGAATGACATATCAAACATTCAAAGTATACAACTATCAACCAAGAATACTGTACCCAGCAAAACTATCCATCAAATATGAAGGAGAGATAGTCTTAGAAAAGCAGAACCTAAGAGAGTTTTTAAAAATAAGACTAATGTTGCAGAAGACAGAGAGAAGTCCTATTTATAGAGATGCCCCAGAAACAGAATGTATCAAAATAACTAGTAACACCACGAAAAAGAACTCAACAAAATGATAGCAATAAACCCTTGCCTCTCAATAATTAGAATGAATGTGAATGGTTTAAATGCACCACTGAAGAGAAAAAGAAAAGCAGATTGGATTAAAAAAAATCAATATGCTGTCTACAAGAGACACACCTGAAAAGTGAAGATAAAGAAAGACTAAAAAGGGTGGAAAAAATATAACAAGCAAATGGCAAGCAGGAAAAAGCAGGAGTAATTATATTAATCTCTGATGAAATATAAAAAACCATCACAAAGGGCAAGGAAGGTCGCTATATAATGTTTAAAGGGTCACTAAACCAAGAGGAATCCAGGTTGGAATCATCTGGATCAGCCAGATTCTATAGAGGTTTGTTTTCTGGTTATGGTGAGGATTAGGTGCAAAGTTTACTCACCATTGGGTGTGAGCTGATTTTATTCAGCCTCCTATTTAAAAACACATTTAGACGGTGAGCTCTGGTAGCCTCCTGGCAAGAAGCTGCACTGCAATCCCAGAGGTGTGTAGTTCGAATCCACCAGATGCTCTGCTGGAGAAGGAGCAACAAATCTCCTGTATCAGTTACATCTGATTTGACAGTACACACACAAAAATTAATTTAAAAAAATTAAAATACAATACATTTGGTCAGCAGTATGGGGCTGGAAACTAGGTTGGAAGTGTTCTGTCCATGTGCTGTATAGAGGTAACTTGTGATTGCTGTGATGCTAAACACTGTGACACTGATGTGTCAAATGTGCTAATGTTTACCCATGTGGACAGTGTTTGGGGGAGCTCCTCAATTAAAACAAGCTTGGAAGCAGGAGTAGCATCCATTTCCAAAATAGCTTGCCTCTGGAAACTCTATGAATGTGAAGAAATTATGAAAGTTAGACAAGTGTTCAGGTCTTTCATTCATAGGTTTACAATGAGTTGTACAAGATTCAATGGCACTTAATAATAACAACAAGAGAGAAAAAGGACATAACCATTATAAATATCTATGCACCAAATTATAGAGCTGCAAAATGTAAAGCAAACATTAATAGTACTAAAAAAAAAAAATAGACAACACCACTATAGCTGTAGGAGACTTCAATACACCACTTTCAAGAAAAGACAGAACTACCAGAAAGTAACACAACAAAGATGCTGAAAAATTAAACCACACAATAAAACAACTCGATCTTACAGGTATATACACGCTGATGCACCAAAAAAGTGCAGTATCCCTTCTTTTCCAATGTGCATGGAACGTTTTCCAGAATAGGTCACATTTTATGTCACAAGGCAAGCATCAATAAATTAAAAACATAGAAATAATACAAAGCATCTTCTCAGACCACAATATTATAAATTTAGAAATTAATAACAAGAGGATAAAGAACAAAACCCCCATACATTTGGAAGCTGAACAACACCTTGCTTGAACATGAGTGGATACTAGAAGAAATAAAAAATTAAATTAAAAAGATTATTGAAACAAATGACATTGAAAACAGAACTTATGAAAACTTCTGGGAAACAGCCAAAGCACTAATTAGATGTCAATTTATAGCAAATAGATCAAAAGGCAAGAAAAAAAATGATAGTTGACTCTTTAACCCAACATCTCCAACAAATTGAAAAAGAACAGCAAGAAAATCTGACACCCTCTAAAAAAGTGAAATTATAAAAATTAGGGCAGAAGTAAATTAAATAGAAAACAGAAAAATAATTTAAGCCATCAAAAACCCCCAGAAATTGGTTCTTCAAAAAGGTCAATAAAATTGTCAAACCACTAGCAAAAGTAACAAAACAAAAGGGGAAAAAAACACAAATAATTCAAAGGAGAGATGAAAGGTGCAATGTCACAACAGAACCAACTAAAATTAAAAGGTTAACAATGGAATATTATGAAAAGTTATACTCAAACAAATATGAACACCTAGAAGAAACGGAAAAATAGTTAAAAACCCACAAGCTACCTAAACTGACACAAACCAAAATAGAACATGTGAACAGATCTATTACAAAAGAAAAAATTCAAAAGGCAATAAAACAATTTCTAACAACAAAAAAAGCCCTGCACCAGATGGTCTTACAAGTAAATATTACCAAACATCCAGAGAAGAACTGTCACCAATCCTACATAAACTATTTCAGAAAAGAGAAAAAGATGGAATTCTCCCACACTCATTCTATGAAGCAAACATAGCCTTGATACCAAAGGCAGTTAAAGACACCAACAAAATAGAAAATTATAGGCCAATATCTCTTTATGAACATGGATGCAAATTAGAGTAAAATCCTGGCCAATAGAATCTAACAATACACTAAAATAATAATTTACCATGACCAAGTGGGATTAATAAGAGGTATGTAAGGACAGATAACATAAGAAAAACAATCAGTGTAATTAATCACATTAGTAGAGCAAAGAACAATAACCTCATGATCCTACCAAATGATGCAGAAAAGGCCTTTGACAAAATCCAGCACCCTTTCCTGATTAAAACACTCAACAAAATAGCAATAGAGGGCAATTTTCTTAACATAGTGAAAACTATATACATAAACCCAAAAGCCAACATCATTCTCAACAGAGAGAGATTATAGGCATTTCCTTTGAGAACAAGAACTAGGCAAGCATGCCCACTATCACCTTTCCTATCCAATATTGTGTTGGAAGTCTTAGCAATAGCAATACAAGAGAAGGAAATAAGAGGTATCCAAATTGGCAATGAGGAGGTAGAATTATCTCTATATACAGATGATATTATAACATACTTAGAAAACCCTAAATACTCAGAGAGAAGAATATTGGACATATTCAAACAGTTCAACAAAGTGACAGGATGCAAGATCAACATACAAAAATCAATTGGCTATCTCTACAGTGACAAGTGAAAAAAAAAATGGAGTTAAGAAAAATAAAGCCTATCTAGGAGATCTAAGATGGCGGCGGAGGCAGAGACAACGTGGTGAGCTGCAGGAGCAACGGACCACTTGGAACAGGGCCACTATGGCCTTCTACAGACTTCTGTTTATTGATAATTGAACAGTTAAACAGTTGATGACTGGTCTTCAGTGAGGCTGAGGCTCAACAACAGGAATTCAAGGATTCTCAAGGAAGAATGGGTGAGTGCCGCAGCTCCCAACCCCCTCCCGCAGAGCCCACACTGCGCCACACCCGCAGCTCCATGAAGTTCCCACAGCCGGAACCTATGGAATCCCTCGCCCAGGATGGAGAGTGGGCACCAGGCCTCCCCAGGACTGGTGCAGCGTAGCTGCCACACTGCAGCAAAGTGGACTGGTTCTGGGGAGAATTCTTGGAGGCAAGATGGCGGTGGCAGGGGAAGCAGGCAGCCACTGGCCTCCTGCGCGCGACATGAAGCATGACCACCAGCAACCCATGTGGGAGATGACGCACGGGAGATGGCTTGCCTCTACCGGTCACCTACATGGAAGATGGCGCTGGAGGATGGTGTGAACCTGCCTGCTGCCCACGCACGAGATGGCACGCACCTGCCAGCCACCCGTGTGGGAGATGACACTCGGGAGATGGCTCACGCCCACCAGCCACCCATGCAAAAGATGACACTCCCCTGGTGGCCACCTGCACAAAAAAACAGCATGTACCCACCAGCCACCTGCGCTGGGGGATGGCGCGTGCCCACCAGTCGCACGTATGGGAGATGGTGCGTGCCTGCTGGCCGCCTGCACTGGGGGATGGTGCGCAACCCCCGGCTGCCTGTGCACGAGATGACACGCACCTGCCGAGAGATGACATGCACCCACTGGCTACCCGCGCTGGGGGATGGTACGCACCCAACCCCACCAGCTGCCCGCGCACAAGATGACAGCCGCCCACCAGCCACCCGCGTGGGAGATGGCGAGCACCCACCAGTCACCCACACGCGAGATGACGTGTGCCCGCCGGCCGCCCACGCTGGGGGATGGCGCACACCCGCCCCCACCGGCTGCCTGTGCACGAGATGATGTGTGCCTGCCAGTTGCCCGCTTGCAAGATGATGGGCGCCCACCGGCCGCCTGCGCTGGGGGATGGTGCCTGCCAGCTGCCCGCGCACAAGATGACACGTGCCCGCCAGCCACCCGCGAGGGAGATGACGCACGGGAGATGGCGAGCGTCCGCCAGTTGCCCTCACTGGGGGGTGGTGCGCACCCGCCAGTCGCCGGAATGAAAATTAGGGCTGCCCACCATCACCTGTGGGGGCGGGGGGGACGTGTGCCCCGCCACCTACAGGTTCGGATTTCCTTGGAAAACCAGAGATGATCACCTATACAATGGATTGTTGAAAGTCACTGTGAGTTCTCTACTTGATGACACTTAACAGGGGAAGCATGTCCAAGAGGACCGACATCCTAAATGCACCACATATTTTGATCTGTTGAATGCTTCTGCCAAAAGCTGTTTA
>NW_006399799.1:16885260-16886581 GCF_000299155.1 Elephantulus edwardii
CCTCATCATTTCCTTCACCTGCTCCCCCCACCAACCAATTTCTGCAGCTCTGCAACTGCATCCCTGCCCATCCTCATCCTTCTGCCCCCAACCCTCACCTCCTTGTACCCCCAATATGTTATTTCCCAATTAAAAAAAATAAAACCTATCACAATAGCTAACCATAAGATTAAATACTTGGGAGTAAATCTAACTAGAAACACAAAAGACCTATTCAAACACAATTAAAAAACATTGCTACATGAAACAAAAAGAGACTTGGAGAAATGGAAGACTATACCATGCCCATGGATAGGAAGACACGATATTGTGAAAATGACAATTCTACCTAACACAATCTGCAAGTTCAACACAATACCAATACAAATATCCATTTCATTCTTCAATGAGATGGAAAAGGCAATTTCCAATTTCATCTGAAATGGAAAGAGACCTTTAATAAGTGAAGAACTTCTGAAAAAGATAAACAAGATAGTTAGCATTTCATTCCCTGATCTCAAACCCTACTACACAGCTGTGGTGGTCAAGATAGCATGGTACTGGTACAATGACAGACGCATAGATCAGTGGAATAGAATTGAGAGCCCAGAAATCAGTTCATCTATCTATGCTCAACTGATTTTTGACAAGGAGATACAATCAGTTAAATGGGGAAATAAAAAACTATTTAAGAAATGATGTTGGCAAAATTGGAAAACTATCTGCAGAAAATTCAAGACCCACATCTTACTCCATACACAAAAACCAGCTCAACGTAGATCAAGGACCTAGGAGTGCACTTTACCCAAGAAGAGCTTGGAAGAACTCTAGAAGACTTATTATATCCACAACATGAACAGTTTTCCAAGCATCCTGAAAAACCTACAACCAGGAGAGGATAAAATTGATGAATGGGACCTTCTAAGAATCAAATCTCTATGCACATCCAAAAACTTCTCAAACAGGATAAAAAGGAAAGCCACAGGCTGGGAAAAATTATTTGGTAATGATATGTATGATAAGGCACTTATATCTAGAATTTATAGAATACCCAGCACCTCAACAAGATAAGTGTAAACAACTCAGTTGCAAAATGGGCACAGGATATGAACAGACACTTGACCAAAGAAGACATTCAGATGGTGAACAAACACATGAAGAAATATTCAAAACCCCTAGCTCTAAGAGAAATGCAAATCAAAACAACTATGAGATATCATCTCACTTCAGTAACAACAGCAAAATTCAATAGAGCCGCAAACAACAAATGGTGGTGAGGTTGTGGAGAAATTGGAACGCTTATTCACTGTTGGTGGGAGTTTAAAATGGTGCAACCACTGTG
>NW_006399799.1:16888341-16890874 GCF_000299155.1 Elephantulus edwardii
GATTCTCTGCTGATGTGCTACTCCAGTCGGTTTTGGATACTCTTCAGTAGAATTTTCATTAGGTATTATTTGTATGACAATAGTTCAGAATAATAGGTGCATAGCAAAGATGATTTGGGAGGACAGGGAGAGGAGGAAATTGTGCAACAATGAATGGAATTTTTAAAGAGAAAAGCGAACTGGGAGGATAGGAAGGAAAATGTGCAACAGTAAATGAAAGGAAATTAAAATTGTAAACTTTCAATAAAATCATAATTAAAAATTATAAAATAAAGTTGAGAAGGCAGTGTGTCAGGATTGTATTCTCATTGAATACCTATTCAATCTGTATGTTGAGCAAATTATCTGAAAAGCTGAACTCTATGAAGAGGAGTACGGCATTGGCATCGGAGGGAGATTCATCAATAACCTGTGTCATGCAGATAACATAACCTTGCTTGCTGAAAGTGAGGAGGACTTGAAGCACTTGTTTCAGAGGATCACCAAATGCAACCTTCAGTATGGATTGCATCTGAATATCAAGAAAATAAAGATTCTTACCACTGGACCAATAGGCAACATCATGATTAATAGAGAAGAGACTGAAACTGCCAATAGCTTCATACCAGCAGTCAGGAAATAAGGAGATGCATTGCACTGGGAAAATCTGCAGTTAGAGACCTCTCCAAATTATTGAGGAGTAATGATGTCAGTTTGAGGACTAAGGTGCATCTGATTCAGGCCATAGTCTTTCCAATTACTTGCTATGCATCTGAGACCTGGGCAATAATAAAGATGACAGGAAAGTAATTGACACCTTTGAGTTATAGTGCTAGAGAAAAGTATTGAACATCCCATAGATGATCAAGAGAATGAACAGATATGTCTTGGAAGGAGTTCTCTTCAGAAGTAAGAACGATGAGGCTTTGTCTCACATACTTTGCACATGTTGCTAGGAGGGGCTATTCCTTGAAGGGCATGGTGCTGGGAAGGGTGAAAGGTTGACAAATGAGAGGAAGATCCTTAAACAGGTGAATTGAAATGGTGATTCCTGCAATGGGCTCTTCCGTTTCAGGAAGTGTGAAGATGGCACAGGATAGAACAGGGTTCAGGTCTTTTGTTCACAGGGTCGCTATGAGTTGTACACAACTTGATGGCACCTAACAACAGCAATGTCCTATAGATTGATCCAGGTCATATTGCTTTTCATGAATTCTTAATTGGTTTTCAGTGTTAGATAGTACTCCATAGTGTGACTTTTCCATAGTTTCATTATTTGTTCATTTATTAATGACACTTGGGTTGTTTTTATCTCTTTCCTATTGTGAATGAATGTAGCATTAAACATGAGTATATATATATCTGTTCTTCCCATGGTTCCTGTTTCTTTAGGATACACGTCTAGTAGAGGAAATGCTAGATCATACAGCAACTTCATTTTCAACATCCTAAGGAAGCACTGAACTGTTTTCCATAGTGGTTGCATCATTTTACATTCCCTTCAGCAGTATGATTTTGTCTTTTGGTTGTTATTTGTTTACTACATAATGCATAGCAACTTCCAACTACAAATGGTTTTACCCTGTGAAAAGCAGATCTGAAGTTTGCTCTATTCTGCACAATCATCATGATCTCTGCTATGTTTTCAAATCCTTTTATTATAGTCACTGTATCAGTTCATCTCATTGAGGGTCTTAAAACAGTGTAAGAGAGTTCTATCTCACCACATCTTCACCAGATATTGTTGCTTACTGTCTTATTGAACTTTGTTTTTCTTGCTTTGGTGAGCCAATATCTCATTGTTATTTCATTTGCATCTCTCTCCTTAACAGCTAGTGTTACCAAATCCATGCTTTCCAGCTCCCATTCCTTCCTCATTGTTTCTAACTTTTGCATTCCAGTTTCCAATAATATTAATGCACCTTGGTTGTATGTTTGATGAATTTCAAACTGGAAAAGTTGATAAGAATCTTCAATTTCCTCCTCTTTGGCTTTTGTTTTTGGTGTATATATTTGAATAATCATTGTAACAGGTCTGCTTTGTATGTGTATGGATAGTATCCTATCACTCACAACATAATACTTTAGGACTGTTGCCATTGTTATTATGTGCTTTTGAGACCCCTGCAATTAATAGCGACCATATATACCTAGTATACAGGTTCTTTTTAACCCTTTTGGGAAATTGTTCTGCAAGCATGTATGAGAAGAAAAAGAGAGGCAGTTCTCAAGAAGAAAGGTACAAGAATAATTTTATTTCCTCTTCATTATCTTTTCAAGTAGAGTGATGCAAATAGTTACCCTTTACTTATAATTAACAGTACACCAAGAACTAAGGAAGAAATTTAAGCTGCACTGAAAATATTGACAAAAGAAAATAAAGGCCCAGAAATTAATGACATACAAATTGAGGTGTTTGGCAAAGAGTGGTAGCCCCGAAAGTGTTCACCAGCCTATACCGGTAAATATGGAAGACAGCTGCCTGGCCAACTGACTGGAAGAGATTCATATTTGTTGTTTGTTGTTGTTGTTGTTGTTATGTGCCGTCGAGTCG
>NW_006399799.1:16892724-16894686 GCF_000299155.1 Elephantulus edwardii
CTTCCTGGATGATACCTTTGACATCCTCCCACAACTCATCTGGTCTTCGCTCATTAGTGTTCAAGGCCTCAAACCTGTTCCTGAGATGATTCTGAAATTTAGGTGGGCTTACCTTTCAAAACAAAGATGGTACAACAGAGTGCAAAAATTATAGCATAATAGCATTAATATCACAGACAAGCATAATCATGCTGAAGATTATTCAAAATCAGCTAGAAAAGCACACCCACAGTTGTTAAATTTCAAACTGTAAAAGTTGATAAGAATCTTTAGTTTCTGTGTCTGTCTCGTGGTCTCACCTACTTCCTTCTTGGTCATTCAGTTGCTAGAAATTGGGGACCCAGAGCAGCCAGAACCCAGCACAGCCGGGAGATGGGCCTGAGAGCTGGAATTTGAACTACACACAGGCCAGTTGAGTTCCAGCCAGAAGCCACCAGCCAAGCCACAGTGGGACCCAGAGCGAGGAGCAAGCAGGTACTTTGGGAACAAACTACTTTCAAAAAGAGAGCACAAATACATAGGTTCATCCGAAAACATTGCTGTGAACCAACGCTGACATTTGAGAGCCACGGGAGCTGCAAGGATCTGCAGGGTCAGCCAGTGTCATGGGGTACAGTGAGCCTCAATGGGGTGCAGGGAGTCGCAGCAGGGAGCAGGGAGACACAGTGGGACCCACCACCAGGAGCAAGCAGGAAAGCAGGAAATTGAATGAGGTACTTAGAGGGGATCACGTCTGATTCCTGGACCAGTTGTGGGACCCCATCCCCTTAAGCAGGAAGGAATGAGACAGCTAGAGCCGGCTGGAGTAGCAGACCCAGTTCTAGAGGGGAAAACCAGGCTTCCTGGTATTCCATTCAGGTCTCCCCCACACCCCTCTCACGTGTGCATCTACATTCACATCTTCACACACACACACACACACACACACACACACACACACGTGTGTCTGCATGTGAACCCACCCTATGTGCATCTGCTTGTGTGCCTGCCCAAACTTCTTCTGGAGCAGTGACATCAGATTAAGAATCAGCTTTTGCCTCTAGCACAAAAATCTCTACCACAGCAATGTCCCAAAAGAAGCAGACTATCTCACTCACCATACAAGTCCAAAGCAAGATATCACCCCTGAAAACTGACACAATATCAATGGATGTTCTAAAGCCAGAAAGTCTGATGGAACTTTCTGACACAGAATTTAAAAGAACAATGATTGAATATTTTCAATGGGTGAAAGACAAACTCGAAGAATTATAGGGCATTGCAAGCAAAAATCAGGAGGAGCTTAAAAAAAATTATCCAAAACAATGCAGATAGAACTAAAGAGGCATTAGAGGCACTGGAAAAACACAAGAAACCACAATCCAAAATATGAGGTCCAAGGTTTCAGATGCTGTCAACATGCTGGAGGGACACATGAACAGAGTTGAAGAGATGGAACACAGAACCAGTGAAAGAGAAGATAGAATTGTCACCACTGATCTGCTAGAGCAAAAAGCAGAATCAAAAAGAAAGGAAAAAAGAAGAAAACCTAAGAATAATGTGGGACACCATCAAGAGAAAAAACCATACATATCATCGGAATCCCAGAACAGGAAGAAGCAAGTAAAGGCACCAAAAAAGTTGAGGAAGCATTTCTAGAAGAAAACTTCCCAGGCATAAGGAAGAATGAGAGAGTATATATTCAAGAAGCTGAGTGAACACCATATAGAATAGACACCAAAAGAAAAACACCAAGGCATATCATAGTCAAATTTGCCAAAACCAAAGAAAAAGGAGACAATTCTGAAAGCAGATAAAGATAAAAAGGAAGTAACCTATAAGGGGAAGCAGATAAGATTAAGTGCCGATTTCTCGGCAGAAAATATGTGAGCAAGAAGACCGTGGAATGATATATATAGAACACTCAAAGAACACAACTGTCAACCAAGAATATTGTACCCAGCAAAATTGTCCATCAAATAT
>NW_006399799.1:16897413-16898618 GCF_000299155.1 Elephantulus edwardii
ACTCGACGGCACATAACAACAACAACAGAGGAAATGGACAAGTACTTAGAAATGCACAACCTACTTAGCTAACACAAACTGAAATTGAACAACTGAACAGACCCATTACAAAAGAAGAAATTGAAAGGGTAATAAAAAAATTTCCAGACCAAAAAACCCTGCACCAGATGGTATTACAAGTGAATTTTATCAAACATTCAGAGAATTGTCACCAATTCTACAAAAACTATTTCAGAAAATAGAAAAAGATGGAATTCTCCCGGTCACATTCTATAAAGCAAACATATCCTTGCTACCAAAGTGAGGAAAGGACACTAGCAAAACAGAAAACTATAGGTCAATATCTCTTATGAACATAGATGTAAAAATCCTGAATACAATACTGGCCAATAGAATCCAATGATATATCAAAGACATAATTCACCATGACCAAGTGGGATTTATAACAAGTATGCAAGGATGGTTCAACATAAGAAAAACAATAAATGTAATTAATCACATTAATAAAGCAAAGAACAAGAACCACATGATCCTATCAATTGATGCAGAAAAGGCCTTTGACAAAATCCAATACCCTTTTCTGATTAAAACACTCAACAAAATAGCAATAGATGGAAATTTCTTCAATATAGGAAAAAGTATATATGCAAACCTGAGAGCCAAAATTGTTCTCAATGGAGAGAGGCTAAAGGCATTCCCTTTAAGAATAGGAACCAGGCAAGGATGCCCATGATCACCGTTCTTATTCAATATTGTATTGGAAAGTCTTAGCAATAGCAGTAAGAAAAGAGAAGGATATAAGAGGTATCCAAATTGGCAAAGTAAGGGTTAAAATATCTTTCTATGAAGATGATATCATAGTACACTTGGAAAAACCAAAAGACTCAGCAAGAAAACTACTGGACATAGTTAACCAATTCAATAAAGTGACAGGATACATGATTAACATACAAAAATCAGTTGGATTTCTCTACAGTGACAAAGAGAATACAGAACTGGAGCTACGAAAAACAATACCCTTCACAATAGCTAATTACAAGATTAAATACTTGGGAGTAAATTTAACCAGAAGCACAAAACATTACTACAAGAAAGTTTGAGAAGTGGAAGACTATCCCCCACTCATGGATAGGAAGACTCAATATTGTGAAAATGACAATCCTACAAAAGGCAATTTACACGTTCAATGCAATCCCAATACAAAT
>NW_006399799.1:16899623-16904806 GCF_000299155.1 Elephantulus edwardii
CCCCAAAGAAACCATAACCACCACCCAAGCAGATATATGCACACCCATGTTTATCATGGCTTTGTTCACAGTAGCAAAGAGCTGGAAACAACCTAAGTGCCCATCAACAAATAAATGGATAGAGAAGCGGTGGTGTATTTACACAATGGAATACTAAGCTGAATTGAAAAACAAGGAAATCATGCAATATTATTAAAAATGAGTGACCCTGAAGGACATTATGCTGAGTGAAATATCTGTCACAAAAGGACAAATACTGCATAGTGCCACTGTTGTAAAACAGAACTGACATAGGGGTTGGGGGAAAGAGAAAGATGGGATAAATTATGCATACTGCATTGAAACAGATGAGAGAGAGAACTGTTTAAAAAATATATATGATTAGGTATGATTGTCATGACATGGGTCAAGAACAAAGGCTGCATAGTGGAGTGAACTTGGGGGGAGGGATTGTATAATAATGAAAGAATTTTTCTTTTACTTTTCAAAGAGAAGAATGAACTGGAGGGGACAGGTGGGCAGGGAGAAAAGTACAACAATGAATGAGTGAAAATCCAAAATCTCTAAATTTTCATTAAAATAAATAATAATTTCTACAGCAAGTGCTTCAGCTCCTCCTCAGCCTCAGCAAGCAAGGTCATGTTATATGCATAACATATGTTGTTGATGAGCCTTCTGTCAATTCTGATGCCACATTCCTCCTCATAAAGTCCAACCTGCCAGATGATCTGTTCCACATATAGATTGAAAAGTATGGAGAGAAGATGCATCCCTGATGCACACCTTTCCTAAAATTGAACCATGCAGTGTTTCCTTGCTCTGTTCTGAGGACTGCTTCCTGATCCAAGTACAGGTTTCACACAAGCACAATCATGTGTTCTGGCATTCCCATTCTTCTCAAGGTTAGCCACTAGTTTATTGTGATCCACACAGTCAAATGTCCTTGCATACTCAATGAAATATAGATAGACATTCCTCTGGTACTTTGTTTTTGGTTAAGATCCATCTAACATTGGGAAAATGTCCCTACTGCTACCATCACATCTAAACCCAGCTTGCAGATCTAGAAGCTCTATGTCAGTGTATTGTCCCAGTCATTTTTAGGTTATCTTCAGCATGATCTTGCATGTGTGTGATATTGGTTATATTCTTTGATAATTTCCACACTCTATTGGATTACATTTTTTTTTGTGGAATGGAAATAAATATGGATTTCTTCCAGCCAATTAGCCAGGCAGTTGACCTCTAGATTTCTTGGCACAACCTGGTGAGCACATCTAGGAAAGCATCTGTTCGTTGAAGTATGTCAATTGGTATGCTGTCAATTCCTGGGGCTGTTTTCTGGCAATTCCTTCAGAGCAGCTTGAACTTCATCCCTCATCACCATTGCCTCTTGGCCACATGTTGTTTCATGAAATTCTGTGTCAGCCAATTCTTTTTGGTGTAGTGACTCTGTGTACTCTTTCCATCTTCTTTTGATGCTTCTGGGGTCATTCAACATTCTGCCCACAGAATCCATAAGTACTGCAACTCTAAGCTTGAATTTGTTTTTCAGTTCCTTCAACTTAAGAAATGCTTAATGAGTTCATCCAATTTGATTTTCCAACTCCAGCTCCTTGCATATTTCATTATAATACTTAGCTTTTTCTTCCCAAGCTGCCATTTGAAATCTTCTGTTCAGCTCCTAAACTTCCTGATTTCTTCATCTGCTTTGCTAAATATGTTGTTGTTGTTGTGTGCCATAGAGTCACCTGCAACTCATAATGGCCTTATTCACAACAGCTCTGAAGCACGCCCTAGCTAGAGCCAATCTCACTGACTTGGACACACCTACTCCCATTATCCCAGTTACTATAACAATCCATCTCACCCAGGATCTTCCTTTCTTGCACTGTTCCTCCACCCTTCCAAGTGTGATGTCCTTCTCCAAGGACTGGTCCTTCCTTACAACATGCCCAAAGTATATCAAACAGAGAGAGCTTCAACATCCTTGCTTCCAAGGAGCAGCCTGGTTTCACCCATTGTGGGACAGACTTGTCTGTTCTCTTAGTAGTCCATGGTAAATGCAATATTCTTCTCCAGCACCACAACTCAAAGGCATTGATTCTTCTTCTATCACCCTTACTCACTGTCCAGCTCTTTGATGCATAGCAAATAATTGCAAAGACCATGGCTTACATCAGGTGTACCTTAGTGGAGACTAAGGTCTTTAGACTTGATCTTTAGTAATCTGGAGAGGTCACTGACAGCAGGTTTTCCCAATGCAACTCATCTTTTGATTTCCTGGCTGCTGGTACCAAGAGTATTGTTTGTAGAGCCAAGCAAGCTCAAGCTGTTAACAATCTTTATCTCTTCACCCTCTACAATGATATTGTCAATTGGCCAGTGACGAGAATCTTCGTTTTCTTGATGTTGAGCTTCAATCCATATTAAAGGTTTCAGTCCTTGACCCTCTGAAGCAAATGCCTCAGGTTCTGATCAAATTCAGCAAGCAAGGTTGTGTAATCCGCATAATGCATATTGTTGATGAGTTCCTCCAATCCTGATACCACATTCCTCCTCTTAGAGCCCAACCTCCTGGATGATCTGTTCCACATATAGATTGTGGAATGGAGATAGGATGCATCCCTGGCATACGTCTTTCCTAATTTTAAGCCATGTAGTGTTTCCTTATTCTGTTCTGATAATTACCTCTTGATCCAAGTATAGGTTTTACATAAGCACAATCAAGTGTTCTGGGATTCCCATTCTTCTGAAGAATTAGCCACAGTTTGTTGTGATCCACACAGACGCCTTTGCATAGTCAACGAAACACAGATAAGACATTACTCTGGCACTCTCTGCTTTCAGCCAAGATCCATCTAACATTGGCTATAATGCCCCGAATGCCACGGCTTCTTCTAAACCCAGCCTGTACATCTGGTAGTTTTCTGTTGACATGTTGTTCCAGTAGTATTTGGATAATTTTCAGCAGGCTCTTGCTTGCCTGCAATATCAATTATATTGTTCAATAATTTCCACACTCTTTTGGGTCACAATTTTTGGAACAGGAATAAATATAGATATCTTTCAGTCAGTGGGCCAGGTGGTTGTCCTCCAGATTCCTTGGCACAACTTAGTGAGCGCATTCAGGGCAGCGTCTGTTTGTTGAAATATGTCAATTGGCATGTCATCAATTCGTGGGGCCTTTGACAATTCCTTTAGAGCAGCTTGGAGTTCTTCTTGCATCACCATAGGCTCTTTATTATATGTTTCTTGAAATTCTGTTATCCTTTTTTTTTTCCTGGTATAGTGACTCTGTGTACTACTACAGTCTTTTTTTGTTTGTTTGTTTTACTTTTTCATTTTGGTTGGTTTTCACCTTTTCTTTTATTTATTATTCATTGTTGCACATTTTCTGTCCCACCTTTCCTTCCGCTTCCCCTAGCCTACCACACAATGCACTCTTTGTTCCAGCTTGTCTTACATATAATGCATAATAATATATTCTTTTCAAACAGTTCTTCTCCTTATGTTTTCATGCAGTGTTCATTTCCTATCCACTCTTTCCCATTCCCTCTCTAACCCTCCCCCCATGTCTATCCTGTTCTATAACAGTGGTGTTATGCAGTATTTATCATTTTGTGACTGAGGTTCATTTAGCACAGTATTCTCAAGGTTCCCTCATGTTGTATAATGTTTTACTATTTCATTGTTTTACAATGCTGCATAGTTTTCCATTGTGTGGATGTACCATAGTTTTTCTATCCATTTGTTTCTTGATGTGCACTTGGGTTCCATCCATCTCTTTGCTGTTGTGAATAATGCAGCAATAAACATAGGTGTGCATCTGTTAGAATTGTGGATCTGATTTCCTAAGGTATATTCCCAGTAGTGGAATTGCTCAGTCAAATCTTCTTTTGATGTTTTCTGAGTTATATAGCATTCTGCCCACAGCATCCTTAAGTATTGCAACTCAAAGCTTGAATTTGTTCTTTAGTTCCTTCAGCTTAAGAAATACTGAGCAAGTTGTTCCTTTTGATTTTCAGCTCTTGGCACATTTTATTATAGTACTTTGGTTTGTCTTCCTGAGCTGCCCTCTGAAACCTTCTTTTCAGCTCCTTCACATCTTGATTTCATCCCTTTGCTTTGGCTTTTTGGCACCCTATTCCAATATTCAGAGTCTCTTCTGACATCCATTTTGATCTTTTCTTCTTCCTCTGTCTTTGTAATGACCTTTGACATTCTTCATGGATGATATTCTTGATATCCTCCCACTGCTTCATCTGGTCTTTGCTCATTAGTATTCAAGGCCTCAAACTTGTTCCTAAGATGGGCTTTAAATTCAGGAGGGTTAGACTCAAGGTCAAACTTTGGTTCTTGTGGATTTGATTTTATTTTCTTTAGCTTCAATTTGAACTTGCATAGGAGAAGTTGATGATCTGATTCACAATCAGCACCTGGCCTAGTTTTCACAACTGATATTCAGCTTCTCCAATGATTTTCCTTACAAGTGTAATCAGTCTGATTCCTGTCTAGATCCATTTGTTTAGTCACTGTGTTTCTTACAATAGGTATATGCAATGAATAAATCATTGTACAGAATTCTATCATTCTGTCTCCAGGCTTATTCCTGCCACAAAATCCATGTTTTCTGACTACCAATCCTTTTTCCTTGTTCCCAACATTTGCATTCTAGTCACTCACTATTACTAATGTGTCTTGGTTGCATGTTCTATCAGTTTCTGGTTGAAACAGTTAGTAGAAGTCATCTATTTCCTCCTCTTTGGCTCTGGTTGTTGGTGCACAAATTTGAATGATAGTGGCATTAACAGGTCTTCCTTTTATGTGTATGGATATTATCCTGTTAGGATTTACAAATATTTCTAAGAAAATGACAAAAAAAACTAAGAGAAAAATAGATAACATTACCAGGAAATTGCTTTAAAGTACATTAAAACTGCTAATAAACAACCTAAATTTAAAAAAAAAAAGAGACATCTAATCCCTTTGCACACACCACACACTAAGTAGCTGAGTGTCCCCTGGCCCTAGAACTGTATTCAGAGACTTGCTCTCTACCTCCCAGTGTTGGTGCAGTGTGATATATCTAGGAAAGGGGGCTGTTATCCAGCCTGCAGTGACCTCTAGATTGACAGATCTCTTAAATAAGGTCCATCTCTTTGGACAACACTCCAGGGGAC
>NW_006399799.1:16905254-16906777 GCF_000299155.1 Elephantulus edwardii
AATTAAAAGGAAGATAATTTTAAAAATAATGATAAAACTGGGGTTTCATATGTAGCCCGTTTATGATTAGGTCCTTATATCAAGATTTGAAAAGACAACCTATAAGACTCCCAATAGACATGATCTTTGGTGAATGACTAGCATGTCAAAGCTAAACTAATTCAAGGTAGAGAAGGCTTCTCAGACAGAGCATATGCCTCTTGAATTAAAGGACCCACTTTAGAATCGTGTATGTGGCTTCCTAAGTGCAACGATAGACCCAGACTTAGAGCTACTGAAAATCCCCCACTAGTTCTGCATTAGTCTGCATTTACCAGATGGGTGTAAGAACTGACAATTAGATCAAGAGCTATATTCTTTTGATACCAATTAACCTACTGTTAATGTCTCGATCTTCACACTTTTTCCTTCTCTGCTATGAGTCTCCAAGCTTATTCCCTAGTTACTGAGAGTCATTCCCAGGTCCCTGTACCCCAGGGTCCTCCTTACTAACTGTGATCCAATTAAGCAACAATTGAGTTGTTTTGTGGTGAGAAGTCCTAGGAGGTTTGTCAAGTTCAGTGCTAAAGAAAATGGAAGAAACATCATTAAGAAGCTCAGCTTATTAGACAGCAGGGCCAACACCAGAAGCTAAACAGAAAAGTAAAAATTACTCAGTATCCCCTAGAGTCATCTAAGAAAAACTTGTTTAAACTTTTACCTAACTTTATCCCAAGTGTGTATCCTAGCTACTGAGTACATACCCAAGGCACTGTCACTTACACCACTACCATTTTATTTTCATCATATGCACATTATAGCAATCTCATCACTAGGTAACCCATTAACATTCTCATCATCAATTCCCATCCCCTGTCACCATGGAACCATTATTCTTCTTTCTCTGTTGCATCATAATTCCTAATATCATTCAAGACATCATCTCACAATCAGTAGCAACAGTATTATCATCATCCCATAATCACTAAACAAATCATCATTCAACTACAGCAAATAATCATGACTATCATTCCCACAAACATTACTATAATAAACAATCACAGCTCATGAAAGTAGAACAGTGCCCTTAAAACTTAGGGGGAAAGAGAGAAAAACATTTTTAAACACTGTTTTGAGATATCAATTCAGTATAAGAGGACAAAGCAGGTCATCAAGTGAAGATTGGTTGTTGTTGTGTGTACCATCGAGTCAGAATTAACCCACAGCTGACCCTCCAGCAGGTTTTCAGAGGGAGTTGCTACACAGGAGGAGACTCTCCTTCTCCTGCATCATACAAAGGTAATATAGGATTATTTTTTTTAAGAATGTATGACATTTCTTCAAAATGGTGACATGGAAATCCCATAGCTAGTCCATGGCTAAGAATATACCCTATGGGAACAAGAGCTGACACATGAAGGGAGTTAAGTACACTTATGTTCACTGCAGCAATATTCACAATAATAAGAAAATGAAAACAATTTAAATGCCCACTAACGAATGAATGGATAAATTGTAGTATATTCACATTATAGCTAATATTC
>NW_006399799.1:16907217-16909020 GCF_000299155.1 Elephantulus edwardii
CAGAAAAATCAAAGCCTTCAATATGGATTGCATCTCAACATTAAGAAAACAAAAATCCTAACCACCAAAATGATAGGCAACATCATGATACAAGGAGAAAGAAATTGTCAATTATTTCAAATTACTTAGATCCACAATCAGCATCCTTTGTACCAGCAGTTAGGAGATCAGGAGAAGTATTGCACTGGGCAAGTCTGTTGTCATGGACCTCTCCAAATCACTGAGCAGCAATGATGTCAGTTTGAAGACTAAGATGTACCTGATTCAGGCCATTGTCTTTTCAATCACTTGTTATGCATCTGAGAGCTGGAGAATAAATAAGGATGATGAAGAAGAATTGATACCTATAAGTTGTGGTGCTGAAGAACAACACTAGACTGTCCAAAAAACCAGTGGATATGTCTTGGGAAAAGTCCAACCAGAATATTCCTTGAAGGCAAGAATGGTGAAAACTATCTCACATATTTTAAGCATGTTAGTAGGAGAATCTATTCTTTGGTAAGGGATATCATGCTTGAAAGGGTGGAGGCTCAGTGATACAGAGGAAGACCCTCAATGAAATGGACTGACACAATGATGCAGCAATGGGCTCAAGTCCGTCAGGGATGATGAGGATGGCACAGGAGAGCACAGGGTTCAGATCTGTTGTTTATAGCATCACTTTGAGTTGTACTCAAATTGACAGTACCTAACTACAACAGCAACAATATTCACACAGTGGAATACTGTGCAGCACTGAAAAACAATGAAATATTCATAAAATACAATACAACATGGGGAATTCTAGAGGGTATTATGTTAACTGAAATGTCAGTCATAAAAGGATAAATACTGCGTAAGACTGCTACCGTGAAAATTGGAGAGTGAGGAATGGGGCAGGGGAGGAGGTGGAGAACAGAAATAGAATGGGCAGACAGTGAACACTAGGACAAGGGAGGATTTTAAAATATGCAATAGTAGTCTAATTCCATATTAGATTAATTACTAATTTAATTATTACTTTTAAAATTTAATAATTAACAATAATTTTCTGTTCTGTAGCTAGAATGATCAAATTAGAAACCTTAGTATATCATCCCCAGCCTTAAATCATTTAATAACATTCTAGTACTGTCAAGATAAAACACAACATTGTAATGTGGGCCACAAGGCCGCTAGGTTGGCCCTGCACATCTCCAGAAGCCTCTCACTTGCACTCTGCCTCATTGGCCTTCTTTCTGTTGGTTATACACACCAGGCTGCTTCAAACAATAGGAACTTAGCATATGTTATTCCTTCCACATTGCGATGCTCCTTCCCCTCTACCATCAACTTTCCCTCATTATCTCCTGCTATTAGATCTCATGCATCACTTCTACCAGGAGTCCTTCCCAGATCTCCAAACAGGACAAATACACCTAACAAATGCTCTGTAAAACCACGCAGAATTTTACAATTGTTGTTGTGTGCTATCAGAAGCAACTCATAGCTGACCCTCCAGCTTATTTTCAGAAGCAGTAAATCACAAAGGAAGAGACTGTTTTTCTCCCATGGAGCAGCTGATTGCTTAGAACCATTTGGCTGTGGGTGGACAGTACAACTCCTTATCAACTATGCTACCAGAGCTCCCTATTTTAGAATTAGGTTTGTATTTATTTGTGTGATTTTTTTATTACTATCCATCCTCTGTCAGATTATCATCTCATGAGGACAGTGGTCAACGGACTAAGTTGGATTTCAAAGCTAACCTTGTTCTTGGTTATGTGCATTGAGTCATTTGCAACTCACAGCGACCCTCTGTATGACAGCTCTGAACCCTGCTCT
>NW_006399799.1:16910005-16911432 GCF_000299155.1 Elephantulus edwardii
GGGATTGCCATTCTTCTCAGAGTTAGCCACAGTTTCAATGTCTTTGCATCGTCAATGAAACACAGATAGACATTCCTCTGGTATATCCTAGTACCATGATCTCTTCTAAACCCAGCCTGCACATCTGGCAGTTCTCTGTTGATGTGCTATTCCAGTCATTTTTTTATCATTTTCAGCAGAATCTTGCTTGCACATGATATTAATTATTCAATAATTTCTGAATTCTGTCAGATTACCTTTCTTTGAAATGAGAACAAATATAGATCTCTTCCAGTCAGTTGGCCAGGTGTTTGTCCTCCAGATTTCTTGCCACAAATTGGTGACCTCCCCCCAGGGCAGCATCTATTTTTTGCAATATGTTAATTGGTGTGCTGTCAACTCCTGCGGCCTTGTTTTCTGCCAATTCCTTCAGAGCAGCTTGAACATCCTCCTTCATCATCATCACAGGCTCTTGGTCATACTTTGTTTCATTAAATTCTTCTGTGTCAGCCTTTTTTTTTGTACACTGACTCTGTATACTCCCATCTTCTTTTAATGCTTTTTGGACCATTTAATAATCTGCCCTAAACATCCTTAAGTATTGCAACTCAAGGTTTTAATTTGTTCTTCAGTTCCTTCAGCTTAAGAAATGTCCTTAAAAGATACTTAAAAGAAAAAAGAAATGTCCAGCGAGTTTGGTCCTTTTGGTTTTTTTACCCTAGCTTTTTGCACATTTCATTATAATACTCTGCTTTGTGGAACAGAACACCAACTATTCACATGCAAGTTCAAGCTGAAGCTAAAGAAGGTTAATTCAAATCCACAGGTACCAAAATTTGACCTTTAATCTATTCCACTTGAATTTCAAAACCATCTCAGGAACAGATTTGAGACCTTGAACACTAATGCACGAAGACCAGATGAGCTGTGGGAAAATACCAAGAATATCATGCATGAAGAATGCAAAAGGTCTTTACAAAGACAGAAAAGGAAGAAAGGACTAAGATAGATGTCAAATGAGACTCTTAATATTGGACGAGAGCATGGAGAAGCCAAAGCAAAGGGAAGACATTAAGGAGCTGAACAGAAGATTTCAAAGGGCAGCACAGGGAGACAGAGATTAAACCAGATAAGCAAAATGTGCTCTGAAGCACCCAACTGGCCCATGATAAACACATATATCCTTGCAACATACAGTGGGGAAGTGCAGGCTTTTCTTTTCATATAATGCTGGATTTGATTGCTTATGTTTAGTTGTTAATGTATTCTGTCCCCATACCTTTTCAATCTGTAGGCAGAACAGATCATCCAGGATGCTGGACTGTACAAGGAGGAATGTGGCATCATGATTGGTGGAAGATTCATCAACAACCTGCATTATGCAGATGACACAACCCCACTGCTTGCTGAAACTGAGAAGGATCTGAACTGCTTGCTGTAGAAGGTCA
>NW_006399799.1:16912397-16924608 GCF_000299155.1 Elephantulus edwardii
GGTCGACACAAGGATTGTAACAATGGGCTCAAGTATATCATATGTAACCTGCTGTTTGAGGGTCAAGTATACTGTAATTATCAGTTAGGTCAAATTGCTTAATGATGATGATGATGCTCATAAAAGTTGGAAGATTAGATGAGAAGACATCATCTCATGTACTATGGATATGTGATCAGGAGCAGCAATCCTTGAGAAGGATATAATACTTGGTAAAATAGGTTAATGAAAAAGCAGAAGACCCTCAATGAGATGAATTGGCGCCAGTTGCCATGGGATCATTCTATTTCATGGTGACACGGTGTGTGTCAAAGAACAGTATCCCAAAGGGGTTTCAGTAACTAAGTTTCTGAAGTAATTTGCTAGATCTTTCTCTGTTGTAGTTAAGTGCCCTTGAGTTGAGTACGACTCACAGTGACCCTTTGAACAACAGATCTGTCCTATCCTGTGCCATCCTTATTGTACCCAGCACATTTTAACCCATTGCCGCAGCCATTGTAACAACCAGTCTTCATTGAGAATCTTCTCCTTCCTTGACTCTCTCTTTCTAAGCTTGATTTCCCTTTCCAAGGAATAGCCTCTTTATGCAAACATAAAATGGAGAGGTTCGTCTAATGCCAGATTCCTGGGGCTATCATAAAGATCACAAGAATTGACAGGAGGTTAAGGGGAAACTAAGAAAAGAGGGGATGATTAATGTACACGACATTGAAACAGACGAAAGAAAGAACTGTATAAAAGGGTATATGATTAGGTATTATTGACATGACAAGAGTCCATAAATAAGAGCTGCATAATAAAGTGATGCGGGGGGGAGGGGGCAGACTGTATAACAATGAAAAAACTTTTTTTCCAAAGAAAAAAGCGATCGGGGAGGGGGAGCCAGGGAGGAAAATGTGCAACAATGAAGGATTGGAAGCCCAAGTTCTTTATAAATTTTCATCAAAATCTTAATTTTAAAAAAGAATTGGTAGGGAGGGGAGTCATTTTTAGGAAATAACTTCCCAAAGTGAGGTCCTATCGTAACTCTCGGATCTGTCCCCTAATAGTGAAACCTTTTCTGGCTGAATCCAGGGCTGGTCCTAGGCTTCTTGTTTGATTCCGTCGAGTTGAGTATGTCTCATAGCAAGATTTTGAAAAGCCAGGGAGGCTGGGTCCTACGAGGCAAAATGAGATTCTAGTGATGGGAGAAGGACGAAGGACGGAATCGCTGTGACAGGACGGGAAGAGGAAGTTCGCGGCGGAGGAGTGTGGTGGAGGGACCGTTGCCTGGAGACAGCGTGGACGCCGTTGCCTAGAGACCGTGGGCCTCACGGAAAACTTCCGCAGCAGGGAGAGCAAGCACGAACCATGGCCGGACACCAAAAGGAGAAGGTGGTCCTAGATGAGGTCCATCAGAACCAGATCTTGCGAGAATTGTACCTCAGAGAGTTACGAACGCAGAAACTCTACACGCAGTATCACGTGAATCCTCTTCGAAAGGGTGAGGAGCTCGTTGGAGCGAAGGAAGGGGAAAGAGCTGGGAAGGAGTGGTGTGGGGATGAGGAGGGAAGGAATTTGGGTCAGAGCAATTGGGACGCCTTCTCTGAACCCCACACCCACCACCACCATCGCAGCCTACGATCACTGTTGTCGTTTCAAGATCTTCATAAGCTTCAGAAACTATATAGTATGGGAGTCCTTGCTCAGATCACATCATATATATTAAAATACATCCAGGTCCTCCCTAGTCATTGTCCAACTCTCTGATGCGTAACAAGCGATTGCAAAGATCATGGCCTGTATCAGGCGCACCTTAGTCTCCAGAGAGACACTGTTGCTCCTGAGTACTTTAGAGAGGTCCCTAACAGCAGACTTTCCCATCGCGATACGCTTTTTGATTTCCTGACTGCTGGTGCCAAGAGTGTTGACTGTGGAGCCGAGCAAACTGAAGCTGTGAACAATCTCAATCTCTTCGTCATCCATCCTGACGCTGCCAGTGGTGAGAATCTTTGTCTTCTTGACACTGAGCCTCAGTCCATACTGAAGGCTGCAGGGAGGACAGAAGGAGAGTGGATGCTTTTGAGCTGTGGTGCTGGAGAAGAGTACTGAATGTACCAGGGACTGCCAGGAAAACAAACAGATTTATCTTGGAGAGGATTAAACCAAGCTACTCCTTGGAGGCAAGGATTCTGGGGCTTCTTCTGACATACTTTGGACATGTTGCCAGGAGGGACGGGTCCTTGGAGAGGGACATCATGCTTGGGAGGGTGGAGGGACGGCGCAGGAGGGAAAGACCCTCTATGAGATGGATTGATTCAGTGACTGGGGTAATCGGGATGGGTGTGTCAGAGGCAGTGCGGTTGGCGCAGGATAGAGCAGGGTTTAGGGCTGTTGTGCATAGGGTCGCTATGAGTCGCAAACGACTAGATGGCACATAACAACAACAACAACATCCAGGTCACGATGAATTCATTTGTTAATGTAAAAAAAAAAATGTTGAAAGACTTATTATCATTTTGATTTTGTAAATAATTTAATTGTATTCTCCAAGGGAGCTCTGATGAGAAGCTTCGTTGCAATCCCAAAGGCAAGTGATTCGAATCCACCAGCTGCTCCGCAGCAGAAAGAGGCACAATCTCCTCCTGTGAGATTTACCCCCTCTGAACATCCGCTAGTGGGTCAGCTAAGAGTCGATTCCAACTCGATGTCACACAACAAACAACATCTTCTCCAAAAAGTACTCTGTTGTTTTCAGGTTTGGTTTCCTCCCCACCCCTTTAAACTATACTCTCTGGTGGCGTAGTGGTAAGGAGTTGCGCTGTCTAGTTAGCCGCAGGCTGTTTGTACCCATCAGATAACTCGAGGAAGGAAGAACATCCATCTCTTGTGCAATTTAACTCCTCTGAAAACCTGCTGGATGGTCAGCTATGAGTCGATTCTAATTCGATGGCATATAGCAATGTTTTGAGCTTCCAGTTTTGTTTCAGACCTTCAGAAAGCTCAGAAATGGTATACGCCAGGCCCATATCACTCCATCCGCAATAAAAATGGCCCTGCACACCACTTCCTTATTTGGCACACTCCCTGGACTGTCTGGTTTTGTAACACCAGCTTACTTTAAATGCCACTAAGTCTCAAATGGAGTTCAAATCTCACACACTTAGTCCCCTCCCAGTTGACCACTGTGTTGTTGTGGAATCTGAATTGATTCGTAATAGCTGACTCTCTGGTGGGTTTTCAGAAGTAATTTTAAAAAGTGCTTATCTAAGTATCTAAGTCTCACTGAGCAGTGGTGGTTTTGATTGAACCGCATTCCTTCAGGATTTCAACGCAGCTCCTTACCACTTGGTCACCAGACTCCCTCCCTCTGGACAACTATGTTGTCCTTGATGTTGTTGTTAGGTGCCAGTGGAATCAAGCACCACTCATAGCAACCCTATGAACAGCAGATCTGAACGCTGTCCTAACCTATGCCACCCTCACGATCTGTCATACTTGAGCCCATTGCTGTAGTCACTGTGTTAATCCATTTCGTTGAGAGTCTGATCTTGATGTTGCTCAAACTCATCAAGTTCAATCTCATTTCTTCCATAGATAATTTATTCAGCACTCTATCCAAATACTCCTGTCCAACAACTCCTCCCTAGTGATATGTCATCCATAACCTTGCCCCACCATCAACTCTCTAACTTATTATTATTTCTTTTCTTCCTCACACTTGTATTTGCTATATAGTTCATGCTATATTATATATGTCATTATCTGTCACCACAAATAGAATGGAGACTCCGTAACTATTAGAACCTTCTCTGAAGCTCATGTCTGTGCCTCTAGTGCATTAGTAATTATGAGCTGAATAAATGAATGTGAATACCACTCCTCTGCGATGGTATAGCTTCCTAGATGTATATCATTGTCTAACTAACCTCATTAGACTATCTGGCATGTCTGCCCACCCATAAGATCAGATCTCTTGAATAGACTATTCTGCAAGGATAAAAGTGTCCTTTATCTATGCTGCCCCAGACTATTCAGCACTTGAAATGTGGCTCCTAGTGTGACTGAGGGATTGAATTTTCAGTAGTGTATCATTTTATTTAAGTTCAAGTAGCCCAGTGTGACTGATGACTACACATTGTTGTTGTTGGTATGTGCTGTAGAGTAGTGACATTCAAGCCCATGAGTTTCTTCAACTTTGTGCCCTAGGACATAGTGCAATGTCTGACGTGTAGTGGATACTGAGTAAGGGCTATATGAATGTCTGGCCTAAGGTGAGTATGAAAGAGGGCAGAGATTCAATGTTTTATCTTGAACTTGTGATTTTTCCCCCCCTCTAGTTCACACAATCACCAGAAAGCCCATGTCTTGGCATGATAACATAGAAGAACCTGCAGATGGTAAGTCTCGGGGTTTTGAAAATGTCTTTGAGATGGAACACAGAGAGGCAAGCTGGCTGGAGAGTTCCTCAGGATAGTGCTACATTGGGACAAATTTAGACAGTCTGCTACTTTAATATTTTGAGAATTGGACTTATACAAACCAAGCTCACAAGAGACTGACATAGTCAACAATGTTGTTCCTACTGGCGTAAACCTAAGCATTCATTCATTCACAACCATGACACTTGAGAGTATAAGAATGAATTCTACAGTTATTGAGTTCAAATCCTGGCTCTGCCACACATTAACTATATAATTTTGGATATGTTCTTTAACCTCCCTAAACTATATGTTAATATTGTTTGGCAGTAAACTGGAAATAATACAAATGCATAGAACAGTTTCTGGCACAAGGTGCTAAAAATAAAAACCCCAAAACCCCCAGTTATTATAAGGATCATGTGCTTTTTTATAGTTCCTTTTATACTACTTCACTTTTACAAAAGACCTATGTTAGTACCTGTTTGCACTAACTGATTCAAAGAAGATTTTCACTTTACAAAAGGGGAAGCCAAAAAATAAAATTATTATTCAGTGTTTGTTTAGCAGTGAACCAATAAAGAGGCAACACATATCTCACACAGCAGGAGAAGAGTTGCCCAACTCCTTCCCTGGGACTATAAACAGCATCTCAATGCCAAGCTGCCATACTTTTCAACTATGTCAGTAAACACAATAATATAGTGTCATTTTGGGTTTTTTATGTTGTTTGTTATTATTAGGCAAGTTACTTGTTGACTCTGTTGTTGTCAGGTGCCATCGAGTTGCCTGCAACTCATAGCTACACTATGTACAAAAAACAGCTCTGAACCTTGCCCTATCTTGAGCCATTCTCATCATCTCTGACAGGCCTAATCCCATTTATCCAATCACTGAGTCAATCTATCTCATCCTCGGTCTTCCTCTCCTATACTGTTCCTCCACCATTCAAAGTATGATGTTCTTCTTGAAGGGCTGGTACCTCCTCTCCACGTGCCCAAAGTATGTGAGATGGAACTTCAAAATCCCTTCCTCCAGGGAACAGCTTGGTTTTACCCTCTCTAGGACAAACATGTTTGTTCTCCTCGCAGTTCACAATATGTTCAAGACTCTTCGCTAGTATCACAACTCAAAGACATCAATTCTTCTTTTCTCATCCTTAGTCATTATCCAGCTCTCTGGCTCATAGACTGTATCAGATGCACCTTAGTCTGCAGACTGACATTGTTGCTCTTCAGTACTCTGGAGAGTTCAGTACTCTGGAGAGGTCCCTGACAGCAGACTTCCCAGTGCAATCCATCTTTTGATTTCCTGATTGCTGGTGCCAAGAGTGTTTATTGTGAAACCAAGCAAGTTGAAGTTTATTAACTGTTTCAATCCCCTCTCTATCACAAAGCTGCCAATAGGCTCAGTGGTGAGAACCTTTATTTTCTTAATATTGAGCTTCTGTCTATATTGAAGACTATAGTCCTTGCCTTTCTGCAGCATACGCCTCATATCCTACTCAGTTTCAGCAAGCAAGGTTGTATCATCTGCATTATGCAGGTTGTTAATAAGTCTTCCTCCAATCCTGATGCCACACTCTTCATAAAATCCAACCTCCAGAATGATCTTTTCTGCATATAGATTGTAAAGATATGGAGATAGGATGCATCCTTGATGCACATCTTTCCTGGTCCTAAACCATGAAGTATTTCCTTGCTCTGTTCTGACTACTGCTTCTAGGTCCAAGTATAGGTTTCACGTGAGCACAATCAAATGTTCTGGGATTCCCATTCTTCTCAAAGTTAGCCACAATTTGTAGTGATCCACATAGTCAGACACATATAGACATTCCTCTGGTACTCTATGCTTTCAGCAAAGATGCATCTAATGTTAGTTATGTTGGTGTCAGGCCTCTTCTGAACCCAGCTTGCACATCTGGCAGTTCTCTGGTGATGTACTGTTGCAGACTCTGGGAATGCTCAAAAAAGTTTTCCCATATAAATGAATTCTTTGCTGTATGTCGGATTGTCATTATGAAAGGTTTCTATAGAAACATCCTGTAGTTGTTGTTAAGTGCTGTTAAGTCGTGGACGACTCATAGTGACCCTATGAAAGAAAGACCTGAACACTTGTTTGACTTACATTGTTTCTCCAAGTTCATAGAGTTTCCAGAGGCAAGCTATTATGGGAGTGGATGCCACTCTTACGTCCAAGTTTGTTTTAATCGGGGACCTCCACCGAGGGTAGCCATTATCGCATTAGACATATCATTGTCACAGTGTTTAGCATCACAGCAACCACGAGGTACCTCTGTACAGCAAATGGACAGACCAGTGCTATACCACTTAGAAGAATGTTTGACCAAAACAAATAAAACCAGCCCTGAGGGCCGCAGATAAAATCACCCACCTTTGACTTGGTAGCAAAACTTTCTATCCACAAGCCCCACAGAGCTCTCTCTATGTCAGTGGTGGTGTTGTTAAATGTTGTCAAAACATCTTACTTTTATGAAAATGTTTTTATAGAAACATTTATGAAATATTTTTATAGAAACATCCTACTTTCATATAGCACAGGAAACCTACAATATTATTTACATTATCATCATATCATAGTCACTAGGACAGTAGCTAGACGTGAGAATTCCATGTCATGATGAAGGAAATAGATAAGGAAATAGACTAATAGAACAATATTGATAAGGCAACAGTACCAAAAATGGGTGCTTAATTTGATCAGGAGAATTCTGGGAGATCTTAGAAGAGGTAATAGTAGGATGTGGTGGGATATGCCACTTGAAGAAGACTGAGGAAGGACATTTCAAGTGTACACCAAAGGCACCAAAGTGAGAAGTCCTAATAAGATCTAAGAACTGCAAGCAGTTTGGTATGGCCACAACATGCAAATGGAAAGGTGGCCATGTTTGGGAATAAGAGAAGAGAAACATCGGCTTGAAATATCCTTCCTGGAAAGCCTTTTTTCCTACATCTACCCTTCAAAGTATAATTTGATGGAGGAAAAAGAATAGAATTTATATAAGAAGATAGTGTGAGAAGTCAGGGTAGAGAAGGAAGCAGATCTTACAAGATAGTAAAGGAGATAGATAAGTGCATAAATGTTTTTTACTTGCCATCAATTCAGTTCTGACTCAATGGCAACTCCACACTTGCAGAGAAAAAAATTCTTTCATAGGGGAGGTTTTTGTTGTGATTTGCATGAAAGCTTGCAAAGTAAATTTATTTCCTTTTAACTATTTATATACATTTTATTTTATAGCATTAATTACAATACCCACAATGTTACCTCACTCACCCTGTGATTCTCTTTTCCATTAATCCTTTTATCCTAAGCTTTTCTGCCTTCTGGACTTTATCCTTGAGAAATGCTGCTCTTTTTGACATTATGCAGTCCTTTATTTTAAGGAATGCATGGCTCCCTGGTGTTGACAGTCATACTTCTTTCAATATAGAAAGATTGGGCCTCACATCTTGCCACTCTCTTAGTCTCAAAGACTGAGCTCACTTAAACCTCAGAGCCTACGTTCTGTCTGCAGTGAGCCTCAGAGCCTATGTTCTGCCTGCAGTGAGCCTCAGAGTCTATGTTCTGCCTGCAGTGGTCTTCCCTTGCTTCCTTTCAGGGCTAGTTTCTGCTTGGCCTTGCTATCTGAGGAAGATGTGTTTACTGCTTCTGGCTTGCTTTGCTCGCTTGCTCCCACTCCTGACTCTGCTGTTCACTCTCCCTAGGGAACAAGTTGGTCAGGAAGACATACCACAACCCTAGCTTCTAAGAACTTCTAAGACTGGAATCGTTTCCAGATGAGGATTCACAGCAACTCATTGAGTTGCACAATCCTTTTGAAATTGTCAAGTAGATCACTTCCATCATCATTGAGCCTGGAGTAGAGGTTGAAGTAACCATTGCAGAAGCCTATATCAACTATTTTAATAAATTGACTATCTGTTGGTTAAAAAACAAACAAACAAGAAAACCCAAAGAGGTTTCCTCTGTCACCATTCTATGTCAGAGATGGTGAGGATGGCACAGGATAAATCAGGGTGCAGATACTTTTTTTTTTCTTTCTCCCTTGTAGTGTACCATCAAATCAGATCCAACTGCCACTGGAGGAGATTGCCCTTCCTTCTCCAGTGGAGCATCTGGTGGATTCAAACTGTGCGCCTTTGGGATTGCAGCATGGCTTCTTGCCACTAGACCACCAGAGCTCCCTTGTACATCCATTCTTCATAGGGTTGCTATGAATCACAGTGACTTGACAACGTAACTGCAACCACCTTCATATCATGCCCACCAAAGTACTATTTTCTTCACAGCGTGTATTGCTATCTATAGTTAATCAGGTTTATTTGTCTGCTCTGTCTCCTACCTAGAATATGAACTCCAGAAAAGCAGAGACCACATTTATCTCAATCAGTACCCTCCTCCCAGGACCCAGAACCATATCCATCATAGTTAGTGCTCAAAAAGTATTTGTTGAAAGATTAGAAAAGGAATATTCCTATCTCAAGGTCCAGGCAAGCCTCAGAGCCCCAAGAGCCTGCCTGTAAGGAGCAAGATGGTCAGAGGAAAGGGCATAGGAACACAGATTGGTCCCAAAATCTGACTCTTACATAATCCAAACCTCATCTTCCAGTCAGGTTTTTGAATCTCATTCACCATGCTGCCCAGGGACCCAGAAAGAAATACTCAGAGACACAGACTGAAAGCCAGGAAATTGGATGGGATTCAAACCCCTTGGTAAGTATGGTTATGGTTCCTAGTTTTAGTAAACGTTAATAGACACATATAACTGGTGGCTAAGAAAATAGATGACCTTGAGTGATTGCAAACTATCTCATGCCTTACCTTTCTCATTGTAAAATGGAGATACTGCCTAAGATTGTTATGAGGATTAAATGAAGTAGTATTTGCAAAGCACTTAGAACAGTGCCTGGTACATAATAAATACTGTTTACACCCTTACCAGATGCCTTTGAGTTCATTCCAATTCATGGAAATCTCATCTGTGCCAGAGTAGAACTAGCAATCTGCTTATGAAAGGTGCTTCAAATCCCTGTTGTCCTAATCTGTGCAAGTGGAGTTTCCATGAGTTAGAATTGACTAAATGGAAACTAAGACCTAACCAGGAGTCACTTCTTCCATAAAAACCCATTAATGTACATCAGTCACCATCTGCCAAAAAGAGTTAGTCTCTCTTTCCTTTTGTTTCTACAGCACCATATAATTCCTACTGTCACAGAATTTCACTCATCATCAGTACATTTGTGATTTGATAACTGTTGCAGACTAAGGGTAAAGTATATTAATAATTAATAATGAGAAAAAACACCAAGAATGTATAAGTGAACAGTGTAAAAGACAGGGGCCAGTGGATTACACACCTCAACTCTTAGCTTGTCAGGGACGGTAACTGGAACCCGCTGTCCACTCCTGTCATCCTTCCTTTCTAACCCGTGGTCAGAATGCGTGAGTGCATCTCCATCCATGTTGGCCAGGCTGGTGTCCAGACTGGCATTGCCTGCTGGGAGGTCTACTGTCTGGAGCACGGAATCTAGCCTGATGGCCAGATGTCAAGTAACAAGACCATTGGGAGAGGAGATGACTCCTTCAACACCTTCTTCAATGAGACTGGTGCTAGCAAGCATGTGCCCAGGGCTGTGTTTGACCTGGAACCCACAGTCATTGATGAAGTTCACACTGGCACCTAACACCAGCTTTTCCACCCTGAGCAGCTCCTCACAGGCAAGAAAGATGCTGCCAATAACTATGCCCGTGGGCACTATACCATCAGCAAGGAGATCATTGATCTCATCTTGGACCAAGTAAGAAAACTGACTGACCAGTGCCAGGTCTCCAGGGCTTGGTTTTCCACAGCTTTTGTGGGGGAACCAGTTCTATCTTCACGTCCTTGCTGATGGAGCGCCTATCAGTTGATTATGGCAAGAAGTCCAAACTGGAGTTCTCCATTTCCACAGCTGTGGTCGAGCCCTACAACTCCATTCTCACCACCCACACCACCCTGGAGCACTCAGATTGTGCCTTCATGGTAGACAATGAGGCCATCTATGACATCTGCCCCAGAAACCTTGATATTGAACGCCCAACCTGCACTAACCTTAACAGCCTTAGTCAGATTGTGTCCTCCATCACTGCTTCCCTCAGATTTCATGGTGCCCTGAATGTTGATCTGACAGAATTCCAGACCAGCTTGATGCCCTGTCCTTGCATCCACTTCCCTCTGGCCACATGTGCCCTGTTATCTCTGCTGAGAAGGCTTACCATGCACCCAGCCAACCAGTTGGTGAAATGTGACCCTCCCCATGGTAAATACATGGCTTGCTGCCTGTTGTACCGTGGTGATGTGATTCCCAAAGATGTCAATGCTGCCATTGCTACCATCAAGACCAAACGAAGCATCCAGTTTGTGGATTGGTGCCCCACTGACTTCAAGGTTGGTATTAATTACCATCCTCCCACTGTGGTGCCTGGTGGAGACCTGGCCATGGTACTGCGAGCTGTGTGCATGCTGAACAATACCACAGCCATTGCTGAGACCTGGGCTCACCTGGACCACAAGTTTGATCTGATATATGCCAAGCATGCCTTTGTTCACTGGTACGTGGGTGAGGGGATAGAGGAAGGAGATTTTTCTGAGGCCTGTAAGGACATGGTTGCCCTTGAGAAGGATTATGAGGAGGTGAGTGTGGATTCTGTTGAAGAAGAGGATGAGGAAGAAGGAGAAGAGTACTAATTCCTTTCAGCCCTTTAGCTTGTAACACTCAGAATTGACAATGCTTTATGGCTAGATTGTCTCTAGCAATGAAATCATGTCTTATTTTTCCATGTGTTCCTGTAAGATTTTTTTCCATCATGTCTCAAAGTAAAAAAAAAAAAAAGACAAGGGCCAGCAGTTCCAAACAACTGAAGTGCCACAAGCCATGCCTCTCTGTATTTTTTGAGGATCAGGGGAAGCAAATCATAAAGAGAATTCTCTTGTAAAAGAAGCCAAATTTTTCTCTATTGTCAACCTAATACTTAGCCCTGAAAGGAAATATTTCACACATAAAGACTTTTACACTCCCTCTGCTGGGGACCTACCTACCTCTTTTCTGCAGGGAGCAGCTCATTTCCTGTGATCTGTTACAAGAGAAATTCCAACTTATGTGATTCCTTCAATTCCTGAATAAGTATATGGTTTTTCATATAATATTTGGTATGAAATTTGGCTTCCCATAGATAACTCTAGATACAGTTAGTATGAGTTCAGATACAAACCATCACTTTCTGGATCTTTGAAGTTAACCTATCTTAATTCCCATGTATCTAATTTTAATGAGAATACTTACAGTTGCTATAGAAAACTCTGATGGTCTAGTGAGTAAAAAGTTTTGCTGCCAATATAAAGGCAGACAGTTTTAATCCAGAAGCTCCTCTATGGAAGAACGATGGATGTTAAGTCTGCACATCGCCCTCTGAAAGACCACCAGCTCACATATGCAAACAAATTCCAGCATGCGGGGGTCCACCATTTGATAGAAAATGGTAACCCTGGGTGGGCACATGTAGACCTTTTTATAGGTCCATTGGGGCTGTTCGACCAGTGTGAGGTAATTGGGAACATGATTGGTGGGCAAGGGGAACAGTTACATGGGGTGGTTTGTGATTGACTCATGCCTAGGTAGCCACCCCGCCTACCTTCGCCCTTTCACTAGGCGCAGATAGCTGACCTGAGATGAGAACCTTCCCCTGCTTTCTCTCCTGATTGGCTGTCTCCTGAGCTAAGAATTTTTATGGCCTGCTTCTACTTCTGG
>NW_006399799.1:16925968-16926617 GCF_000299155.1 Elephantulus edwardii
TTAATTTTTAAAGGTCAGGCTTGAGATGGAGGCCAGGCACAAAATGGAGTTTGTACAGTCCTCTCAATGGACACTCCCCTCCTGTCTGGTTTATAGCCTCTGAAAACTTGCTGGAGCGTCAGCTATGAGTTGGTTCCAACTCCACAGCAATGAGTTGAGATGAACTGAATAATAGTAAGTACACTCAACAAGAGTAGTAACTACATTACAATCTTGTTGAAGATTATCCAAAATTACTAGAACACTACATCAATAAAGAACTTTCAGAAACACAATCCGGATTTAGAAAAGACCGTAGCACTAGGGCATCATTGTTAAAGTCAGGTAGATCTTGGCTGAAAGTAGAGAGTACCACAAGGAGGTCTTTTTTGTGTGTTTGATCAACTATACAAAAACATATGTCCACATAGATCACCATAAATTGTGGCTGACATAAAGGAGAATGGGAATCCCACTACACTTGGTTGTGTTCATGTGAAATCTATACAGATCCAGGAAACTGTTGTCTAACAAAGCAAGGGGACACTGCATTAATCATCATGTGTGCCAGAGCAGAACTAGCAATCTGCTTCTAAAAGGTGTTTCAAACCCCTGTAGGTCAGAATCAAGAAAGGAGTGCATCAAGGATATATCCTTTCTCCATACCTTT
>NW_006399799.1:16927217-16935180 GCF_000299155.1 Elephantulus edwardii
TTTCACTCAGCATAATGTCCTCCATGGTCACCCATTTTGAATAATATTGCATGAGTTCCTTGTTTTTCAATGCAGCATAGTATTCCATTATGTGAATATACCTCAGCTTCTCTATCCATTTGTTTGTTGATGGGCACTTATGTTGTTTTCAACTCTTTGCTATTGTCAACAAAGCTGTGATAAACATGGGTGTGCATATATCTGCTTGGGTGGCAGTTATAGTTTCTTTGGGGTATATTCCCAGTAGTGGAAATGCTGGGTCAAATGGTATTACTATTTGCAACTTTTTGAGAAAGCACCGTATGCCTTCCATAGTGGTTACACCATTTTACACTTCCAATACTGAATAAGGGTTCCAGTTTCTCCACAACCTCGCCAGCATTTGTTGTTTTTCTCCATACATTTTTAGTCTATATGCAGATCATTCAAGAAGCTGGACTTTATTAAAAAGAACATTGCATCAGTATTGGAGAAAGACTCATCAACAATCTGCATTATGCAGACAACACAACCTTGCTTGCCAAAACTAAGAAAGGCCTGAAGAAGCATTTTCTGCAGAAGGCCAAAGACTGCATCTTTCAATATCAACTGCATCTCAACATAAAAAAATAAAGATCCTTACCACCAGACCAGTAGGCAGTATCATGATAGATGGAGGAAAAACTAATATTCTTAATAATTTCATCCTTCTCTGATCCACAACTAAAAACCTTTGGCACCAACAGCCATGAAATCAAGACAAGTTGCACTGGGAAAACCTACTGTTAAGGACCTCTCCAGAGTGTTAGAGACACTAAGGTGGGCCAGATCAAGGCCATGAACTTTACAGTTGCTGGCCATGCTTCTGAAAGCTGGACAATTAATAAAGATTCCTTTGAGTTGTGGCGCTGGAGAAGAGTACTGCACATACCATGAGCTGCCAAGAGAACAAACAGGTCTGCTCTCGAGAGAGTAAAACCAGCTTGCTCCTTACAGGCAAAGATTTTGAAGTTCTGGGAACACACTTTGGTCATGTTACCAGGGGGGACCAGTCCTTGGAAAAGGATTCATGCTTGGAAAGGTAGAGGATCAGGGCAGGAAAGGAAGCCCCTGGATGAGATGGATTGACACAGTGACTGTGGCAATGGGGTCATATGTGTCAGGTTGGCTCAGGAGAGGGCAAAGTTCTGAGTCATTGTTCATAGGGTTGCTATGAGCCATAGTCAACTCAATGGCACATAACAACAGTAACTATACTAAAAACATAGTATCAAGTAAAATCTTGCTGAATATTGTTTAAAAAAAATACTGATATCAACAAAATATCCTAAAATTCAAGCCATATTTAGAAGAAGGTGTGATACGGGGTATCATTGCTTATGTCAGATGGATCTTGGATGAAAGCAGAGGCTTTCTGAATGGTATTTACTTATGTTTTATTGATTGTGCAGAGGCATTTGACTGTGTGGATAATAACAAATTATGGATAACACTGAAAAGAATGTGATTCCTAGACCACTTATTATGCTCATGAAAACAATATGTAGTTCAAGAAGCAGATGTCCCCACAGAATAAGAGAACACTCTATGGTTTAAAATCAGGGAAGATTTGTGTCATGGTTATAGTCTTTCTCCATACGTATTCAAACTGAATGCTGAGATTATCATTTGAGAAGTTGGACTATATCAGGAAGAATGTAGCATCAGATTGGAAGAAGACTTATCAATAATTTGTATTATGCAGTTGACACAACTGTACTTAGAGAAAATGAAGCCGGCTTGAAGTACTTAATACAGAAAATTAAATACTACAGCCTTCAATATGGATAACATCTCAACGTCAAAAAAATAAAATTTTTTATCAGTGGACCAATAGACAACATCATGATAGATGGATAAAAGATTAAAGTTCTTAATGATTTCATTTTACTTGGATCCAAAATCAACATCCATGGTAGCAGTAGTCAAGAAGTCAAACAACAGAATGTTGTTGTTGATTACCTTCGAGTTGAGCACAACTCATAGAGACCCTGTGAACAAAAAACCTATTGGATCGGGTAAATCTGTAGTCAGTGACCTCTTCAAAAGTCTAAACATGTCAATTTAAAAACTAAATTATATAAGCTATAGAATTTTCAATTGTTCTGTATGCATCCGAAAGTTGGACAGTGAATGAGGAAGATAGAGAAAGAATCAAAGCCTTTGCATTGTGGTGTTGGTTAAGAGTATTGAATATACTTTGGACCATCCAGACTGCCTCCCCGCCAGACCTCCCAGATTGCCTGCCCCACGCAGCACATCTGCCTCCAGCCAGACATTTACAACTTGACTGAGATACTTGCGTATGACCACCCAGAAGCCAGCCCCGCCAGGCACGAGCCATACAGCTGCAACCTGAGTGAGATCCGTGAGAGTCCCCACACATGCAGATAGCCCCACCAGGCATGAGCAAGACAGCTGCAAACTGAGTGAGGGCATCGTGTGTGACCACCTGGAAGTTAGCTCCACCAGACGCCAGCCAGATGTCTGCAACCTCAGTGAGATCTCCACATATCCCCACTTGGGCAGGTAGCCCCGCCGGGCGTTAGGAGAACATCTGCAAACCAAGTGAGTTCCTCGGGTGGGTTCCCGTACATCCCTATCGGGGCAGGTAGCCCTGCCAGGCACGAGCAAGACAGTTGCAAACTGAGTGAGGTCCTACTGCATGCCCATCTAGAAGCTTGCCCCGCTGGGCACCAGCAGGACATCTGCAACCTAAGTGAGGTCCCTGCATGTCCACACCAAGGCAGGAAGCCCCCCACCACGTGAGAGGGGGACAGCTGCAAATTGAGTGAGGTCTTCCCACGTGCCCACATGAGCATGAATCATACAGCTGCAGCCTGAATGAGGTCCCCAATTGTGGCATCTGAGCATATACCCACCAGGATATGCCTGAGCTTGTGCCTGTTCCCCCCTCCCCCTCAGCCTAGCATCTCCTCACATCCAGTAAACTAACTGCCTTTAATCCAGAGCACCATGGTCTGACTTACCTGTAACAATTATCCAACAGAAGAGGCCACTTTCACAGGTGGTGAATGGACACTTCCCTTGGTTCAGAAATTCAGAGAGGACAGGCAGCATAACTGCTATGTAGCAGTGATTTTAGATCAGGAACCTATCACCACCTCAGATATGAAAAACCCTACCACAGCATCATCAAGGAAGAAACAAGCCATGTCACAAACTACCCAAGGGAAAAGGAAGATGTCACCCAAAAAAAGTGATACAATACCAATGGATTTCCTGAAGCCAGAAAGTCTGATGGAACTTTCTGACACAGAATTTAAAAGAATGATTAAATATTTTCAATAAGTGAAAGACAAACTTGAAGAATTACAGGACAATGCAAGCAAAACCAAGGAAGAGCTGAAAAAAAAAACAATTCAAAACAACTCAGATTAAACAAAAGAGGCATTAGAGGCTCTGGAAAAAATAAGAAATCGAAATCCAAAATATGAGGTCCCATTGGACCTCGGCATATTTCATATGCTGTCAACATGATGGAGGGACACATGAGCAGAGTTGAAGAGATGGAACAGAGAATCAGTGAAATAGAAGATAGAATTACCACTGATCTGCTAGAGCACAAAATAGAATCAAAAAGGAAGGAAAAGATGAAAACCATCAAGAGAAATAGCATGCATATCATCAGAATCCCAGAACAGGAAGAAACAAGTAAAGGTACTGAAGAAGTTGTGGAAGAATTACTAGAAGAAAATTTCCCAGGCATAAGGAAAAATTTGTTGTTGCTGTTATTAAGTGCCGTCGAGTCTTAAGCAACACATAGCGACCCTGTGAACAAAAGTCCTCAACACTTTCGTGATTTTTATCCTTTCACTGGAGTTCATAGCGTTTTCGGAGGCAAACTATTACGGAAGTGAACGCCACTCCTCCTTCCAAGCTTGTTTTAATCGGGGAGCTCCACAAAACACTGTCTGCCATGGGTAACCATTAACACATTTGACACATCAATGTCACAATGTTCAGCTGCACAGCAACCACAAGTTACCTCTGTACGGCAAGTGGACACCAGGGCTATATGACCTAGAAGAATGTTTGAATGAAGCATTAGAGAATATATATATTCAAGAAGCTGAGAGAACACTGTATAGAATAGACCCCAAAAGAAAAACACCAAGGCGTATCATAGTCAAATTTGCCAGAACCAAAGATAGGAGAGAATAATGAAAGCATCGAGGGAGAAACAAAGAGTAACCTATAAGGGAGAGCAAATAAGACTAAGTGCCGATTTCTCAGAAGAAACCATGTGAGCAAGAAGACAGAGGAATGGTATATATCGAACACTCACTGTCAACCAAGAATACTGTACCCAGCAGAATTGTCCATCAAATATGAGAGAGAACTCAATATAGTCCCAGAAAAAAACAGAACCTAAAGGAGTTTGTAAAAACAAGACTAGCATTGCATGAAACACTGAGAGACGCCCTTCTTACAGAGGTGCCACAGAAAGCAGTATGGACCAAAGTAACTAGTAACAACACCAAAAAGAACTCAACACAATGATAGCAAGAAAACAGTGCATGTGCATCTCAATAATCACACTGAATGTGAATTGTTTACATTCACCACTGAAGAGAAAAAGAGCAGCAGATTGGATTAAAAAATAAAAATCCATTAATATGCTGTTGGCAAGAGACACCCCTGAAAAGTGAAGTAAAGAAAGACTAAAAAGGATGGGGAAAATATACCAAGCAAATGGCAACCAGAAAAAAAGCAGGAGTAATGATGTTAATCTCTGATAAAATAAATTTCAATGCAAAAACCATCACAAAGGAAAAGGAAGGTCACTAATGCTTAAAGGGTCAGTAGAACATGAGGACATAACAATAATAAATATCTAGGCACCAAATGATAGACCTGAAAAATATATAAAACAAACATTAACAAAATTGAAAAAGGAAATAGACAACACTACTATAGTAGTTGAAGACTTCAATACACCACTCTCAAGAAAAGATAGAACTATCAGAAAGAAACTCAAAAGAGATGCTGAAGAATTAAACCACACAGAAAAACAACTCAATCTCATACATATTTATAGGCTAATACACCAAAAAAAAAAAAAAAGCACAGTCTACCTTCTTCTCCAATGTGCATGGAACGTTCTCCAGAATAGATCACATTTTAGGTCACAAGGCAAGTATCAATAAATTCAAAAACATAGACATAATACAAACCATCTTCTCAGACCACAATGCTACAAATTAAAAAGTAATAACAAGAGGATAAAGGAGAGGAAGAAAAAACAACAACATACATTTGGAAGTTGAACAACATTTTGCTTGAACATCAGTGGTTGTTGTTGTTGTTGTTGTTGTTGTTGTTGTTATGTGCTGCCAAGTCACTTGCAACTCATAGCGACACTATGTACAACAGCCCTAAACTCTGCTCTGTCCTGTGCCAGTCTCACTGTCTCCAACACCCATCCCAATTACCCCAGTCACCAAATCAATCCACCTCCTAGAGGGCCTTCCCCTCCTGCGCCTGCCCTCCACCCTCCCAAGCATGATGTCCTTCTCCAAGGACAAATGCTGGCGAGATTGCAGAAAAACTGGAACCCTTATTCACTGTTGATGGAAGTGTAAAATGGTGCAACCACTATGGAAAGCTGTATGGTGCTTTCTCAGAAAGTTGCAAATAGAAATGCCATTTGACCCAGCAGTTCCACTACTGGGAATGTACACTAAAGAAACCATAACTGCCACCCAAGCAGATATATGCCCACCCATGTTTATTGTGGCTTTGTTCACAATAAATTGCAAAGAGTTGGAAACAACCTAAGTGCCCATCAACAAACTAATGGATAGAGAAGTTGAAGTATATTCACACAATGGAATACTATGCTGTATTGAAGAACAAAGAACTCATGAAATATTACACAAAATGGATGACCCTGGTAGACATTATGCTGAGTGAAATATTTCAGTCACAAAAGGACAGATATTGCATAGTGCCACTGTTGTAAAATGGACTGACATCTAGGTTGAGGGGAGGCTGACAAAGATGGGATAAATTATGTATGCTGCACTGAAACAGATGAGGGAGAGAACTGTTTAGATAGAGAAGAGATTGAAACTCAAAACTTCATCTTACGTGGATCCACAATCAACATTTTTGGTACCTGCAGTCAGGAAGGAAATCAGTAGATGTTTTGCACTTGGAAAGTATGCAGTTAGAGATCTCTTCAAATTATTTAGTATTGATGTCAATTTGAGAAATAAGGTGCATCTGATTCAGACCATGGTCTTTCCAATCACTTACTTTGCACCTGAGAGCTGGATAGAGAATAAGGATAACAGAAGAAGAATTGATCCCTAATGAGTTTTGGTGTTGGAGAAGAGCACAGAACATCCCATGGACTGCCAAAAGAACCAACAAATATGTTTGGAGAAAGTGCAGCCAGAGTGCTCTTTGGAGGCAAAGATGATAAAGCTTCTCCTCACATACTTTGGGTATGGTGCTAGGAGGAGCTATTCCTTGGAGAGCAACATGATGCTCAGAAAGGCAGAAGGTTGGTGAAGGAGAGGAAGACCCTCAACCAAGTGGATTGACACAGTGACGGCCGCAACGGGCTCTAGTGTTTCAGGAGGTGTGAGGATGGTACAGGATAGGACAGGGTCCAGAGCCATTGTTCATAGACTTGCTAGGGGTGGTACTTGACTCAGCAGCACCTAACAACAACAACAACATATCTACTGCAAAAGACATCAAAGTGTTAAAAAGCAATGATGTCATTTTGAGGACTAAGATGTGTTTGGCCCAAGCTACAGTGTTTTCAATTGGTTCTTATGCATGCAGGATCTGGAAAATGAGTAAAGAAAACAGGAGTAGCTTTAAATTACAGGAGTAGCTTTAAATTGTACTGTTAATATAAAATATCTGATCTATCCTAGATTGCCAGAGGAACAAACAAATCTGTCTTGAAAGAAGTGTAGCCAGGAACTCCTTTGGAAGAAGAATGGCTTCATCGCACATACTTTGGACATGTTATCAGGAGGGACTAGTCCCTGGATAATAGCTTTATGCTTGATAAAGTAGAGGGTCAGAGGAAAAAGAGGAAGACCCTAAAGGAGATGGATCGACACAATGTCTTCAACAATTGATTTAAACAGAGCAGAGATTTCCAGGATCTCACAGGGTTGAGCAGTGTTTCATTCTCTTGTTGGTGGAGTCTCTGTGAGTAAGAGCCAACTAACTTTGCAACATGTAGTCTGGGAATAAGGAGTTCTCATTGCACCGTGGCTAAGGCATTTAACTGCTAACTAAAAGGTTTTGCCAAGGTTCTTTAAGGATATTGGAATTAGTAACTCAGTAATTCCCAGTACCATTAGTAGGGAGCTGTGGTGGCATAGTGTCAAGAAGCTGCGCTGCAATCCTAAAGGCAGACAGTTTGAATCTTCCAGCAGCTCTATGGGAGAAGGATGGGCCATCCCCTCCCATGTGACTAACAACCTCTGAAAACCCTCTGGAGAGTCAGCTATGAGTCTGTTCAGTTCTAACTCAATGGTACATAACAACAACAACAAATCATGAGAACAAATAAGATGTTCCTTTGTGATAAGATTCATTACATTGGAGAGAAAAGATGTGGGAAAGAGAGAAAAGATTCTAGCAGAGCCACCAGCACCACATGAGGATGGACTTGAGTCCAAGAAGGAAGGTGTAAACAGCTTGAAAAAGTGCTCAAAAGGAGAAAGGAAGAGGAACTTTAGAAGCCTGTCTGTCTATCTGCATGGCACATGCAGATAGGTTGTGCCACAAACTTCCTTAGACTAAGAAAGAGATACACCCACCTGCCTAAACTTTTTGTGAATGGTATGTTCATTTGTCATACAGCCAAACACACAAAACACAGAGTGTTGGCAAGGTGAATGCCATTATTATTCTGTGGAAAGGTCACTCTCATTATCATTATCATTATTAT
>NW_006399799.1:16941395-16946035 GCF_000299155.1 Elephantulus edwardii
TTCCTATTGTCCACGCCGCACCTCAGACCCTCCAGGTTTTAGTGGGCTCAAGAGAATTCAGCCTATTTCCCCACTAACCTTTTTCCTTTCAGGTGAGTCTCAATGCAGCTCAGCTCAGCTAGTGGATTCCAGCTTTTGCTGGGTCCGCAATGGGACCGCTGAGGGACCGCTGCAGGGCAGGCAGGCAGGGCTCCACTTTGTAAAGCTTCTAAAATAATGTATTAGCAAAAGTTCTTATTCAAAATCCTACTGTTCGCGTCACGCTGTGATGGTCAGTCTCTGTGGAGCGTAAAGTACTCTCTGGTATCCTCTCTACGCAGGTTGCTATCCCTCTGGCTCTTCACACTGTGCTCTCCACCTCTGCCATCTTCCCTCCTCCCCGAATGTCTATAGCCAGTCTCACTTTCTCTTACATACCTACCCTCATTACCCCAGCTATTGTATCAATTCATCTCACTCAGGGTCGTCTTCTACTGCACTGTCCCTCGACCCTTCCAAGCATGTTAACCTTCTCCAAAGACAATATGCCCAAAATGATATCCTCCTTCTGGCTGCATGCCCCAAAGTACATGAGACAGAGCCTCAAAATCTTTGCCTCCAAGGAGAAACTTGGTTTCACCCAACCTAAGACATATCTGTTAGTTCTCTTGGCAGTCCATGGTATGTTCAGGACTCTTCTCCAGCACCACAACTCAAAAGCATTGATTCTTCTGTCATTCTTGGTCACTGTCCAGCTCTCTGGTGCATAGCAAGTAATTGCAAAGAACATGATCTGGATCAGGCACACCTTAGTCTCTAGACTGACATTTTTGCTCTTCAGCACTCTGGAGAGGTCTGTCCCTGATAGCAGATTTTTCTAATGCCATTTGACTTTTGATTTCCTGACTGCTGATGCCAAGAGTGTTGACTGTGGTACCAAGAAGCTGAAATTGGTAATAACCTCAATCTCTTCTCCGTCTATCATGACACTATCAATTGGCCCAGTGGTGAGAATATTCATTTTCTTGATGTTGCGTTTCAATACATATTGTGGATTATAGTCCTTGACTCTTTGCAGCAAATGCTTCAGGTCTTCCTTAGTTTTAGCAAGCAAAATTGTATCATCTGCATAACACAAGTTGTTGTTGAGTCTCCAATTCTTATTTCACATTCCTCCACAAAAAATAATTTCATGGGAGTTGCAGGACAGTGGCTAGAAAGGCCACAAAAAAAGTGATTCACTGTATAACAGTACTGTAACTTACAGTGAATAAGGGGAGGGAGAGAGTTGTGAAGGCAAAAAGCCTGGGGGGAAATAAAAGATAAAAATTATCCAAATTAGGTAATTAAGCAACATAGAAAAATATTACAAAGCCCAAGTGTTGGAATTTATTATTCATTTTTCCAAATAATGGCCTGAATTTCATGGGTAAAGGTGAGTGTGTAGAAATGTTGTATCTTTGACCTTCCTGCTTATCTCATGGCAGACTCATTGTGGCATGCCAAAAAAGATAGGTGGATCCAGTCCACCTGGGGTTATTGCCCTACTTTCACTCTTTCAGGCCTTGCAGACAACCAACTACATGTGCCCATAGACTGGTCATCACTGTGAGTGGCAGAGAGTCTATAAATATGCCATATGTACTGGATAGTGCAAATGGTTAATACACCTGACTATTAACTGAAAGAGGTTTTTTAACTACCCCAAAGTGTCTTGGAGCAAAGTCCTGGTTTTCTACTTCCAATAAATCAGCCACTGAAAACTCTATAAAGCACAATTCTACTTTGACAAACACTTGGTCACTTTGAGCCAAAATTCACTGAACAGATGCTGGTTTGTCATTACAAGCAGCACCATCAGATGATGATGGTGGCATAGTAAGAAAGCATACCCAAAAACGTTAGATCTAGATGTTATGTACTGTCAAGCTGACTACAACTCAGCGACCCTATGAACAATGAATCTGAACCCTGCCCTTTCCTGTGCCATCCTCACTATCTCCAGCATACTTGAGCCCATTGTTAAAGTCCTTGTGTCAGTCCATCTTGTTGGGAGTCTTCCTGTCTTTTGCTGATCCTCCACCTTTCCAATCATGATATCCATCTCCAAGGACTAGCCCCTCTTAACAACATGCCCAAAGTATGTGAGTTGGAGATTCACCATCCTTGCTTCCAAGGAGCACCCTGGTCACACTTTCTCCAAGACAGACTTGTTTGTTTTTTTGGCAGTCCGTGGGCAGTCCAGTACTCTTCTCTAACATCATAACTCAAAGGCATTGATTCTTCTACTGTCATCCTTAGTTATTATCTACCTTTCAAATACATAGCAAGCAATTGAGAAGACCATGGTTTGGATCAGGCTCACCTTATGCAATGATAAAATATGATTAAGCTCACGTTTCAGAATAACACGGTTGGAGGCAGAAGCAGCTTGATCATTCCCATCCTGGTCTTCCAGGTCCCTAAGAGGATCTCTCCTCAAACAGAGCACCTTCACCCTCAATCTCAACACCTGAGATGCCACACTCCACAGATACTTACAGAATGTTATAGAAGATATATTTTATGTTTCATGTATAATATGGCTTCTATAAGATTGATGTCAGAGTCAATAGTGTATAAATTTCACTGGCATTCTGTAATTCACTCATACCCTCAAAATATGTATTGAGTATGTAGTGTGTTCTAGATACTTTTCTAAGTGCTGAAGACACACCAGTGATTTAGAGCAGAGCATGTACCTTTATAGAAAAGGTTGATACTTGGGTCCACTGAGAGACATCTTGGAAGAAAAATCCATCAACCTACATTCATAACATTCAGGCCATTTAAAACCCTGTGGAGTCCAGTTTTACTCTGATACACATGAGGTCACCCTGAGTTGGCAACTGGTTGTATCATAATGGAACTTAAATTCTAGTGGAGAAAAAGAGTCACTTAATGCCATTGAGTCAGTTCTAACTCATAGTGACCCTTCATCATGTTTCTGAGGCCATAAATCATTATGTGAATATATTATCCATCTTCCTCTGTTGGTGCTACTGATGGACTCAAACCTCTGGAGACACACAGCCTTCTGGCTAGTACAGCAGCACAGTATGAACCATGCCCCACAGACAGTGGGAAAGGCAAGTGCAGCTAGTATGGGCTAGGTACTTTGCATAGTTTACTCTCATTCAATTCTCATCATTCCCTTGATTTTAGATATTGCCATGTCCATTTCACAAACCAAAGGTTAAGAAAGTGTGCATCAAGAGGGTGGGCCATGGTTTAGCCCCAGGTCAGTCAGATGCCAATCCCTGGTTTTCTCCCTTGCTCACAGACCTTTGCTGATTCCTGCTTTTTCCTATAGGTCAACCCAGATCGGGCAGACCGCAGACTGAACCACTTCAAGGTCTACAAGGACATCACTCTGTACAGTGCAAAACTGTGGAGCTTGGGAGAAGGCAATGCCCGCAAGTAATGTTTCAGTAGTGGTATCCATCCCTGTATTTTTCACTCATGTCCACAGTGGTGCTGCCACGCAGATCAATAAATATAACTTTAAAACTCAAGTCTGACTTTTCTTATCCTGAGCCTGTTGCTTCCTTCATTTACCCCCACCCCAACTATATTGGTTCAAATCCTTAATCTTAAAAACTGGTGAGAAACTTCTACTTAAAGATGACAGACCAAGTGCATGCTATTACTTTCTTTGCTTTTCCAGATCCCAATCAAAGATAATAAAGTGATAACATTTAAAAACAACAACAACAAAAAGTGTTGAACCCAAAGTTGCTAAGATGTGAGACAAACAGTACCAAACAAGAAAATGTAAGGAAGGCATTTTCAGAAGAGGGATAGATGACAGAGAAAGGAGGAAGAAACCAGAAAATGTATGTGGACAAGGAACCCAGAAATCTTAGTGAGACATTCCAGACTCTGAGATGTTATTGTTGTTGTTGTTAAATGCCTTCAAGTCAACTAGAACTCATAGCAACCTGATGAGCAAAGAATCTGAACCCTGTCATCCCCATCTGTGCCATCCCCACCATCTCTGACCCTTTATCAGACCCTATGAACAACAGATCTCAATCCTTCCCTATCCTGTGGCATCTTCACCATCTCTAATACACTCTGTGTATCAGAGATACTATACCCGACAGAGTGAGGAAATTATCGAACAATGTCACTGATATCACACACAAGCAAAAACCTTCTAAAGATTGTAAAAAAATATATATATATGACTGGAACAGTACATTGACAACTACTAGAAATAAAAGCGGGGTTTAGAAGAGGCCATGGCACTAAGAGACATTATGGCCAATGCCATATGGATCATGGCTGAGAGCAAAGATTACCAAAGGAATGGCTGTCTGTGTTTCATTGACTGTACATAGGCATTTGACTGTGTGGACCACAACAAATTGTGGCTAACCTTGAGAAGACTTGGAATCCCAGAACACTTGACTTCGCTCACACAAAGTCTTGGACTAGGAGGCAGTCATCAGAATAGAGCAATAAAACACAGCATGATTCAAAATCAGGGAGAGCATTATGGATGCGTTTTTGTTTCCATACCTTTTCATAAACATTTACAGAGATTTTGGGTTTCCATTCATTCATTGTTGCACTATTCTCTCTACCCTCCTCCCAGTTTGTTCTTGTCCAAATGCCAC
>NW_006399799.1:16957808-16963094 GCF_000299155.1 Elephantulus edwardii
CCTCAAACCTGTTCCTGAGATGATTCTGAAATTCAGGTGGTATGAAATTAGTCATATTTTGGCTCCTGTGGATTCGGTTTTCCTCAGCTTCAGCTTGAACTTGCATATGAGTAGTTGGTGGTCTGTTCCACAATCAGCTCCTGGCCTAGTTTTCACAGCGGATATTGAGCTTCTCCAGCAGTTTTTTCCACAGATGTAATCGATCTGATTCCTATGCATACCATCAGGTGAAATCCATGTGTATAATGTACGTTTATGTCTCTTAAAAATGTATTTGCAATGAATAAGTCATTGTGCAAAATTCAATCATTCTATCTCCAGCTTCATTTCTGTCACCGAGTCCATGTTTTCCAACTACAATTCTTCCCTGCTCCCAACTTTTGCGTTCCAGTCGCCCATTTTTATCAATGCATCTTGATTGCATGTTCGATCTCTATCTGTAAGAGTTGGTAGAAATCATCTATTTCTTCTTCTTTGGCTCTGGCTGTTGGTGCATATATCTGGATGATAGTAGTGTTCACTGGACTTCCTTGTAAGTGTATGGATATAATCCTATCACTCACAATGTTGTACTTCAAGACGGACCTAGAAATTTCTTTTTTGACTATGAAAGCAACTCCATTTTTCCTCACCTTTTCATCTCCAGAATAATTTATCACATAGCAGGGCTCAAATAGCCAACCTTACAGTTAGTATGAGTGCAAATCATTTCATCACCCAAGGACCTAACTCTGCAATAATTAGTATTTAAACAATCATAAAAACATAAACACTGGCTGTTATGTGCCGTCGAGTTGTTTGCGACTCATGGCGACCCCATGTACAACCCTAAACCCTGCTCTATCCTGTGCCAATCGCACTGTCTCTGACACACCAATCCCGATTACCCGTCACTGAATCAATCCATCTCAGAGGGTCTTCCCCTCCTGCGCTGTCCCTCTCCAAGGACCTGTCCCGCCTTACATGTCCAAAGTATGTCAGATGAAGCCCCAGAATCCTTGCTTCCAAGGAGTAGCCTGGTTTAACCCTCTCCAGGATGAATGTTTTTCTTGGCAGTCCATGATACATTCTTTTCTTCAGCACTACAGCTAAAGGTATCAATTCTCCTTCTATTCTCCCTAGTCATTGTCCAACTCTCTGATGCATAACAAGTGATTGCAAAGACCATGGCCTGTATCAGAAGTGCCTTAGTCTCCAGAGATTCTGTTGCTCTTGAGTACTTTTGAGAGGCCCCTAACAGCAGACTTTCCCATTGTAATGCGTTTTTTGATTTCCTGACTGCTGGTGCCAAGAGTGTTGACCGTGGAGCCGAGCAAACTGAAGCTCTGAACAATCTGATTTAGTAAAAACTGCAGTATAATTTTGGAAGATGTAAGGCTTTTCCTCTATCATAAAAGGATGGCCAAGTCTGTTGTTATTACTCATAGTGACCCTATGAACAAAAGATCTAAACCTATTCTATCCAGTGCCATCCTTATACTTCCTGACACACAAAAGCCCACTGTAGCTGTCACCATATCAATCCACCTGGTTGAGGGTCTTCCTCTCCTTCACCAACATCCTCCCTTCCCAGCATCATGTTCTTCTTCAACGAAGAGCACCTCCTAGCAATATTCCCAAAGTATGTGAGGCAAAGCCTCATCCGTTTCGCCTCCAAAGAACACTCTGGCTGCATAACAAAGTCTAGTCAAGTTTATTTTATTTTGTGCATTTCTATTTTGGGGTCAGTTTCTGAATGAGGCTGTCACGTATGTTAATTTAGAGTTGATTCTCCAAATAATTCCCTTTAATATTTCTTATGATTAGTCTAGTTTTCATAAATTCCCTTTGTTGTTATGTGCTGTTGAGTCAAAACTGACTTACAGTTGACCTTTCAGTGGGTTTTTAGAGGCAATAAATCACATGGGAAGAGAATGCCATTATTCTCCCATGGGAAAGCTGGAAGATTTGAAGATTCGAACCGCCTGCCTCTGGAATGGCAGCACAGTCCCTTACCACTTAGTAGCTTATTTTTATCTGGACATGTCCTAATTTCACCATCCTATTTGAGGGACAATTTTTCTGGGTACGTATTTCCTGATTGGCTTTTCTTTTTTTCTCTTTCAGAGTTTTATGTCACCCCACTGCAAAGGCAGGCTAAGTCTACATATCTTCAGTGAACCGCAGTAACAGTTATTGTATATAATGGTAACTTTCAAATCTTCTAAATGAGTCTTCAACCAATTGCATTTTTTTTTTTAGCATGCTTTTTTTTATAAATTATTCTTCAGTTTATTTAAAGTTTGTTTTGTGTGGGTTTTTTTTTTTTACAAAAATAGGGATCCATTGGTACTGTAAAATTCCAAGTCATCATTCCTCTTTTATTTGGTTCTTAGTAAGCAAAGATGTTGCTTAACGTGTCCTGTTCTTCATTTTCTCTCTTGTTCGTTTCCCAGGTCTCTTCTGCAAAAAAAGAACCAGTACATCTGGTCATACAACAGCTTTACTTTTGGCCCAGAAAGTCAGAATGCACACTGAGACAGGGAGAGGGGAGGTGTGAGATTAGGAGAGAAAACTGATCCTTGGCCCTACTGGGCCCATGGGTCACTTACATTTGCTCTTTTCTTTGCAGGCCTCCCAGGACCTTTGGCATGAGCTGTCTTGGCCCGGAAGCTGGACACATCATCATGGCTCTCTCGAGTGTTCCACTTGGAGCCTTTCTTCTTTCCACCAAAACCGAACTTCTGGTTTTTATACCGTCGTTTGGCACTGGGCCTGGAAAAAAGTGGTCCTGAAGGTTACTCACAGCACTGCAGGTCCTATGGCCCAACAAACAATATTCTTTCCATTTCCTTTTTCTAAGCAAAGTCCCTTAAGCACGAGGGTTGCCCACAGTCTCATCAATTTACAAACTCCCTAAACAAGTTCATCTAGTCATAGTTTTAACCACTAGAACAGGAGAATAAATAAAGCCCAAAGCAGGAAAGGATTCTAATACATAGGTGACTCATTACTTGTCTTTTGGGAAACTTCATGTACATTGTGTCTGGGATTTTTTTGTACATTTTGTTTTATACAATCATTCATATACACTGCATTTTACATAGTTACTAATGACTATTCCTGTTTTCACCGTGTCAAGTCTCCACTGAATCCTTCCTATTCCTTCAAACTTCCTATTTTTTAAAAAATCTTTTTAAATCACCCTCAGTCATTTTTATCTTTATGAAGTATATTTATATCCAGTTAATAATCAAATGCAATAAATTTAAAAACTGGCCATCCCAAGAAATTTCAGACACAGTGTATCCAAAACTGACATGCCAGCTTCTTAACCATATATATATATGTACACACAATCTCCTAACTAGAGTTTGGCGGCATCATCTACCACCCAGCCACTCAAGCCAGAAACCTGGGAGTCATCCCTGAGTCTTCCTTTTCGTTCTCAACACCCAATTCTGTTATTTAACCTCCTGAATGTTTCTTCAGTCCATTTCCTGTTCTTTCTCCCTAGTACTATTTCAGTCCATTATAAGTACTCATCTGGACTTGCCTAATAGACCCCTAAGCCAAACTCCTTACCTTTTCCCAATTCACCACTTACATGAATATCACCATTTATACAATAAGATAATTTCAGGATGTGAATATGATTGGTTCATTATTCTAAGTAAAACCTATCAGTGTTTCCCCTCTGCCTATAGGATAAAGTCCAAGCTCAACAGAGCAAAACATCACCTCTGATTCCGCAAAGGCCTCTCTCCAGCCAGATCACACCCCTCCTTGCCCCTCATATTCTCAATGACACCAAGTATTTTCTGTTCTTCAAATACAACTGCAGTTTCACAACTCTATGCCTTTGCTCATCTCCGTTCTTCCTTTTTCCTAAAACCTGTTTCTCTTTCTGGGTTAATTCTTAGTTATCCATCAGACTTAGCACAAGCAGGACTTCCTATCAAGAACACCACCCCCAAATCCAGATCCCCAGAATGTCAGGTATTTCCTCTGTGTGCTCAATTAGTTGCCATAAAGCCAACTCAGAGTGCCTTCTGTGTCATAGAACTTGTGCACCGTAAGATTTTCAATGGCTCATTTTCAGAAGTCGATCACCTAGCCTTTCTGCTAAGGTGCCTCTGGGTGAATTCAAATTGCCAGCCTCTTGTTTAGTGGCCAAGGACATTAATTGCTCACACAACTCAGGGCCCACTGTGCTTCTCTACTACTTTCTAAATGTCTCAGTCTCAGCACTTGCCACTCCTTATCAACTATCTTGGTATTTGACATTTTGGATTTATTGCAATAGTAAAAAAAACACCATCCAACTATTTTGTGTATTAATAATTTACATCTGAAAAAAAAAACCTAATGTACATCTGGCAATTAACATATACCAAGACCCAAAGTGAGAGTTAACAATAGTTCTGATGGTTAAGGAAATGTGTCAGTTTGGTTAAGCTATGATTCCCCAACAGGTATGTCTAGCCGCTAATATTCATGTAATAACCTTGTCTTTGGGTCTAAACATGTTGATAAATGAAATTGTTGTTGTTAAGCACTGTTGAAATGACTGATTCACAGCCATCCTAAGAACAACGGATCAAGACACTGTCCTGTCCTACGTCACCCTCATCATCTGTGACGTACTGAGCCCACTGCTGCAGTCACTGTGTCAATCCAATTCTCTGACGGTCTTGCTTTCTTTCACTGAGCCTCCTCCTTTCTAAGGAATGGCTCCTCCTGGCAACATACCCAAAGCATGTGAGACTCGGTTTCACTTTCCTTGTGTACGTATTATATGGGCATTAGCATTTTCCCCAAACCTGGTGTATGTAAAAAGGTGAAATAAAGGGAATAAAAATATCTAACATCATAATTTTAATTTAAAAAATATTATGAAGCACATATTATTTTCTCACTTTAAAACAGTAATTTTAGAAAAATGAGCATTTAGAAAAGAACAGAATTTGTTCAAAGTATCTTCCCAACATGCGGCAGAGTCAAGATTTGAATCCTAGGTCAACTGAAGTAGTATGTGATGGGGAATCAAATGGGCATTCATATTATTTTTGATCTTCAAAGACAGATATGGCTAAATGGATCCATCACTGTGACCAATCTTTTGAGTCCTTCGACCTCAATTCTGAAACTGCTCTTAGTATACATACCCTGCATATAGCTCATTGCATTCTACAAAAAAAAAATCTTCTCACCCCTTTTTCATCTGCTGGCCTTTAGCTTTTTCCTTTGTGCCTTGAGCAATGGGTTTCTGATCTCCCTCAAGAAAATCCAGTTTATCAGAGAAGC
>NW_006399799.1:16963194-16967879 GCF_000299155.1 Elephantulus edwardii
TCTCCCTCCTCTGTTTCAGTGCAGTATACATTATTGAACCCATCTTACTCAGTCTCTCAACACTCTTGGCACTAGCATTCAGAAAATGAAAAGATTCCCTAATTTCATTAGGGAAGTCTGTTTCAGGGACTCTTCAAAGTGCTCAAGAGCAATGCTGTCAGTCTAGAGAGATTAGGGTGGGCCTGATCCAGGCAATTACTTTGTATGCTGGAAAATAACTAAGGATGACAGAAGAATGATTGATCCCTATGAACTGTGATGCTGGAGAAGAATACTGAACATACCATGGACCACCAGGAGAACGAATAGGTGTCTTGGATTGAGTGAAACCAAGTTTCTCCTTGGCAGCTAGGATTTTTAAGCTGCATCTTACATACTTTAAGCATGTGGCCAGGAGAGACCAGTCCTTAGAGAAGGACATCATACTTTCAAAGGTGCGGAACAGCACAGAAGAGGAAGACCCCAGATGAGATGAATTGACACAGTAAGTGGGGTAATGAGGGTACATGTGTCAGAGTTAGTGAAAGTGGCTCAGTTAGGATATAGGGTAGAGGTCAGTGTTCAGGGAGAGGAGGTAAAGGAAATGGGAAGGATCCAGTGTGAAAAAATGTATTTGCATTTTGTAAATAAACCAGTATTTTAAAAAACAAAAAAAAAAACACAACAGAGCTATTGTACATAGGGTTGCTGAGTCACAGGTGACTCAATGGCACCTAACAAGAATCCTGGTTACAGTTCCTATGTCACTCCATCTCGTGGAAGGTCTTCTCTCTTTCACTGATACGTTTCCTCCGAGCATGATGTCCTTTTCCAAAGACTGGCCCCTCCTAACAACATGCCCAAAGTATGGGAGGCCAACCTTTACCATCCTAGCCTCTGAGGGGCACTCCATCTGCACTTTCTCCAAGATGAACTTGTTGGCTCATTTAGCAGTCAATGAGGTACTAAGTACTCTTCTCAAACACTACATCGTCTAACTTACCTATACATAGCAAGTAATTGAAAAAGACGATGGCGTGGATCAGCTTGGTCCATCTTAGTCTTTAAAACTGATATCCTTGCTCATCAGCATTTTGTAAATGTCCTTGACAGAAGATTTTCCCAACACTGTAAATCTTTTGATGTTTTGACTATTGGTACCAAGAATATAGATTGTATAGATCTAAGGAAAATGAAATCTTTCAAGTTTTCTATATCTATCACGATGCTATCTTTTGGCTCAGTGGTGAAGATTTTTGTTCTCTCGATGTTGAAGCTGAAGAAAATCAAAACAAGTCTACAAGAACCAAAATATGGCCTATCCCACCTGAATTTAAAAATCATCTCTAGATTTAAAAACATTAAATGCTAATGCTCAAAGGCCAGAGGAGTTGTGGGATAACATCAAAGATATCCATTAAGAAATACAAGATCATTACAAAGACAGAGGAGATAGAAGACTTTGAGATCTACCATGGATGTTGCTAGGGAGTCTGAAGGTAATCCCACTTAACACAAACACACACCCCGAGCCAGACATATAAGATCTCTCCCTAGCAAGAGGCTGGAGGTTTATTCTTGGACAAATAGGCATTAGACTTGAGGACAGTAAGTTAAACATAAGGCAAAATTGAGGTGTGAGGCTCAAAAACAATATATGCAAAAGGAAGCTTGGCCCCTACCTCACAGTCCCACCCACATAGAAAGTGCATTTTTTCATCCTGAGTTTGAAGTTGGAGGATTCCTCTCTAGAGAAACTAAACATCTCTAAAGAAGAGACTCTACATATATTTTTCTGTCGGTCATTGCTATGGAATAAATTCTGATGACTATTCCACATGTGTACAGTAAAGCCGTTCCATAAGATATTTAAGACTATGACCTTTAGGTGAGTTCAAATTGCCACGCTTCCAGCTAATAGCTGAGTGCATAACTATTTTTGTCATCCAGACTCCTAGTATCCTCTTAAAAAGCTGTGCTGCAATCCCAAAGGCACATGGTTTGAATCCACCAACTGCTTTGCAGTAGAAGGTTGGGCAATCTCTTCTTGTATGATTTATAACTCTAAAACCCGCTAGAGGGTCAGCTATGGGTCAGTTCCAACTCTAGCCCATACAACAACAACAGGAAAAGAGCCAAGGCCGTCACTTTTCCCATCTGCACCAACCATCCATTCTTGAATCTCATTCTGCTAAGTCAGCACCTGGACTCTGAGATCCACAGCCACAGCTAGTCGATCTCCAGCTTCTGCTCAGTCCCTGCAACCTGTTCCCACCCCTGCATGTCACCTGTATTACAGATCTCCAGATTAAACAAACTCCAAAACCTGGTGAAGCTGTATGTGCAGGAATTTGGTCTCTAGCATCCTGAGGTGCTGCACTTCCCTGGGGAAGGAGTTAAAGGCATGAATACACAGACACCTCTTAAAGAAGAAAATACAAAGAGAGGGGAAAGGGGGCAAGATGTCTAAGGAACACATAGACAGGAGAGACTTTAAGAAAAGTACCGTCTTTTTGTTCAAATAACAAACTGTGCAATGTCCTCTCAAATTAGCGTGGGCAGGCTTTGTATTATGTATGCAGGCACATTATATATGAAAAAATGAAAATCTAGGAATTTATCAAAAACTGTCAATTCATCCACAAACCAAATCTCAAAACCAGAGAAATGAAACTATACATGTAACTGAAGATCTAAATCCTCATTTTGATGGAATAGGCAAGAGGACAAAAAGTTGACTGATACTGTCAACTTTTTCTTTTTCTCCCAAATGATGCTGAGTTCCTGAAAGCTAGTGACTATATACCAGGAAAATCATCATCTTTAAGCATCCAATCTTCAACTCTGGAAAACTTGCCTGTCACTTTTGAAGTTGTCATCATCATTAATACTTCTATTTTGGGAAGGAGAGCACAAAGAATAGATTAGTTGATATACAGGGGTCAATTTTAACATTACGCTTTCATATAAAGTGTGAAACAGTATCATGATTCTTTTTTTCATGCAGAAAAACAATGGTTAACAGAAAGACAAGAACCAAAATACTGACAGAGGACAGACTGAGCTTCGCAGAACAGAGAACCAGAAAGCGGAGTGCCATTGAGCTGGTTTATTGTGTAGTAGGGTGGCTCTGGGTACTTAATTGGTAGTTAGTCCCAAAAAAGACAAATACTGTATAAAACCATTATTGTGGAACAAGTATGAGGATCCGAGAAGAGTAGGGGAGAATAGATGCATGAGGATGTGGGGTCTCATAGGGTCGTACAATTTGATGGGTGGAAGGAGGTGTGGGTAAAGGAAATTAGGAAAGATCCAGTGTGAAAAACAGTGTATATGAACTTTGTAAGTAAACCAGTATAAAATAAATCATGTTTAAAAAGAGCTTTTTAGCTGAGCAGGCTAGAGACCCAAGAGGCCAAGAAGGGAGAGTGGCCTGCCTTCAGACACAGTGGAAGAGGGAGGCTCTCCTGATCAATGAAATCCGAGTCTTGCTCTGAATACTCTGTTATTTCCTGAGAAAACTCCCAAATTTTATATTTGTGTTGTGATGCCAACCCAAAGTGAAGCAGGTCTAATCCACCAGCTGCTTTGTGAAAGATGAGCAATCTCCTCCTGTGTAATTTATAGCCTCTGAAAGCCCACTAGCAGGTTTGTTATGAGTCAGTTCCAACTTGATAGCACAAAGCAACCTGTTCACTGCAAGAATTCAGTAACTGAAGCACAGGAGAAGTGTTGTGGAAGGGATGGTCGGGTGTCAGAACTGATAGAAAGTTTAGAGGAAGGAAGCATGCCTGATCTAATAAGAATCAGACTTGACCTGTTGCTATCAGTTTTGTTTTCCTCCACCTGGTTAAGTTATAGGTCAATGTCACCCTCACACCATTTTCACATCCCTTATTCTTGTGAAAAAAATAAATGCTTCTATTAAGGAAGGAAAATACTGTTTATTATGTACGTTGTTGTTAAGTATAGTTTGTCTTTTATTCTGATAGTTTCTGTCATTCTAAGTTTTGTATAAATAATCAGTTTCACTCACACATTTTTTCTGATCATTTATATTGTAATCATGTGCATTGTGTTATACTTTGATAATTACTATTGATCTATGCTTTGTATCACCCCATCTTTCATTTCTCCATTCCGTCACCCTCCCATCTGTCCACTAGCCTCTGCTATCCTAGAGATTCCCTCCCTCCCCTTTTGAACATTTATACATATGTTGCTCAGTTTCTGTATTTTTCACAATAGATGTTTTATGCAGTATTTGTCTACTGGTGACCGAGCTATTTCACTCAGCATAAAACCCTATAGACTTTCCCATGTTGTGTAGTATTTTAGAATATTTTGTTCTTCCTTAGTGCTGCATAGTATTCCATTATGTGAATATACCAGAGTTGAGGGTTTTATTATTTCAATAATGCAGGCTATGAACTTGATAATATGCAACATTTGAAGAGTTAAGAACCATTGGGATAAGTTTTAATGGGCTCATCTCATTTTTATATAGCAGAAGCTCATGTAAATGCAGAAGATTGGTAGAAAGCAATGCAATCCTGTGTTGTAAGGCCAGTTATGTGTAAATGCTAACATAAAATCTTGTTTCTATTACCTAACATACAAATGAAATGTTCAGTATCACTTCCACAGATGTTTTTCTTTTATATATTTGTTTGAAATTATCTCATCAACAGATAATCAACTTTAAT
>NW_006399799.1:16976969-17027686 GCF_000299155.1 Elephantulus edwardii
CCCCTTTTTCATCTGCTGGCCTTTAGCTTTTTCCTTTGTGCCTTGAGCAATGGGTTTCTGATCTCCCTCAAGAAAATCCAGTTTATCAGAGAAGCCTGTGAAAAAAAAAGAAGTGTTTTGATCAGCATTATCACATATTAAAAAGGAAAAATAAAATCGCAAAATAAGGTTGCTGCATATTAAATTTTATTTGAATAGGTTCCCTATACCATTCCCACATCTTATAGGCTCACTAGATCCAAAAGATAATGCATCTGAATTGACTCTAAGTTATCCCTGTTCACTATACCCTTAGGAGTCAAAGATACTGACCTTTCTGATACTTTTTAATGGCGTCCATCATATGTGCTTTCTCCCGCTGCCTCTTCTGAAGAACCTCTGTTTGTACCTTGGGTTTGGACACAGGACAATTACATGTACTTTAAACCACTGATCCAAGTATCTACATTGTTTCAGTAACGATACTGCGATTAATACCACTGCCAACTAACATTTATTATGTACCAAAAACTCTTTAAGTATTCCAAGTATACTCTTCATAACTACCTCACATTGGAACCAGTGAAAGCTGTCTTTAGTCAGTCCTTAAAAGTTGCTTTGTTTTGGCAAAATTGTGTCACTGGATATGGAAAACTGTTAATGCATCTTCCTTCAATCTTGATGCCATGTTTTTGTTCCTACTGCACACTTTCTGTTCATTTTATGGTGCTGGGTTACAACTTTCTAGCATACCTCTTATAATTTTAAGCCATGCATTATTTTTATTGTTCAAATACATAACTGAGATCAAAGGAAAAAAGAAAATCCACACCTGGCTTTTTGCACAGAAGAGAGCTACTTTTTTTTCAAAACATAGCAGATATCAATGAAATGACATGTGTTGAAAAACCCAAAAATGTTCACAAATGTTTGTCAAATGTTAGAATCCATATTGATTTTGCTTATATGCATTTCTACTCACAAACCTAACTAATCCCTAACACCCTCTTTCTGAGATGGTGCACACAATAAAAAAGGAAAACCACCAAAGTTTGAGAGTACTCCTGGTTGGTGGTGGTGGTATATGCTGTCATGTCACCTGCAACTCATAACAACCCTATGTACAACACCTCTGAACGCTGCTCTATCCTGAGCCAACCTTATTGTTTCTGACACACCTGCCCCCACCATCCTAGTCACTGAGTCAACACATGTCATGAGGGTCTTCCTCTTTCGTGCTATCCCCCCCACACTCCCAAGTATAATGTCGCTCTCCAAGGACTTGTCCCTCCTTGCAACATGCCCAAAGTATGTCAGTGCTTCAGAATCCTTGCCTCCAAGGAGCAGCCTCGTTTTACCCTCTCCAGGAGGAACCTGTTTGTTCTCCTAGCAATTCATGGTATATTCAATATTCTCCAGCACCACAGCTAAAAGGCATCAATGCTCCTTCTATCATCCTTAGTCATCATACAGTTATCTGATACATAGCACATAAGTGCGAAGACCATGGCCTGGATCAGGCGCACCTTAAGTCTCCAGACTGACATTGTTGTTCTTCAGAACTCAGGTGAGGTCTGTGGCAGCCAACCCTCTCAAAGCAATTTGTCTTGTGATTTCCTGGCAGCTGCTACCAAGAGTGTTGATTGTGGAGGCACGCAAACTGAAGCTGTTAACAATCTCAATCTCTTCCCTGTCTATCATGATGCTGCCAAGTGGCCCAGTGGTGGGCCAACTGAGAATCTTTATTTTTTTGATTCCTGGTAGGATTTACGTTAAATTCGAGCATTCATAGTTCACATACAGGTGCCACAAGTTTCTCTCAGATTGGATGAAAAATCAAATAGTAAGATTCCTTAGATGGGCTTGACAATCGATGGTACATAACAACAACAAAAAGTGTATTAAACTAAAGCTTCTATGAGGAGTTAGCGTACTACTCATAGTGTCCAACTAAGATTGAACATTTAGATGTTAGCATAGACACTCCACTGTGAGGCAAAACATACAAGACGTAAACATACACAGGACATGAAACCAAATGAGACCAAGGTGTTTCAACCTGACCTCCCTCCCCCCTCCCGTTTCTACATTATTTCCTTCTCACCTTCTTTCCATATTTCCTAAGTGCTCGTAGTTGTTTAGCTTTTTCAGACTTTTCCATAGCGGCCTGTTTAGCCTGCAGCTTCTGTCGAATCTAAAATTTAAAACAAGGTCAGTTTATCTTGTTTGAATATAAAATGCCTGTACCTTAGGGGAACCAAAGCTAGGACGAGATATCCCAAGCTGTACAAACTGCAAAGCTCAAAGGAATCTTATAAAGCATTCATTCTAATTCTCATGTTTTACACATGAGACTAAGGGGCCCAAAAGGACAGTATTTCGTCCCAGGTATTAGAGTTGTCCATGATGGAGCCAGTGCTTCAAAGCACCTTTATATTCTCGTCTTATAGTTATTCCATCATAAAAAAAACTACTTCCTTGCATTCCAGGAAAGATTAACTTCTCTTGATCCCTACTGCCTACAGGTGGAAACTAAATCAGCATACAGTACACAGCACAGTCTCAGTCTGCAATATATCATGTACACAGTGAATGTTCAAACATATTAGGTACCTGGCTTCACACAAACACACATTTCAGTTTAACAATGAAAGTTGGTTGTTGTAAATATACAGAGATGTGTTTGGGTTTCTCTCCAGATTAGCTTCCCTGGTACCATTAAAATAAGAGCTCCCTAAAATGCAGCCTGAGACTCAAAGGAGCATATAAACTTATATGAGATCACACTAAAAACAAACAAAAACCCCTCTTTTTGAGGTCTCAAGATCAAGTCAATTGTAACTCACAGGAACCCTTCACTGGGTTTTCAAGGCTATACAAAGTTTTATGGGATGTGACTGTCTATCTTGCTCCTACAGAGCCCCTGACAGTTTTGAACCACTGGCTTTTTGTTTAGCAGTTCAACAAGCTCCTTAAGTTAAATAAAATATTAGTTCTGCTAACTCTAAATTATGTCAGAGATGTATAGACTCTCACAGATTAATCTTCAAATCATAGAAGAATTAACTGAGACCCACAGAGAAGTAATTGTCTATAAGTCATACTGCCTTTCACTGGCAATAACAAGCCAAAAACTGTTATTCTTTCCACACATCATGCTGAATAGGAAAGTAAAAAGGCCATTTTTACCTCTGGAAACACATTTCTTACAGCACTATCCACTTTAATGGCTTAATTCGGGGGGAGGGAGGGAGAGAATAGGCAATCCTACATTTATCTAATTGGTGGTGATGACATTTGTATAAAATTAATAATTTCTGGATTGTAATTTGCTATTATTGGGATATCATCTTTAATTATTATTTTAAAATGACTCATTGCCAGCAAGTAAGAGCCAACTCATAGCTGACCTTTCATTAGGACTCTGAAGCTGTAAATACAGAGGAGGAGATTATTAATCTTTCTCCCTCAGAGCCACTAGTGGATTCAAATTGCCTGAGAAGCGCAAGAACAGAAAACTGGCTAAATACACTAAGTACAAAGCCCCTGGCTTTCCAGAGAAAATATCTTCTCTTTCTTACCTTCTGCATTTGCTGGTCAGACTTAGCCATCTCTGCAAAATAATCAGTAGGTCGCTTTGTAGGGACTTTGAGCTGATGGAGGCGAGGTAACACTGCAAGTACTGCAGCCTGGGCCTGACGGTAGCTGAAATGTAAGGCAAAGTGTGACAAACCTGAGGAAGAAGTTTTCATTTCATCTCACCAGGATGCACACAAGATCAAAGAACTCTCAACATTTGACTTCCATCAACAAAGAAAACAAAAACTCTAAACAACCTCAAGAACTTGGAATCTGAGGAAAAAAGTTAGCTGTACGTCCTTTTTTTTTTTTTAAAGGGAATGTTACTAAAACCCATAAAATTGGCCACTTAAGAGAATGACTATTCAAAACTAAGTCAGTTACAAATTTTTACACAATCACTAACATTTCTATAAAAACCCCTTTGTAAGTATATTTTTGCTATAAAAGCTGAATACACAATGAAACGTTAGCTCATTATCATTCCCTTATTCTCTTGCAAAAGAATTCCCAACTTCTCCCACGCTGGACAAAAAAGCATACAAGTTCATCTCTCGTTGGAAGTCATCTTCTGGGTTAATAGCTTTCTGATCCTGGTTCTGAGGTGTTGGTTGAGTTCCATTGATTTCTGGCACCGGACCCAGGGTCACATCAAGCCTCTCAACCCATTCCAGATCGCGCTTGAATTCTGCCAAGCACTGCTTCAGGCCAGTCTAGAAAATACAGACAAAGGGTACCCTGAGTTCATCTCTCACAAGCTCAAGCCCACTGGGTGGAGAGAAGGACAAAATGCTAAACTTTCACTAACTAGCACGTAATTTACATTCGTAGAAACGTGCAGGACATGGTCTTTTCGTGGGGAAAGACCTGTGTCCCAACTACAGTGGTGCTCGTCTCGTCTCAGGCGTAACCCTCGACCCAGAGTCCCTCCTCACCACGTCGTTAGTTGCCTTCTTCGGCCCCTCTAGCACGACATTGAGGCCTGGCTTGAGAAGCCCTCGCGAAAACGCATCCTGAAGCTGTGGAGAAACAACAAGCTGTCAGAACTACGACAAGTAAGACGCTCTCCAGTGCCCCGCGAGCTTGTCTGACACCCACCTCTCTGTCTGTGACAAAAGAATCTTCAGACTCAGAATCCGAACCGGAAACCGGTGGAGTGTCCATCTCGTTGCACGCAGGTACGCCCAAATTCCTACTGGAAGCAGAGGTAGCCCGTTCGGTAGAGAAAGAATGCCTCTTGCCCCAGCTGTCAGCTTTCAGCAGCCACACTCACTCCACAAAGCCACGTGGAACGCACCCACTCCGCCGCCAGCTACTCACTACCCAAGCCGCTCACGGCCCCAGCCGAACCTTTTAACCGAAACTTCCGCTTCCGGTTTGTAGCCCACACTTCCGGTTTGTCGTTGCTATAGGAACCGCTCAGGCGTGTGGCAGTGTCTGGGGTGTTTGGGATCCGTAGAGGTAGTATCCTGAATATACGTGTGGTGTAGTGGCGCAGAGGTTAGAAGAGAAAGGTGAGAAAGGATACTTTGAGGGCCATCCGGTGGAAGCCGCGAAGGAGCAAAGGGGAGAAGAAGGCGTCACGCGGTGGGCGAGAGGGAGCTGGGGGCTGAGGCTCCCAGGGAGGGGGCGGAGGATCCCAGGGAAGGGGCGGGCCCGGGGGCGTGTCCGGGGCGGGGGCCGGAGCGGGAAGTCGTCTGCTGATGTCACCTGCTCTTGGTCTTTGGCAGCTTGGCCAGACTATGTCCACTGTGGTAGCTCAGTTGCAGCATGTGTTTGGTCTTCGAGCCTATGTGGCCAACAGTATCCTCTTCTTTGATGAACAGACAATTATATTTCCTTCAGGAAATCACTGTGTGAAATACAACGTGGATCAGAAATGGCAAAAGTTCATTTCAGGTAAACTCTCTTATCATGACACATAAATTAACTGTATATGCTAACTGTAACCCTATAGTCAGTCACACTGCAGAGATTGAAAAGGAAGAGTTTTTTTGGCCAGTTTTGAGTTTTTTCCCAGAAATACAGATTAAATAAATTTCTTATATAAGTTAAGAACATGGAACCCATTTCCATCTTTACCAATTATCAAATCTTTCTCCTGTGGAGAAGCTGGTGGATTCAAACCATGTGCCTTTGAGATTATAGCATGCAGCTTCTTATCACATTCTAGCTCTACCTATATCTCCACTAATCAGTCACCTTTGATCATCTCGCAGGCCTAGGTCAAGGGCTGGAGAAAGATCAAAGGAAAAAGTGGATGCAGGTCTTATTTACAAACTCAGGACTATTTGAGCAGAGAATTTTAGAATCCCATATACCTAAAGTTGTGCTGCCCACCCCAAAACAGGCAGTTGGAATCCACTAGCTGCTCCATGGGAGAAAAAGTAATAATATCCTCCTGTGCAATTTACTGCCTCCTAAAACCCACTGGAGGGTCAGCTGTGAATTGCTTCTTACCTTACAGTACTTAACATCAGCACAGATATCTACAGCATGATCTAGAAGACCCACTGCCATTGAGTCAATTCTGACTCATAGAGCCCTCCATCTCATTTCCAAGACACTAAATCTATGGGAGGAGACTACCTATTTTTCCTGTGGAATATCTGGTAGATTCAAACCACTGACATTTTGGTTAGTAGCTTAACACATACTTATCATGCCACCAGAACTCCTTAATGATCTAGAAGAAATAACGCAAACTCTGAGTCACCTGGGGATGCCCATCTCATGGAAAGTTCAGAACCAGAAGAGGACTATAGGGGAGTACTCTAAAATGTGGAGACCAGGGAAGATACCCTGCTGGCCAAGTCTAAAGGCATTTCTGTTACATAGAAACCTGTAAAAGTCATAAAAAGCAGATCTGGGTATGACTATGGTTCTCAGTTAAGGAGACTCCATTTCCTAATTTGTAAAACAGAGATAATATGAGGCTTACTTACAGTCATGAGAATCAAGCATTTATTCACTCAACAAAAGATTTGAAGCATCTATTGCAGATGGTGCAGACAGTTGATGTTATCTGCTGATAATTAAAAGACAGAATGTTCAAATAACCATGGAGGTACCTCAGAAGAAAACTTTAATCATCTCCCTCTGAAAATCAGCCATTGAAAACTCTGTGAAACACAGTTCTACTCTGACACACACACAAGGTCGCCGTAAGTGAGAGGCAACTACAGCAGCTACTTTTGGTGTTTCAAGCACATAATAGATTCACACACAAAGCTCTGCTTTCATAGTGATTCTATCTAGCAGGAGAAACAATAAACTAGATAAAACAAGGGCAATATATAATGTCTTATAAAATGACAAATGTTAATGAGCAAAAATAAAACATGGAAGAGGGACTGTTGGGGAAATGTTGGGAGTTTTAGATAAGGTAGATGGGAAGAGCTTGATATTTTTGTTATTGTTGTTATGTGCCATCTAGTTGCCTGTGACCCTATGCACAACAGCTCTGAAGCCTGCCCTGTCCTGAGCCAGTCTCACTGACTCCAACACACCTACCCCCATTGCCCTAGTTAATGAATCAGTCCATCCCATCTGGGGTCTTCCTCTCCTGCGCTGTCCCTCCACATCCTTCTGAGCATGATGTCCTTCACCAAGAATCAGTCCCTCCTGCTACATGCCCAAAGGATGTGAGACAGAGCTTCAAAATCCTAGCCTCCAAGGAGAAACTTGGTTTCACCCTCTCCAAGACAGTCCTGTTTGTGTTATTGGCAGTCCATGATATGTTCAGGACCACAACTCAAATCACCACAACTCAAAGCCATCGATTCTTCCATCATCCTTAGTCATTGTCCAGCTCTCTGATTCATATCATGTAATTATAAAGACCATGGACTGTATCAGGCACACCTTAGTCTCTAGACTGACATTTGTTGCTTCTCAGTACTCTGGAAAGGTCCCTGACAGCATCTTGACTGCTGGTGCCAAGACAGATTGTGAAACTGAGCAAGCTATAACTGTTAACAACCTCAATCTTCTCCATCCATCATGGTGCTGCCAGTTGGTCCATTGGTAAAAATCTTTGTCTTCTTGATGTTGAGTTTGACTCCATATTGAAGACTACAGTCCTTAAGCTTCTGCAGGGAGCGCTTCAGGTCTTCGTTAGTTTCAGCAAGCAAGGTTATGTCATCTGCATAATGTAGGTTGTTGATGAGTCTTTCTCTAATCCTGATGCCACATTCCTCCTGATAGAATCCATCTTGTCTCAGCATACATATTGAATAAGTATGTAGAAAGGACACTGACCTGATCCACACCTTTCCTGTTTTTAAACCATGCAGTGTCCTCTTGGTCTCTTCAGACAACAGCTTTTTTATCTAGGTTTAGGTTTCATGTGAGTTGTTAAATAATTTCCACATTCTTTTAGACCACCTATTTTTTGATTGAGAACAAATATGGATTGCTCCCAGTCAATTGGCCATGCAGCTGTCCTTCAAATTTTCTGGCATTGACTGGTGAGCATGTCCAGGACTGCATCTGTTAGTTGAAGCATGTCTCTTGGAATCTTATCAATTTATGGGATCTTTATATCAGTGCCTTCAGTGCAGTTCAAACTTTTTACCTTCATTAGTATTGTTTCTTAGGCAGTTCTGGTGGCCTACTGGCAAGAAGCTGCACTACAATCCTGCAGGTGTGCAGTTTAAATCCACCAGATACTCCATGGGAGAAGGATGGCAATCTCCTCTTGTGTGATTAACTGCTTCTTAAAAACTGCTGGGAGTGGGGGAGGGTGTGGGCAGGGAAAAAAGTGCAACATTGAATGAATGGAAACCCTGTCTCTCTCTAAACTTTCATTAAAATTAATAATAATTTAAAACAAAACCTGCCAGAAGGTCAGCTATGTCAGATCCGACTGCACAGTGTACAATAACAACATCAGCTGTTGGTTCTTGTTCATATGGTACTTGAAATTTTTTTGTTGTAAACCAGTTCTTTTTGGTACAATGATTCCATGTATTCCTTTCATCGTCTTTTGATCCTTCCTGGATTTTTCAAGATTTTGCCAATAGCATCTCTCAGTATTGCATACTGAGGCTTCAATTTTTAGTTTGAAATGTTTAGCTTTTTAGTTCTTTTAGCCTTAAAATGCTAAGAAACTTCCTTTTTTATTCTCCAACTCCAGGTCTTTGCACATTCTGTTATAGTACTTTGTCTTCTCGAGCTGCTCTTTGAAATCATCTGTTCATTTATTTTGCTTTGGTATCCCCCCCCACTTTGTTTTGACATATCAACACTCTAGTGTACTAATCTTCAGTGTCTCTTCAGATAGCCATTTTGGTCTGTTCTTCCTCATTTGTCTTTGTAATGACCCTTTGCTCTCTTCATGGATGATATCTTTGATGTCATCTCATAACTCAATCAGGTCTTCAATTGCTAATTCTCAATGCCTCAAATCTATTCTGGAGCTGATTTTTATATTCAGATGTGATAGACTTAAGGTCTTATATTTTGGTTCTTGAAGACTTGTAATTAATCTTATGTCTGCTAACTCCTGTTCCTCCTTTGTGTTTCCATATTTGAGGTCTCAGCCTCACTTGCCATATCTGCTAGTCTAAGTCTGCTCTATTTTATGTAAGGTTTTTAAAGACCTGTTATTTCGAAGGTGGATGGCCAATCTTCTTCGTAGTCTGTCTTAATTTGAATGCTCATACTTAGAACAGTATCTGACAGACAAACATTTTACAGAAAGGAACAGATAAAAGACATTTCCCCAATTATAGAAGTAACTATGTTGCTACCTGCCCTTGGTACATGTATCTTGACCCACCCTTTTCCCTGCTCCACCATCCTCCCCTTTCACTCCCGCCTGCACCACTCAACACTGTGGCTAACTCTGAGAAGAATGGGAATCCCAGAACATTTGATTGTGCTTATGTGAAACCTATACTTGTACCAGGAGGCAGTTGTCAGAACAGAACAAGGAAACACTGTATGGTTCAAAATCAGGATGTGTGTATGCCAAGGATGTGTCCTATCTCCATACCTTTCCAATCCATATGCAAAACAGATCATTTGGTAGACTGGGATCTATGAGAAGGAATGTGACATCAGGATTGGAGGAAGACTCATCAACAACCTGTGTTAGGCAGATGACACAACCCTACTTGCTGAAACTGAGGAGGACCTGAAATGCTTGCTGCAGGTCAAGGACTGCAGCCTTCAATATGGATTGAAGCTCAGCATCAAGAAAAAGATTCTCATCACCTGGGACAATAGGTAACATTATGATAGACATTGAAGAGATTTTGAGATTGTTAACAGTTTTTGTTTGCTTGGCTCTACAATCAACACTCTTGGTACCAGCAGCCAGGAAACCAGAAGATGAATTGCATTGGTAAAGTCTGCTGTCAGGGACCTCTCTAGAGTACTGAGGAGCAATGATGTCAGTCTGGAAACTAAGGTGCTCCTGATCCAGGCCATGGTCTTCACAATTATTTGCTATATGTTAGGAAGCTGGACTATTACTAGTGATGATAGAAGGAGAATTGATGTCTTTGAGTTGTGATGCTGGAGAAGAGTATTAAGTATACCATGGACTTCCATGAGAACAAACAGGAGAGAGTGAAAACAGGTTGTTCCTTGGAGTCAAGGATTCTGAGGCTTTGTCTGACAGACTTCGGGCATGTTGCAGGAGGGACCAGCCCTTGGAGAGGGACATCATTCTTGGAAGGGTGGATGGATGGAGAAAGAGAGGAAGACCATTGATGAGATAGGTTGATTCAGTGACTAGGATAATGGGGGTAGGTGTGTTAAAGATAGTAAAGTTGGCACAGTATAGAACAGGGTTTAGGGCTGATGTACATAGGGTAGCTATAAGTCACAGGCCACTTGAGGGCACATAACAACAACAACAAATGGTAAGGGACCTCTTATGGCCTAGTAGGTAAGGAATTGCATTGCCAACCCAAAGGTAAGTTGTTTGAATTCACCAGTTGCTCAGCTAGGAAAAGTAATGTCTTCCTGGGTGATTTACTGCCTCTGAAAACCCACTGAAGGGTCAGCTATGAGTTGCTTCTGACTGTAGCACATAACAACAACAATATCCTCTTCCATGAATTATTCTCTCAGTACTCTTCCCACTTGGCCTCCTTGTGCTTGTTATAATAATATATTTATGTCCTGACTTTTTGAATATTTGTATGCCCTTCTCTACTACTATGCTAGGTTTGGTTTATTGGAAACATAGCCTTCCTCATCATTCCTTTTCTCTTCTGTTTGCAGGCTCAGAAAAGAGTCAGGGCATGTTGGCTTTAGCCATCAGTCCCAATCGGCGATATCTTGCTGTCTCCGAGACTGTGCAAGAAAAACCTGTCATCACCATTTATGAACTGTCAGCCATACCTTGCCGGAAGCGCAAAATCCTTAATAATTTTGACTTTCCAGTTCAGAAATTTATTAGCATGGCTTTTTCTCCAGACTCCAAATATCTATTGGCTCAGACATCAACTCCCGAGTCAAACCTTGTCTATTGGCTGTGGGAAAAACAGAAAGTAATGGCCATTGTTAGAACTGACACTCAGAACAATGCTGTCTACCAGGTATCTTCTATCATTAACAAGTATTGTGCAAATTGTAAAGAATAATAAGTGCTGGCTTTTCTTGAAAGTTTTCAATGTGTCAAGAAGTGTGCTAATTCTCTATATGTATCTTTAAATACAGTCTCACAATACCATATAAGGTAAGTATTACTGTTATCACGCCCACCTTATGGATGAAGAAACTGAGGCTCTGAGAGGCTAACTCATCTGAGACCACAGAGATACTGAGTAGCACAGGCACTTCTGGAACTGGATTTCCCTGAATTCAGTTCTTGCCTTCTGTACCAAGACCCAGAGGTCACAGACCTATAGAACCCTCTTTCTCAACCTGGCCCTGGCCTATTCCAAACAACTTTGTTGGGAGGTGGGAAGATATCAAAGATATATTTTTATGTTTTTAGAAAGCTATCAAGAGGAAACATACCTTTCTATTGTAGCTTACAGATAAAATGAAATTTGTTATTAAGAAGCTCTCTGACAACTTAGAGAGTTTTACAATATTATGCTAATTGTCTAGGATCTAACACTGAGTTTTATAAGTTCAAGAATTCAGTCCTGTTCCTTTTCAGAGATTCTGGTTAATCTGTGTCCCAAGCTTAGAGTCAGCTGTTCAGCATACATCAGGCTAATAATGTATTAACCAGAATCACTTGGTCATGATCAGAACACTCATTTATCCAGTGTATTCCCTTCCTACAACAGAGTACTGGTGAGGTAACATTAGTAATGAGAGTAATGAGAAGATTGCTTAGTGATCACAAAATCATACAAAATGCAAGTAGATTCAGGTTATTTCTGGTGAGGTCGGATGCAGTTATTTATTCAGAGTAGAGGACATTCATAAACAGTTATTGGGTGTTCACTAGGAGCACAGTATCGGTATTACAGAAATGGAAAACATCACAGCCCCATCAGCATGTTGCTACTCATCTAGTGAAGGCAGCAGAGAAATGGTCAGTTGCTGCACTTTGGAGCAAGTGCTATGATAAGAGGAGGCTGAGTTGGTAGGACACACCACATAGCCTCTCTCTGAAGTGTTTCCTTTCTCCCTGGACTGAGTGGCATAAGCCTGACAGCCTCACTTTCCTGTTGGTGCAACTGAGCCTTTTTTACTTTTTTGTTGTTGCCTTCATTTTATATATTAAAAAATAGATTTTTAAAAATTGTGGTACATACAGAAGTAACAAAACTGCCATTCCAACACTCTTCACACGTACAGTTCAGGGATATTAAATGTATTCAACATGTCTGTCTTCATTATCTAGTGCTGAAATAACAAAAATACTACAAGTTGGTGTCTTTTAAAAATACAGATTTATTCTCTCACAGTATAGGAAGTTAGAAGTAAAAGTTGAGGGGTCTGACTTTGAAGGGAAGGTATTTTCCATGTGTCAGTTCTAGAGTGATGCCTCTTGTCTCAGCATCTTTGTGCCTGGCATTCCATGGAATTTTCCATATGTTTGGTATCAATCTTTCTGGATCTAGGAGGCTTACCAACAGGGACTCTGGGTCCAGAAGACATACTCCATTCCCAGCTCTTCTTTCTTGGAGATTTTGAGATCCCCCTTCCTGTCTCTATGCTCTTGTTTAATCTCTTTTCTACCTCAGTATAGAGTGACTGAGGAATAACCTAATCCTATAGCTTTCATCTTGCCTCATGAACATGTTGTTTGGTGCCATCTAATTCACTGTAACTCACAGCAACCCTATGCACAACAGGTGGGAACCTTGCCCTAACCTGCACCATCCTTATAATCTCTGATAGGCTCGAGACCATTGTTATAGTTGTTGTGTCAATCTCTCTTGCTGGGAATCTTCCTTTCTTCCTCTGACCCTCCACCTTTCCCAGCATAGTGTCCTTTTCCAAGGATTTGCCACTCTTGACAACATGCCCCAAAATATACGAGACAAAGTTTCACCATGCTTGCCTCCACATATCACTCTGCTTGCACTTCCAAGACAAACTTGTTTGTTCTTTGACAGTCTATTTAATATTCATTACTCTTCTCCAACACCACAGGACAAAGCCATCAATAATTCTTCTGTCATCCTTATTCATTGTGCAACTTTCAGAAACAGGAAGAAATTGAAAAGAGCATGTCTTGGATTAGGAACACCTTAGTCGTCCCCCCCCACACTAGTTTATTTACAAAATTCAAATACAAATTTGAACAAATTCTTTACATTTTCCTCACCCTTTAGCCATCAAATTGTACAACCCATGATTAATCCCCCCTTCCCCCTGCACATCCACATCCCTCTGCTTCCAGCCTCTTCTACCCCTCCTGGATCCTTATACTCATTCTACAATAGCGGTTTTATACAATATTTATCCTTACGGGATTGAGTTCATTTACTCAGCATAATGCTTTCCAGTCCCTCCCAAGTTGGGTAATAATTTACAAAGATATTGCTCCTGCGTGCTGCATACTATTCCATTGTGTGAATGTACCATAATTTCTCAGTCCACACCTTAGTCTTTAAATGGATGTCTTTGCTCTTAACACTTTGAGAGGTCTTTTGCACCAGATTTTCCCAGTGCAATACATCTGTGGTTTCTTGACTGCTGGTCCCAGGGGTATTGATTGTGAACATAATTGTTACCAATCTTGCCTTACTAATTACATAGAAATTAGGATTGACAACATAAAGGAGAATTGTATCACAAAATACATAATTTCATAATCCTGCGACTCACAACCTAGACAAGTTGATATTAAATCCAGAACAATGTTGTTTAGCCATCACCACTAACTATTCCCTGATTTTCCCATCATCCTTAAAGCTCAGGGTCCTCTAGGTGTTTAATTTTCTGTTCTTCATTGCACTTCATTGGCATCTTGCAGTTTAGCTGTCAGTATTCGTTAATTCTGCTTTTTTGGCCTTTCTAAGACTTGTAGATATTTTAAGATCCTTGTGCCCCTAAAATCATAATGGATACATATGTGGGCCTTTATCAAATATGACATTTATATTATTTAGTAACATTTGAATGACTCTATGAGCTATCAAAAATAGTCAGCCAAATGTGAAATAATGTCAGAATTTGTTTTATGAATCTTTTTTCCTTTCTCTCACATTATACAGGTGAGTTTTAATCCCAAGGATAATACTCAGGTTTGTGTCACTGGAAATGGAATTTTTAAGATTCTCCGTTTTACTGAGGGAACCCTGAAGCAAACCAATTTTCAGAGGGGAGAATCTCAAAACTATTTGTCTCATGCATGGTTGTCTGATGACAAGATCATCATTGGCACAAATACAGGCAAGCTCTTCCTATTTGAATCTGGAGATCAACGCTGGGAAACAAGCATAATGATGAAGGAACAAAATTATGATGTAAAGAACGTCAATATGATCCAGGAATCAGAGAGGTAATGGGGGTACTCTGAGTTGGTTCTATTGTAAAAATATATTCATTATACTAATAGTACAGAAAATAACATTCCCTAAAAATCACTTATTAACACTCTCCCTTAAAAGTCAGCTATTTTTTTCTTCTTTAAAAAAATTTATTATTAATTTCAATGAAAATTTACAGAGACTTTGGATTTCCATTCATTCATTCATTTATTGTTGCACTTTTCTCCCCTCCAAATCTTCCCCTCTAGTACACTACCCTCTTGGAAAAGGAAGAAAAAAATTCTTTCATTGTTTTACAATCCCTCTCCCAAGGTCCACTCCACTAGACAGCCTTGGCTCTGGACTCCTGTCATGACAAAAATCCCTAATCATTTTCCCTCTTAAACAGTTTTCTCCTTCATCTGTTTCAATGCAGTATACATTATTGAACCCATCCTTCTCAGTCTCCTCACAACCTTGAGAGCAGTCCTGCTTTACAACAGGCACCATGCAGTATTTGTCCTTTTGTGACTGAGATACTTCACTCAGCATAATATCCTCCATTTTGAGTAATATTGCATGAGTTCCTTGTTTTTCAATGCAGTGTAGTATTCCATTGTGTGAATATACCACAGCTTCTCTATCCATTCGTTTGTTGATGGGCACTTAGGTTGTTTCCAACTCCCTGCTGTTGTGAACAAAGCTGCAGTAAACATGGGTGTGCATATATTTGCTTGGATGTCAGTGATGGTCTCTTTGGGGTATATTCCCAGTAGTGAAATTGCTGGGTCGAATGGTATCTCTATTTGCAACTTTTTGAGAAAGCGCCATACTGCCTTCCACAGTGATTGCACCATTTTACACTCCCACCAACAGTGAATAAGGGTTTCAGTCTCTCCACAACCTTGCCAGCATTTGTTGCTTGCTGTTCTGTTAAATTTTGCAATTCTGACTGGGCTGAGATGATATCTCGTTGTAAAAGTCAGCTATTTTTTACTTTCCCCATTTCCTTTCTAGTGTTTATCTGTGCTGTTAGTGTTGTTACATGCCGGTGAGTCAGCTACAACTCACAGTGACTCTTTGAACAATGACTCTGAACCTTGCCCTATTCTAAACCAGCAACACCATCACTGATACACCTGACCCGATTGCTACAGTCACTGTGTCAGTGCATCTCATCCATGGTCTTCCTCTCCTGCACTGACCCTTAAACCTTCCAAGCATGATGTCCTTTTCCAGGGATTGGCCCCTTCTGACAACATGCCCAAAGTATGTGAGATGGAGTTTCAAAGTCCTTACCTCCAAGGAGCAACCTGGTTTTATTCTCCAGAACAGACCTGTTTGTTCTCTTGGCAGTCTTGATATGTTCAATACTCTTCTCCAGCACTGCATCTCAAAGACATTAATTCTTCTTCTGTCATCCTTATTCATTGTCTAGCTCTCTGATTCATAGCAAGTGATTGTGAAGACCATGGCCTGAATCAGTTATACCCTAATCTCTAGACTGATATTGTTGCTCTTCAGTACTCTGGAGGGATCTCTGACAGCACATTTTCCCAATGCAACTATTTTTTTTTCTTTCCAGACTACTAGGGCCAAGGGTGGTATTTGTGGATCTGAGCAAGAAGAAATTGTTAACAACTTCAATCTTTTCTCCATCTATAATGGCGATGCCTATTGACCTGGTAGTGAGGATTTTTGTTTTCTTGATGTTATGATGCAGTCCATATTGAAGGCTGCAGACCTTGATTTTCTGCACCAAACCCTTCAAGTCCTCCTCAGTTTCAATAAGCAAAGTTGTGTCATCTGTATAACACAATTTGTTGATGAGTATTCTCTAATCCTGATGCCACATTCTTCTTCATAAAGTCCATCCCAAGTGATCTGTTCCATATGTATATTGAAAAGATATGGAGAAATGATACATACTTAACACACTTCTGTCTTGATTTTGAACTATATAGTGTTCCCTTGGTCTGTTAACACAATCGCTTGTGTCTGTGTCAGGTAATTCCTCTTGATCCAGTGATTCTGTATATTCCTTCCATCTTCTTTTGATGCTTCCTGGATCATTCAAGATTTTTCCTGTATCATCTTTAAGTATTGAAACTTGAAGCTTGAATTTGTTCTTCAGTTCCTTTGGCTTGAGAAATCCTGAGTGAATTTTTCCCTTTTGGTTTTGTGATCTCATCTCTTTGCACATTTTTGTTATAATACTTTATCTTCTTGAGCAGCTCTTTGAAATCTGCTCAGCTCTTTAGCTTTCTCATTTCTTCCCTTTGTTTTGGCTTTTTGGGGCACCTTAGATTTATCGATAGTATTTATCAGTAGGCAAGCACAAATTTTACAGCCATGATCACCACCTAGATATTATTATTTTCTTTTTACCTGACTTTATATCAATTATTTTCATGAAAACTGTCTTCAAAATTATAATTTTTAAAATATGTATTTTCTAGAGGCCTCCTGCTTTACCAAATCAATGAAATAAATGCCTATTGAGCCTCTGCAATGCACCTTGCTAGTGTGAGGGAAGCAGGTCCTCAAAGAACTTAAAAATTCAGTAGTAAGAACTGATAACTAAGAAAGTGCAAGAAAATGTTATAGGTAATTTTTATCAAAGCATAAAGAGTAAAGAGATTTAGGAAACGCCTTTTTTTTTTCAACTTCTACTGTTTCCAGAAATTCAAGCTAGATTCAGAAGAGGATGTAACATGAGGAATATCGTTGCTAAGATCAGATAGTTCTTGACTGAGAGAGAATACCAGGAAAATGTTATCTGTGTTTTATTGACTGTGCAAAGGCATTTGACTTTGTAGACCATAACAAACTCTAGATAACATTGAGAAGATTAAGAATCACAGAACACTTAAATGTGCTCATGCAAAACCAATACATAGACTGAGAAATAGGGGTCCAAACAGAACAAAGAAACCCTGCATTGTTTTAAATCAGGAAAGATGTATTTCAGGGTTATATCCTTGCTCCATACCTGTTCAATCTGTATCCTTAGCAAATAACTCAAGAAGCTGGACTATATGAAGAAGAGTGTGGCATTTGGATTGAAAGAGGTCTTACCAATAACTTGTTAGGCAGATGACACAACCTTGCTTGCTTGAAAGTGAAGAGGAAAGAAAAAAAAAAAAGAAAGTGAAGAGGACTTGAAGTACTTGGTAATGAAGCTCCAAAGCTGTAGCATTCAGCATGAATTACACCTCAACATAAAATAAAAATCCTCACAAGTAGACAAATAACAAATACTATGATAAATGGAGGAAAGACTAAAATTTCCAATGATTTTATTTTACTTGGATCCACAATCAACATCAGTGGAAAGAGCAGTAATGAAATTGGGCAGTCTGCTTCCAAAGAGTGTACAAAGTTGAAAGGATGTCACTTTAAAGACTAAGATATACCTAATCCAAATGATGATATTTTCAGTTGCTTTCTATGCATATGAAAATTGAACAATTAATAAGGAAAACAAAAAATTACTTGGTGCCTTTCAGTTGTCACAGTATTGGAAATATTGAGGATCCCATTGATTTTCAAAAGAATAAAACAGTCTGTTTGAAACAAGTGCAGTCAGTGTGCACTCTTTCCAAGCAAGGACGGTGAGAACTTGTCTCACATACTTTGGATGTGTTTTCAGGAGGGGCCAGTCCCTAGAAAAAGGATATCATGCTTGGAAAAGTAAAAAGTGAAAGAGAGGAAAACCGTCAGGTAAACTGACACCATGTCTGGAACAGTAAACATAGCAGAGATTGGGAGGATGGCATAGGATTGGCAGAGTTCTGATGTAAAAAAGTCTTTATAAGTCAGAGCAAACACAGTGACACCTTATAAACATACCTATAGTAATAAGATCTCTCACTTACTAGAACATACTATTCTGTGCACCACACATTCTCACTTAAGTCTTTCAGCAACATAATGCAATGTGCATTATTATCACATCCATTTTATAGACAAAGAAACTGAGGTTCAGCAAGGTAAAGTGACTTATTGGGGAAAATGGCATTGTTAAGTGACAAAGTCAAAATTTAGATTCTGCTATGTCTGACTACAGAGCTCAAAGCACTCAGGCACATTGGCATGCTACTCATTCACCTTCCTCAGTAACTTCCTGCTCTTTCCAGCTCCTTGCGACTAGCATCTCCTTCTTTGTCATATTTATGTAAGAGCTTCCTCACAAGTCCCTCCGAACCCTTGAGTCTAAGGCATCAAAATTAAAGGCAGAACTCCTTAACATGGCCCATATATTTCTGCTGCTTTACATCTCAAATACTCACTTTTGCCTCTATCCACTGCACTCTGTTTTGATTTCCTGTGCTCTCATTTGCTTCTGAGTTTAGTCACATACCATTCCTTCTGACCATCTTCTGTGTGTGCACATACCTGGCAAATTCCCATTGGTCCTCCTTGCTTCAGCTTCACGTCTCAGACTCACTCAATTCAGATAGCTCAACTTCCTCTGTAACTGTCCTCAGAAGATACTTGTCAACTGCAGAGTGGCTACTCCTGTGGTATTCAGCTGACCCTGAAGGTCCTTTTTACATTGTCCTTTTGTCATATTCTGAGGACAGAACTTATTTAAATCTTATTTATCAGTTTTCTGTAGAGTTGTTAACACAGTGTAATGCCAATATTTGCTCAATGAGTGAATGACTGGTTGAGAAATGGAACAATCTGGCTCCAACTCTCAGCTTTATAATTTGTTGGTTTTGTGACTTTGGGAATTCAACCCCTCTAAGCCACTTTTTTCTTAATTAAGTGGAAACAATAATAATAGTGAACACATGGGATTGTAAGATTATCAATCTTTTCTCTTTGAAATTTACATTGTATTACCAAGCCTCTAGTTTAGTGCTTTTAAAAAACATTTTTTGTATTAGTTTACATACAGAATTTGTATACATTGTGATTAATTCATATACATTGTGTTTCACACATTACTTCATTCACAGTATGTTTGATACATGATCATTGCCTTACATTATGCCTTATAAAATTAATCACCATTTATCTATGGCCACTAGTACCCCAGTCTTTTCACATCCCCAATGGATCTTTCCTAATTCCTTCACCTTCTCCCCCACCCACCAAACTCTGACCCAGTGATTTCTTCCCCTTTCCACCATCAGCCTCCTACCCCTTCTTTTCCTCTTTGGACCTTTATATACATTTTATTAATTATCACTCTATTTTTACAATAATACCTTTATGCAGTATTTGTCTTATGAGACTGAGTTCACTAAGCATAATGCTCTTTAGACTCTCCTGTGTTATATGATATTTTTCTAAATCATTGCTCCTGAGTGCTGTATAATACTTGATCATGTAAACATTACCACAATTCCTCAATCTGATCATTTGATGGACATTTGGGTTATTGCCTTTTTCTTGCTACTGTGAATAATGCTGCAGTGAACATCATTGTACTGTTCTCCATTTATGTCTCAGTTCTAATTTCCTTGGTATATCCCTAGCAGTAGAATAGCTGGTCATATGGAATTTTTAGGTTCAGCTTTTTGAAGAAACACCTAACCATCTGCCAGAGTGGCTAAGCAGTTTTACAATCCCACCAGCAGGGTATGAGAGTTCCAATCTATCCACAACTCTCTACTACATTTATTGCTTGCTGTCCTTTTACTGGGGTAAGATGCTATCTCATTGTGGTTTTGAGCATTCTTATTGCCAGTGATTTTGAGCATTTCTTCATGTGTCTGTTGGCCCATGGCTTTTGCCCATTTTGTAATTGATTTATCAGTCTTTTCCTTGTGGATGCCTTATAGTATTCTGTAAACTTTCATTATGAGACCCTTGTCTGAGATGTCATTGCCAAATGTTTTTCCCCCACTCAGTAGGTTTTCTTTTCACTCTGTTTGAAAAAGTTTTTAGGGGAGCTCTGGTGGCCTAATGGCAAGGAGCTGCAACTACAATCCCAGAGGCACACGGTTCAAATCCACCAGATGATCTGTCGGGAAAAGGATGGACAATCTCCTCCTGTACCAGTCAGATCTGATTTGACGGTACACTCACATAAAAAAATTTTTAAAAAAAAAAGAAAAAGTTTTTGATGCACACAGGGACTTAATCTTTAGAAGGTTCCATTCATTGATGTTATACTCTCCTGGCTGTGCAGTAGTATAATGCTTTGATGATAGTAAAGGGATTATGCCCCATGCATAGACTTTCTTTCTCATTCTCAGTAGAATTCATCTACTTGAGATTGTGTCTATAAAATTGATGTGCTGTTTTCCTTTTCAGCCTGATTGAATTTCCATCACCCAGTTCCCCAGTTCCTTCTATTGAGCAGGCTGCACCAGCTAGTAGCAACAGCGAGCTGAGCCTGCCCCAAGTGTTTGCCATCGCAGCCTATTCAAAGGGATTTGCGTGTTCTGCTGGGCAAGGAAGAGTTCTGCTGTTTGAGAAGATTGAAGATAAAGATTTTTACCGTGAGAGCAGGGAAATTCGGGTAAGAGGATGAAGAAGCAAAGCTGGGTTCCCTATTGCCATTTATTCTTCAGCCAAAGTGCTGTTATAGGTATGTGGTGGGGAACCAAGGGACTATAGCATGGAGTGCAGTGGTGGCTTGAGCTGTTTGTCCTTTTGGATGAGGTGGAAAGAATTGGGGTGTGGAAGTAGGAAGATTTGGATTTGGAAGACATGGGAGAGAAATTAAGCAAAATTTATTTTCTCTTTCAGCCTTAGTGTTCCTTTAAGTTCTATCTATATTTCTATCTGTATCTGGTATCAGAGAGATTTGGCCTTTGGGTTAGCAGTGCAACTATAGACCACAGCATCAGAGCTTACACACACACACACACACACACACACACACACACACACACACACAGAGTTACTGTAGATGTGTTCTTTCTTGGGCTCCGTGCCAAGGGCCAAGTATTTAGTGAGGAACCAAGCATAAGAGCCTGTCCTCCTGTACCTTAGCCCTCAGTTAGCAAGCAAACAAATATGATTGTCAGAGATAAATGTTGTTGTTATTGTGTACCATCAAGTCAGAACTGATTGATAGATGACCTTCTAGTGAGTTTTCAGAGACAGTAAATCCATGGGGGAGATTGCCCATCTTTGAAGGGAAGTTGTTGGATTCAAATTGCATTCTTCTGCATTGGCAGGACAACCTTATTCATTATCTCACCAGAGCTCCTGGTTGTATAAAATATATTTACATATAAAACACAAAAACTAAACCTACTACTGTTAAGTCAGTCTCAACTCATAGTGTAATAGGAGGATGGGCAACATGGAGAAGGCAGAGTCAACCTCTCCTAACTCTACGAGGGAGAACACGCCCCATCAACAACAGCCACAGTATAAAACTGATAGCAAGGTTAGACATGATCTCCCATGCTTCTGCACCCACTTTCACCAATTTCATCACCAATTTTACTAGTAACTGGGTCTGAGATTCATTACAGTGACCACACAGACTTCATAGAACCATACTCATGATTTTAAGGTTTGATTGTGGGGTTTATTAGGGAAGTCAGTAGGCCACAATTCAGGACAATAGCAAACAACAGACCACAATTAGTAACCATGTGGTCCATCAATTCAGAAAATGTTCACAGGCTATACAGGTTGATAACATATGCAAAAACCATATATTCTCTCAGTCTTTCAGAAATATTGGGCAAGGACATCTGGTTCTGGTTCTGTAGAACAGCAGTCCCAGGTTAGATACATCCAACTAAACTAGCATCAGTCCCAGAAACTACTTCTCCCAGAAAGCTTGAGCTAAGTCAGCCGATCATGCTTCTGCTCCAGTGTTCCTTTGCCTATCCTCTACTAAGACTGTGTTGTTGTTGTTGTTGTTGTTGTTGTTATCTAGCTCCTGATCTGGGGTTCATACAACTGTTAAGTATATAGGCAGATCATGTCAGGCAGAGGCAGCAGAATCAGGTTAACATGCTTGCAGACCAGACAGAGAGGAAGCAGTTAGCTAAACAGTAGTCTAGGAATACTATTTTAAGCAACAGAAAACTATATCAACAGATTTACTGCACTACACATAGTAACCCCATAGAACAGAGTAGAACTATCTCACAGGGTTTTCAAAGCTATAAATATTTACAAAGTAAAGTGTTACATCTTTCTCCCATAGAATGGCTAGTAAGTTCCAACCACCAGCCTTTTGAACTATTGTGCCACCAGAGCTACCTATTTACATAATGTTTTTAACCATGACTGATACATAACTGATGCTTTATTTTTAGTATTTTAAGTCTTTATCGTTCTACCTATTTTTAGTAGTAGTATGTTTTTAGGATGGCACATGATAAAGTTCAAATCTGTTGTTCATCAGGTTGTTATGAGTTATCGTTGGCTCAATGGTACCTAAGAACATGTTATTAAGGGCACAGGAGAAAGATGGCAGTCTCTTCCCATTGATATTTACAGCCACAAGACATTAAACTGCAGAAGAAAACATGAGGCTCTTTACTGAGAGTGAGCACTTTCCATTGTTTGTGGGGAGATGGGACAGAGGCGTCCTTGCCTCCGTGCCTGTGGGGCTGTTCCAGGGGCCAAACAGGACAAGAGACTTTATAGTACATAGAACTATAAGCAGAGGAAAGAATTTTCTTACCTCCCTGCAACAGAGGGCTGACTTGAGAGTCTGCATACAAGTTGCCTGAGCTGGCTGTCCTGATCTCCCACCACACCAAAGACAAAGGAGGACACTAAGCTGCATGAGAAAAGGCGAGAGGAGGTGAGGTTTTCTGCCTCAAGGGAAGACTTTCCATTGCTTGTGGGGAGATGGGGCTAAGGCATCCCTGGGGTTATATGTCCCTTCATCTGGGAGTCCTTGCCTCTGCAGCTGCAGGACCAGCCCTGGGGTCAAACACAACAAGAGACTTTAGTACACGGAACTTCAAGCAGAGGAAAGAATTTTTGTATCTCTCTGCAAGAGAGAGGGCAGACTTGAGACCCCTTGCACACAACCTGCTTGAGCTGGCAGCTGATATCTCTAAATTTTGTGCCACTCCAGAGACAAAGACATTAAGCTCCAGGAGAAAATGTGCATGAGGAACTACTTGAGTAGAGCACCTGGTCTCACACCACTCAGCCACTTCATACATGAAGGTAGCTTATAGAGTTGGTGTCAGGGGGCTACATCAAGGCCAGATTCCTACAGATTCCTACAGGGCTACAGTGCAGAACAGAGATAACCTTATGTACTTTAAGAAAGGCAAATTTTCCCAGAAAGGACTTCCAGTAGAGTGAGTAGCTCACTTCATAGACTGAACATTGTAACTTGGCAACTAATTAGTAACATTATAAAGGCAAGAACCCTCCAACAGATTTCACAGACACAATAAAAATGACCTAACACTCATCAAGAAAAATGTCACATAATGTCAAGAAAGCAGCAAGCAACTTCAAACACAGTTAAAAACAAATTAAGCCTTCTTCCCAAAAAAGCAGAGAATATTAAGACCTCATGAATACCCTATAGTCAAGAAGGCAGATGATACATGTTGATATAGGGACATTTGATAGCTATGATTGAAAGTACAAATGAAGAAGAAAAAAAGTACAAAGAATGGAAGAAACAGTCGAAGCCACAAATAAAAGGATTACCTTAGAGGTAGAGAACAGAAATAATTTATAGTAATGAAGAGTTATTTGTACAGCCACAGAAGAAGGTGCAAATAATGGAAGAAGCAATGGAAATCATTTAGAAAGCAAATACTCAAAAGACATGGAGCCAGATGAAATCCACTGATGAGGAAGAACTTGCACAAATATGGAAAAAAATGCAAAATATGGAAGAAAGATTTGAAACTATAGATAAAGAGGTTGTTGTTGTTATGTGCCATTGAGTCACCTGCGACTCATAGCAACCCTCTGTACAACAGCCCTATATACCCTGCTCTATCCTGTGCCAACCTCATTGTCTTTGACACAACTACCCCCATTACCCCAGTCACTGAATCAATCCATCTCATTGAGGGTCTTCCTCTCCTGCGCTGTCCCTCCACCCTCCCAAGCGTGATGTCACTCTCCAGGGAATGGTCCCTCCTTGCAACATGTCCAAAGTATGTCAGATGAAGATTCAGAATCCTTTCCTCCAAGGGGCAGCGTGGCTTCACCCTGTCCAGGACAAACCTGTTCATTCTCTTAGCAGTCCATTCAGTACTCTTCTCCAACACCACAGCTCAAAGGCCTCAATTCTCCTTCTACAAGAACTTAAAAAATCATCATGAGATAGGGTACTGCCAGCACAATACTAGAAATAACAGAAAGGCATAAAAATGCAATCCAGAATATTAAGACTAAAATGGCAGACATGTCCAACCCATTTGAAGGACAAAAAAGTAGAACAGAAGAGATGAAGCTGAGAGTCGGTGATTTGGAAGAACAAGAAAATCAAAAGAAAGATACTAAAAGAAAAATCAGAGATGAGACATGAAGAAAATGTTAGAATCATGTGGGATGACATAAAAAGGAATAACATATATATATGATTGGAATTCCAGAATATGAGAGGGATAGGGAAATCACTGAGAAAATTGTGGAAGAGGTACTAGAAGAAAACTTCCCAAGTTATTATGAAGAATGAGGAAATCCACATTCAGGAAGCTCTGTGAACACCAAATAGACTAGATCCAAAAAGGAAAACATCAAGACATATCATAGTCAAATTCTCCAAAATAAAAGATGAGGATAGGATCTTGAAAGCAACACAAGAAAAACAAAGAGTGACCTACAAAGGAAAAGCAATTTAAGTTCTGATTTTTCAGCAGAAATAATGCAAGCAAGAAGCTAATGGGATGGCATAAATAGAAAGTTGAAAGAAAGCAATTGCCAGCCCAAGATCCTGTACCCAACAAAGGTCTTCATCAGATATGAAGGAGAAATCACATCCTTTGCAAAAAAGAAAGAACTTAAGGAATTTGTGAAAACAAGACCAAATCTACAAGAACTTTTAAGGGAAGTCTTTCATGCTGAGACACCAAAGGAAAGTAGATAGACCATACTAACAAGAAACAATAACAAAAGAAACATGGCAAAATGGCACCGATAAAACCTGGCCTATCAAGAATCACACTTAGTGTAAAGGACTAAATCCACCAATCAAGAGAAAAAGAGTAGCAGAATGGATAAAAAAGCAAAGTCCATCAATATGTTGTCTAAAATAAAGATCTCTAATAAAGGAAGATAAAGATAGACTCAAAATCAAAGAAAGAATATACCAAACAAATAACAACCACAAAAAAGCAGGATACTAATCTCTGAAAAAATGGGCTCCAGAATTAAAACCATCATAAAAGATTAGAAAGGGCACTATATAATGATTAAAGGTACAGTAGATCAAGAAGACATAGCATTCATCAACATCTATGCACCAAATGCTAGAGATCTGCTAAAAAAAAAAAAGCAGTCATTAACAGAATTGAAAAAAGAAAGAAACAGCACCATGATAGTGGTAGGAGATTTTAACATACCACTCTCACCAAAGGATAGGACTCAAAAGAAACTTAAAGATGCAGAAAATCTAAACTACACAGTCAGCCAAGTCGACCTTCTGGATGTATTCCGAGCACTGCACCCAACTAAAACTCACTTTTTCTCAAATGCACATGGTACATTCTCCAGAATGGATGACATATTAGAGCACTAAGCAAGTCTCAACAAATTAAAAAACATTTTAAAAATAAGTATCTTCTCAGACCACAATGCCATAAGACTAGAAATTAACCACAAGAGGATAAAGTTTTATAAAGCCACCATTGTGGGAGCTAAATAACATCCTACTAGAGCATGGTGCTGTGAACGCGGGAGTTGTGTTGTGGCGGTCTCTGGAGAGGGGCGACTCTGCCTCCAGGAGCCAGGGAAGCCATGCTTGGCCTTGGGTTGAAGGCAGCGGCAGCTGTCTTTCATTGTTTTTGTTCAGACATTCCTCTAGGTTGTATAGCCCTGGTGTACAAGTTACCGTCCCGCAGTCACTTGTGGTTGCTGTGAGGCTGAACACTGTGACTCGGATGTGTCAAATGCGTTAATGATTGGCTACCCAATGCGGACTGAGAGTGGGGTGGAGCTCCCTGATTAAACAAGCGTGGAAGGAGGAGTGGCATCCTCTTCCATAATAGCTTGCCTCTGGAAACCCTATGAACCTGGAGAGAGGATGATAGGCACCCAAGCATTGAGGACTCTCCTTCATAGGGTCGCTATGAGTCACCTGCGACTCGACAGCACTTAACAACAACAACAAGAACATGATTGGGTTATAGAAGAAATAAAAAATGAAATTAAAAACTTCTGAAAAACAAATTATAATGAAAATACAACATGCCAAAATCTTTGGAATGCAGCTAAGGGAGTCCTCAGGGGGCAGGTCATAACAATAGGCAAACACATAAAAAAAATTTAAAAAGAAAACAAAATTAATGATCTAACTTAACACCTTTATCAAACAGGAAAAGAACAGCAATCTAACCCAACAACCTCTAGAAAAAAAATTATAATGATAAGAGTTGAAATCAATGAGACAGAAAACAGAAAAACAATTGAAACCATCAGTAAAACCAGGAGCTGGTTTTTCAAAAAGATCAATAAAATTGACAAACCATTGGCAAACTTAACAAAAGGGGGAAAAGGAGAAGGAATTAAGGGATTATAGAGGTGACATCACAACAGAACCAGGCAAAATTAAGTCTATAATATTATGGGAAGCTATACTCTGATAAATTTGAAAACTTAGAGAAATGGGCAAATTCCTTGAAACTCATTCCCTGCCCAGAGTGACACAGTCAGATGAAGAACATTTGAACAGCCCCATCACAAAAGAAGACATTGAAAAAGTCATAAAAACAGTTCCCCACAAAAAAAAAAAAAAAAGTCCTGGAGCAGGTAAATTCTGCCGAACATTCAGAGACAATTTATCACCAGTTCTATTTATGTTATAGAAAAAGAAGGAACACTCTCAGAGACTTTCTATGAAGCAAGCATAACCCTAAACCCAAAACCAGGCAAATATATTATTACCAGAAAAAGAAAACTACAGACAATATCTCTCATTAACTAAGTACAAAAATCCTTAACAAAATCCTAGCCAATAGACTTCAAAAGCACATAAAAAATAATTCAGCATGATCAAATGGGATTCATCAGAGGTATGCAAGGATGATTCAATATAAAAAAAATCAACATAATTAACAATGCAAATAACAAGAACCATATGATCTTAGCAATTGCTGCATAAAAGGCATTTGACAAAAGCCAACACTCCTTCCTGGTTAAGACACTCAGCAAAATTGGAATACAAGGGAATTTCCTCAACAGTGAAAAGTATATATGCAAAACCAAGAGCCAATATCATTCACAATGGAGAAAGACAAAAAAGCAGACAAGGATGCCCACTGTCGCCACTTCTATTCAATATTTATTGTATTGGAAGTACTTGCTAGGGCAATACAACAAGAAAAGAAAATGAAAGTCATCCAGATTGGCAAAGAGGTGGTTAAACTGTTGCTATATGCAGATGATATAATAGTGTATACAGAAAACCTCAAGAACTCAACAAAAAACCTCTTAGAGCTAGTAGACCAATTTAGTAGAGTGGCAGAATACAAGATCAATATCCAAAAATCAGTAGAATTCCTCTATAGTAACAAAGAGAACTCAGAGACAGAAACCAAGAAAGCAATACCAGTTATAGTCAACCACAAATTGAGATACTTGGGAGTGAACCTAACTAGAGACACAAAACACAAAACTAACAGATGTTTTTGTGAGACACAAGAAAAGATTTAAATGAATGGGGAAATGTGTCCTATTTGTGGATAGGAAGACTCAATATTGTGAAAATGATAATTCTCCAAAAGCGATATAAATGTTTAACACAATCCCAATACAGATACCAAATTCCTATTTCAAGGAGATTGAAATTGTTAAGTTTATTTGGAGTGGAAATAAACTGTGGATAAAGAAAGCACTTCTGAAAAACAAAAATAAAATGGGAGACATAACACTCCCTGATCTCAAAACCTACTACAAAGCAGTAAACCAGAACAGCATGGTACTGGTACAATGACAGGCACATAGACCAATGGAACATAATTGAAAACCTAAAAATGGACCCATCCATCTACAGTCATATGGATTGAAGCTCAACATCAAGAAAACCAAGATTCTCACCACTGGGCCAATTGGCAGCATCATGATAGATGGTGAAGAGATTGAGATTGTTGACAGCTTCAGTTTGCTTGACTCTATAGTTAACACTCTTGGTACCAGCAGCCAGGAAATTAAAAGACAAATAGCATTGGGAAATTCTGCTGTCAGAGACCTCTCCATAGTATTAAAAAGCAATGATATCAGTCTGAAGACTAAGGTGCGCCATGGTCTAAAGGCCATGGTCTTTTCAGTTACTTCCTATGCATCATAGAGCTTGACAATGACTAGGGATGACAGAAGGAGAGTTAATGCCTTTGAGCTGTGGTGCTGGAGAAGAGTATTGAATATACCATGGACTGCTAGGAGAACAAACAAGTTCATCCTGGAGAGGGTGAAGCCAGGCTGCAGCTTCATCTGACAAACTTTGGAGATGTTGCAAGGTGGGATCAGTCCTTGGAGGAGGGACATGATGCTTGGGAGGGTGGAGGGACAGCGCAGGAGAGGAAGACCCTAGATGAGATGGATTGATTCAGTCACTGGGGTAATGGGAATAGGTGTGTCAGAGACAATAAGATTGGCAAGGGATAGAGCAGAGTTTAGGGCTGTTGTACTTAGGGTCACTATGAGTCACAGGTAATGGCACATAACAATATCTACAGTCAAGTGATACTCAACAAGGAAATAAAACCTATCGAATGGGGAAATGACAACCTCTTCAATAAATGGTGCTGGCAAAACTGAACTGCTACCTGCAGAAAGCTGAAACAGGACCTGTATCTCACATCATACTAAAAAAATCAACTCAAGATGGATCACAGACCTGTGAATAAATCCCCAAACCATAAAGTTCATCAGAGACAAACTAGGATCAAGTTTAGAAGGCTCAGTCTATGGTATAAAGACTGTGAAATACAGACAGAAATGCACAGTCTGAAGAGGATAAAATTGAAGAATAGGACCTTCAAAAGATTCAATCTCTGTATATGTCAAAAACTTTTCTCAATAAGGTGAAAAGAAAACCTACTGACAGGAAACAAACATTTGACAATACCGTCTCAGACTAGGGTCTCATAACAAAAGTTAAACAGAATACTCTGGGACCTCCTGAAGAAAAAGACTGACAATCCAATTATGAAATGGACAAGAGACATGAAAAGACTTTTCACATAAGAGGACATTTGGATGGCCAATAAACACATGAAAAAATGTTCCAAAATCACTGGCAGTAAGAGGGATGCAAGTCAAAACCACGATCAGATACCATCTTATCCCAGTAGCAGTGACAACATTTAGTAGGGCAACAAGTAATAAATGTTGGCGAGGATGTGGCAATATAGGAACTCTTATACTTTGGTGGTGGGATTGTAAAATGTTACAACCTCTCTGGAAGGCAGTTTGGCATTTCTGCAAAAAGCTGAACATAGAAATTCCATATGACCCAGCTATTCCACTTCTTGGGATATACCATGAGAAAAGGAGAACTAAGACACAAACAGGAACTTCTGCATCAATGTTCATGAACTTTTTAAAAAAACATGAATGGAAAACATGGACTTCCCCTAATGGACTGTGTAGAAATCAGATTAACTACATCTGTGGAAGGAATTGCTGAAGCTCAATATTAGCAGTCAGAACTAGGCCAGGAACAGACTATGAGTCAGACCAGCAATTACTCATGTGCAAGTTCTAATTGAGGCTGAAGAAAATGAAAATAAATCCACAGGAACCAAAATATGATCTTGAATCTATTCCATTTGAATATCAAGATAGGTTTGAAGCACTGAACACCAGTGATCGAAGACTGGATGAGTTGTGGAATGACATCAGGATAGCATCCATGAAGAGAGCAAAAGGCCATTATAAAGACAGAGCAGAAAGAAAAATATGAAATGGATATCAGAAGAGACTCTGAAAGTTGCACTAGAACATCAAGAAAACAAAATATAGGGGAAACATGCTGAAGTAAAAGACCTGAACAGAAGATTTCAGTGGGCAGCTCAAGAAGACAGAGCAAAGTATTATAATGGAATGTGCAGAGAGCTGAAATTGGAAAATAAAAAGAGAAGAAATCGCTCTGCATTTCTCAAGATGAGAGAATGGAAAAACAAATAAAAGCCTCAAGTTGCAATATTGAAAGATTCTATAGGCAATGTGAATGACCCAGGAAATATCAAAAGAAGATGGAGGGAATACACATAGCCACTGTACCAAAAAGAACTGATACTGAAACGTTTCGGGAAGCACTATATGAGTAGGAGCCAGTAGTAATGAAGGAGGAAGTAGAAGCTTCATTGAAGATACTGGCAAGAACAAAGGCCCCTGGAATCTGCGGGATACTAATTAACTTGTTTCAGTTAACAGATGCAGCCTTGGATGTGCTCACCAGTCTATTCAAGGAATTTGGAGGACAGCTTACTGGCCAGTGAGTTGGAAGAAGTCTGTATTTGTTTCCATTCCCAAGAAAGGTGATCCAACAGAATGTGGAAACTCAAACAATATCATGAATATCATCATTTAAAAAATGGCTAGAGCAGCATATAGACAGGGAACTGCCAGAAGTTTAAGCAGGATTTAGAAGAGGTCATGACATCAGAGATATCATTGCTGATGTCAGATGGATCCTGGCTGAAAGTAGAGGATACCAGAAGAATGTTTTATTGACTATGCAAAGGCATTTGCTGTGTGGATCATAACAAGTTATGGCCAGCATTGAGAAGAATGGGAGTTCCAGAACACTTAAATATGCTCAACTGAAACCTATACATAGACCAAGAGGCTGTTATGCAAACAGAGTAAGGGAACACTTCTACATGGTTTAAAATTAAGAACAGAATGTGTCAAGGTTGTATCCTCTCTCCATACCTATTTAATCTGTATGTTGAGCAAATTATTTGAGAAGCTGGACTCTATGAAAAAAGAATGTGGCATAAATATTGGAGGAAGATTTATCAGTAACCTGCATTATGCAGATTACACAACTTTGCTTGCTGAAAGTGAGGAGGACTTGAGGCGCTTGTTGCAGAAGATCAAAGAATACAGCCTTCAATGTGGATTACATCTCAATGTATAGAAAACAAAAATTCTTACCACTTGACTTATAGCCAATATCATGATAGATGGATAAAAGATTGAAACTGTTAACAACTTCATCTTACTTGGATCCACAATCAAAACCCATGGTACCAGCAGTCAGGAAATCAGGCAGTGTAATGCACTGGAAAAGTATACAGTCAGGGACCTCTCCAAATTATTGAGATAGAATGATGTCCGTTTGAGGACTAAGGTGTATCTGATTCAGGCCATCTGCAAGCTGAACAATAAAAAAGGATGACAGAAGAGTTGACGCCTTTGAGGTGTAATGTTGGAGAAGAGTACTGAACATCCCATAGACTACCAAAAGAACAAACAAATGTCTCTTAGGGAAAGTGCAGCCAGAGTACTCCTTCAAGGCAAAGATGATAAAGTCTCAACTCACAGACTTTGGGCATGTTGCTAGGAGCAGCTATTCCTTGTAGAGGGACATCAGACTTTGAAAAGTAGAGAATTAGCAAAAGAGAGGAAGACCCTCAAGGGGATGGTTTGACACAGTGACTGCTGCAGTGGGCTCTAGTGTGTCAGGAAGTATCAGGATGTCACTGGAAAGGACAAGATTCAGTTCTGTTGTTCATAGGGCTTGCTATGGGTCATACTCAACTTGATGACACCTAACAAGAACACAGGAATGGGTGAGGGGTGGGACAATGTAAAGGGAATGGATGATAGAGAATGGGTATTGACTTTGGAACAAGACATGCATTACAAAGTGAATTGGGGCTGGGGAGGAAAATGTGAATCAGTGAATGAAAACCTATCTGTAAACTTTCACTAAAATCACAATAATAAGGAAAAATATATTTACAGGGTTATTATGAGTTGGAACCAACTTGATGGTAGTGAGTACTGTTCTCTCGTGGTGCACGTGTGTTTGTCCAACTTTGGTTGTGGTAGAAATGGATGCTTTGGACCGGATGATTCCATGGAATACTCAGTACTAATGGGCAGGAATAACAAAGAAAAGGAAGGTGAAAACGGTTAAACCCCCTGAAGAGTATAATCAATAAGCTGAAAACAAAGAGGGCCAAGAGATTGCTTGAGAGAACCAAAACTCAACGAGAATAGTAAAAATGCCATGTTAATCAAAGGAGGAAATGCAAATGCAACAGTGACACAAGTACTTAAGAGATGTGTATGCAAGACGCTGTACTGCAATCCCAGAAGTACGCTGTTCAAATCCACCAGATGCTCTGCTGGAGAAGGAGGAGGCAATCTCCTCCTGTACCAGTCAGATCTGATTTGACAGTACACGTAAAAATAATACAATAAAAATAAAAAATAAAAATAAATTTAAAAAAGAGATGTGTATGCACTGAAAAACCTTTATGGTGTGCTGTATAACAGGAAAAATATCACAAGGCCATTTGAGGATCAGACATCACTGGAATTCTTCTCCTGGACATCAGATTATTCTTTTATTCATGTTTGGCTCTCATTATAAGAAATTGCCAAATAATTTAGGAATAGGTTGTATGTATGACTACCATATGCTAGATATGATTGAATTGGGTATTGATAAATTTGTCTCTCTCAAAGATATTAAGAACAGCAAATGTCCTGAGGGAGCAAAATCGATGTTAATATTTGCTGGTGATGATTTTGATGTAACTGAAGACTATAGATGACCAAAAAAAATCTTCTTACTGATTTCTTTAGAGATCCCACAATATCAAATAATCCACCTTGGTCGTTTGAACTATGTTCTGCACTTCACTGCACTGAATGGGAAGATTCATTTTCGAAGCTATAAGTTGCTGTTGAAGAAATCTGTTTGCAGAACACAGACAATTGAGTTGGAAGAGATGGGACCCTCCTTAGGTCTGAATCTGAAAAGGACTCATCTGGCATCAGATGACCTTTATAAGTTATCTATGAAAAAGCCAAAAGCCCTCAAGCCAAAGAAGAAAAATATACCCCAGGATACTTTTGGTACAACTTATGGGAGGAACCATATGCAGAAACAAGACCTAAGCATATTACAAACCAGAACAATGAAAAGATTGAAGAAGAGACCAGCAGAAAGTATAGCAGTAGAAAATGAGGGAAGTATATCAAAGCGAATTGAAAAAGATTGATGGAACTTAAAAAAAAAAAGTGAGTAATGTTTTTAAGGAGCTCTGGTGACAAAGTAGGGAGCTTTGAATTTTTCCGTTTGAGATGAAATAGTAGTTAAAATGGGAGTTCTGGTGACCAGGTGCTAAGAACTGTGTTGCAGTCCCAAAGATGCATGGTTCAAATCCACCAAATTGCTCTGCAGGAGAAGAATGGGAAGTCTCCTCCCATTTGGTTTACTGTCTCTGAAAACCTACTGAAGGAGGAGCAGCTGTGAATCCATTCCAACTCAAAGGTATACAACAGTGGTTAAGGTAGTGAGGCATAGGATGCCAAGAAGATCTTTTACCTTTCTTTGCACTTCTGTAACCCTGATGTGCCTCAGTTCCTTGATGGTTTTCATGTGGTTTCTAACTCCATAACCACTGTTTTAATTGTGCTTGGTGATGTGTCTCTAACCTGCCCACTTTATAATTTATATGCGTGCTGGTGACCTAGTGGCAAGAAGCTGTGCTGTAATCCTGAAGGCACGGGGTTCTAGGCCACCACCTGCTCTGCAGGAAAAGGATGGGCAGTCTCCTTCTGTGCGATTAACTGCCTCAGTAAACCTGCTGGAGGATCAGCTATGGGTCAGTTCCAACTCTGCAGAACATAACAACAACATACGATTTAAGATACATCTTACATGAGTATGGATGTACTCCTTAGCCTTCTAATAACTGTTCCTAAAGGAGATTACAGGTACAGCAGGGATTAGGATTCTGATTTGCATTTGGATGAGGTAAAAAAACTCAAGGCTGTAATGGAGAGGCTTTCCAGAGCTGCACTTTCTTGGTGGAGTAGGGGAGTTAGCCCAGTGGTAAAGAGTCAGGGGCTAAAGACAAAGCCCTCTAGGCACAGGAAGGGAAGCTGGACTCTTGGAAAGCAGGTATTGCTGTCACTGCTTACAGGCACTAGAAAAGTAGAAGGATGAGGACTGAACAGCAGTGTCTGGCTTTCATGATAAGAAATTACCGCTCCTCACAGGGATAATTTCAGTAAATAACACAGTGGAAGCTAAATTATAAGGAATTAAGAACTGAGTGGGTGGTAAAGAAATAGAGATGGTGTGTGCAGACCAGCCTTCCAGTAAATTTGGCTGTTAATGGAAAATAATAAAAAAGCAGCGGGGGTTGGGGGAGAACCCCAGGGAAAAGGAACTCTAAAATGTCTACTTAGAAACTGTAGACTCTGCCATCTACCTGGTATAGTAAAACAATGCCTACCTTCCCTTCTCCTGCTATGAAGAATATATTGTTTATTTGATGTCAGGTCAGCACATGCTTCCGATAGGTGGTTTAGCAGACTTTATTTACAGGGGGTGTTCAAGTTAAGATGCATAGATTTGTATTTTTATACATTCCTCTAACTCAGAGAGGGTGTGCCCTTGTGTTTTAATGTCAACAAAAAATGTATAAAAATGTTTTTTCAAAGAAAATCTAGAACAGGAAAGGTTTTAATTCACTAATGATAAAAAATCTAGGGCAGTTCCACCCAGTGTACCCAAGTAAGACACTAACTATGTAAGTATTTATCATCCAGCCACTAATATGGTCTCTATACATCTCAGGTGGCTCAATGGCACATAAAAACAAAAAACATACTATGACAGGTTTTGAAGCAGGAGTAGCATCCAATTCCTAAACATGCCTCTAGAAACTATGAACTTTGATAAATGTTGATAATTGTAGAGAGGTTTCAGGCCTTTTGTTCTTAGGGTTGCTATGAATTATGCTCAACTCAAAGGCAGTCAACAACAACAATCACTTAAAAAGAGCTCTGGTGGTCTACAAGATGAGAAGTGGTGCTGTCAACCCAAAAGAAAGCGGTTTGACTCCACCACCTACTTCACAGGAGAAAGATAGGTAGTCTCCTTCTGTGGGATTTACTCTCTGACTCAGTTGCACATAATAACAGTAATCACTAAAAATATTCTCTTTAGCATAGTCTGGAGAGTGTTATGCTGCTAACCACAAAGGCCACAGGTCTACAACAGTTCAAATCCACCAGCAGTTCCAAGTAAGAGAGATGGGCAGTCTCCTCCCCTTAAGATTTATTGTTTCAGAAACCTGATGGAGTTAGAAATGGCTAGATGGCAGTGAGTGAATGTGAGTTGAATCTCTTAAAGGTGTATTTAAAACCAAAATACCAGAGAGAAGTGAAGTCATTTTCTACATCTCAGGAGATCCCAAGAACATGTTGGTCTACAAATCTCTAAACAGAGTATGTGAGAGATCTATGAAAGCCAGAGGACACACTGACAGTGTGAGTGCATTACTGATGACTGCTTTGTGTATTGTACAGGTTCCTGTGGACTCCCAAAGCAATGACCCGAGTCAGTCTGACAAACAGGAAATTATCTGCTTGAGCTTCAGCCCCTCAGAGGAAACTCTGATTGCCAGTACCAGTAGGAGCCAACTTTATTCCATCACCATGTCCCTGACAGAGATCAGCAAGGTGAGACTTCAATAATGCTTCTTTCTAGACCAGGCTTGCAGAGGGACTGGCTGCCTTGTGTGCACATTTTATTCCAAAAGAGTTGAGCACCTCATAACACAGCAGAAGAAGCTCTCATTTTAAGATGTCAGTGTGGAAGCGCAGACTGTGACTGCTGCAGCCTCTTGGACAGATGCAGTCATTGCTGATCAAATTTAAGTTCTGTATAACCTACCCAGCAATTGCCTATCAAGAGATTTCATGTTCTGCTATACTTGATCATGTATACTTGCAGAATCATCCTGCAAGATTTATATGTACAAATATTCCTACTTTTTTGTTTGTGAATAACAAAGAAAGCTGTATAAATATATTACAGACATTAAAACTAAATGGTGGGGGGAACCTACTAAAGACAAAAGAGGGCCTTTTGCATAGGTAAAAGGTTCATTTCTTAAAAAAATACAGTTTTAAGAGGTTGCACCCCAGAAAGGCTGAGTAATTGATGCATCCCCTTTGGGGCTTTCACATGGAAATAAAGGTAGAGGGAAACTACTGTACTTTGTGGGCAGACAAAGGGGCTGGGATACAAAGTTGTAGATTTTCAAAAGAAATGTGAATTCAAGAGGCTCTAAGTGCAGGAATGGGTTTAAAGGTGAGAAACAAACTGAAAACACTGATCTGATCCAGTCTTGCAGTTTACCATGGTGTAGGTCACAGTCCAAAGTATTCTTCATGTCATTCAAATCCCATAATAAGACAACAAGAACTATGTCAAGATAGTAAATAACTTAAACACTTGAATACAATATTTTAATCCAATCTAATGAAAAGAAGTGGGAGGTAGGGAAACCATGATGAATAGTGTCAACATTTAAAGTAAACAAGAACCCACCCTGCACTAAAAGTACAGGTCTGCCTCACTCACCTCACTCTAATCTCAGCTCTTGTTCCAATACTTTTTATACACAAGAAACAGGCCTCCTGCTGTTGTGATGTACCCTTGAGGCATTTGCGACTCATAGCAACCCTATGTATGCTAGCTCTGAAGTCTGCCCTATCCTGAGCCAATCGCAGTGTCTCTTTACACATCTACCCTCATTAATCCAGTTACTGTGTCAATCCATCTCATCCAGGCTCTACGTTTCCTGCAATGTCATTCCACCCTTCCAGGCTTGATGTCCTTCTCCAAGGACTGGTCCCTCCTAGCAACATGCCTAAAGTATATGAGACAGAACATCAAAATCCTCACTTCCAAGGAACAGCTTGGTTTTACCTTTTCACCTGTTTGTTCTCTTGACAGTCCATGGTGTGTTCAATACTCTTCTCCTGCACCACAACTCAAAGTCATCAATTCTTCTATCATTCTTAGTCGTTGTCCAACTCTCTGATGCATAGCAATTGCGAAGACCATGGCCTGGATTAGGCACACCTCAGTCAATAGACTGACACCATTGTTCTTCAAAACTCTGCAAAGGTCCCTGACAGCAGATTTTCCCAATGCAATTTTGATTTCCTGACTGCCGGTGCCAAGAGTATTGATTGTGGAACCAAGCAAGCTGAAATTTCTAACAATCTCACTCTCTTCTCTGCTAGTGGACCAAAATTGCTAGTTTGCCCACTTCTCGTCACTGATCTAGGGGTTCTTGTATGTAAGAAATGCTGCTTCCAATCAAAGGACAGGAGGTTTGAATCCACTGGCTGGTTTACGTGAGGATAACACACAATCTCCTTTGCATTTTCAGCCTCTGAACACCAGCTGAAGGGTCAGCTATTGACTTTGTTCTGACTGGAAGATGATAAACACCAGCCACTGATTTACCTGTATTTCTGATTTACCTGTACTAACATGCTAACCAAAGGGCTAAGTAACCAGTGGTTTGAGCTAGTTACTGAGGGAGAAGGATGGGTAGCCTGTATTACTTTTTATTGTACAAGAGATAAGAGGGAGGAGAAGCAAGCAGAGAGAAGAGGAGTCCTAGTGGTGTAGTACATAACTCTCCTCAGGCTGCTGAGCAAAATGTTGGTGATTGCCAGCTTCGTGTGAGAATGATAGGCAGTCTCCTCCAGCCTCGTACACCCATTGGAGGGTTGCTATGAATTGCAGTTGACTTAAGGGCAGTAGTAAGTTGGATTGAGTTGGGTACACCAAGGAAAAGCTGAGAGCATCCCCTAGACTGAGTCCCTACACTCAGAACTCCCAGGACCAGAAACTCTGAGAAAGCCTTCCCCTAGATCCAGAATCCTGAATTTTAACTTCTGTCTTCCTAAACCATACGAGAATAAATGTCTGTGTGATAAAGAAAAAAATGTTTTAAATTTGTGTACCCCTCTGGAAATCCTACGAACCTGGAGAAAGGATAAAAGTTATACAAGTGTTCAGGTCTTTCATTCACAGGGTCGCTATGAGTCAACAACCATCCCTACTAACGTGGCTCAAGATAGATAAAGCAAAATTTGGCAGTATAGCAAGGTAAAATAGGCCATTTACAATCATAATGGAAGATTTTAACATATCTCAGTGCTGAAGAGCAGTGGTGTCTCCTCTGGAGACTAAGGTGCGTCTGATACAGGCCATGGTCTTCGCAATCACCTGTTATGCATCAGAGAGTTGGACAATGACCAAGGAGGATAAAAGGAGAATTGATGCCTTTGAGCTGTGGTGCTGGAGAAGAGTATTGAGAATACCATGGACTGCTAGGAAAACAAATAGATTTGTCCTGGAAAGGGTTAAGCTGGGTGGCTCCTTGGAGGCAAGGATTCTGAGGCTCCGTCTAACTTACTTTGGACATGTAGTGAGGAGAGACCAGTCCTTAGAGAGGGACATCATGCTTGGGAGGGTAGAGGGACGGCGCAGGAGAGGAAGGCCCTCTATGAGGTGGATTGATTCAGTGACTGGGATAATTGGGATGGGAGTGTCAGAGACAGTGCGATTGGCACAGGACAGAGCGGAGTTTAGGGCAGTTGTACATAGGGTCACTATGAGTCGCAGGCGACTCGACGGCACATAACAACAACAACAACAATCAGTTATTGAGGATTCACAGTAATTGTGTTTTTGTTTTTTTAAAAAAATTATATACATTATATTTCATTCATGTACGTTGTGTTTTCTAGTCATTTATATGCATTATGCTTTAATTAATTACTGTTGATCAATGCCTTTTTTCATCTTGTTTCATCAAATATGTCTACTCCTTCACTGCACTACCATTCATCCACTCATCTCTGATGCCCTAGTGGGTTTTCCCCCTTTCCTTTCTTCTGCCCTGTTATCCTTTTCCCCCTCCACTTTCCAATAGTTATATATATCCTGTTCCTGTTTGCTAATTCCAATAGCCATATTGTCCTGTGTCAGTTCTCCCAGGTTGATCCTCCCTTGTCCAGATTCTTTACAGTGCTCATTGTACATTCTATTTCTGCTTCCCTTGTCCCTCCCACCCTCCAGTTACCCTCCTATGCAGTATATGTCCTTTTATGACTGAGGGTTTTTTCACTCAGCAGATAATGTCCTTTAGAGTTACCCATATTGTGTACTGTTTTATAATTTCTTTATTGTTCTTTATTGATGGATAGTATTCCATTGTGTAGATGTACCACAATTTCTCTATCCATTCGGTTTTTTATAAGCAGTTGGGCTATTTCCATTTTCTTGCTATTGTGAATAATGCTGTGAGGGACATAGGTATACATATCTCCATTTGTGCTTCATCTCTGGTTTCTTTGGGGTACATTCCTGGTGGAATAGCTGGGTCATATGGGATTTCTGTATTCAACTTTTTAAGGAAATGCCTCATTGCGCTCCAGAATGGCTATACCATTTTACAATCCCAAAAGTGGTTCATGAGCATTCCAATATTGTGCCAGCATTTATTATTTATTGTCCCATGAAACTTTACTATTGCTTCTGGGGTGAGATAGTATCTCATTGTTGCTTAGCTTTGCAGTCTCTCTGATTGCTAGTAATCATAAACATTTCCTCATGTATTTGTTGGCCATCTGAATGCACTCCTTTGTGAAAAGTCTTCTCATGTCTTTTGTTCATTTTGTAGTTGCGTTGTTAGTCTTTTTCTTGTGGAGGCTCTGCAGTTTTCTGTAAATTTTAATTATGAGCTCCTTGTCTGAAATGTCTTTACCAAATATTTTTCCCAGTCTTAGGCTTTCTTTTTACCCTTTAGGGAAAGCTTTTAGATTGCACAGGGATTTGATTTTTAGAAGATACCATTCGTCTATTTTATTCTTTCTTGGTTGTGTATTTCTGGCTTTTTGTAAGCAGATTCATGCTCTTGACTTGGGCTTATTAATTTTTCCCATTTTTTCTCTGATGATTTTTATGGAGGTTTTTTGTTTAATTCCTAGGCCTCTAAGTTGAGTTGGTTTTTATATATGGAATGAGATGTGACTTCTGTTTCAGTGTTCTGTAGGTAGATGTCCAGTTTTTATTTTTAGGGGTGCTTTTCTTGTTTGTTTGTTTGTTTTACTTTTTGAACATTTATTAAGAAGCATAATTTTTTTAACACATAAGCTGGGCATGGATTTGACAAGATTATATCTTAAAATGCTACATGAAACTCACAAAATCTTCTGAGATGTGTCACTAATTAATTTTACTTTTAATAATTCTAGTCACTGTCTCTGTAGCAGAGCAGTCTTTCTGCAAGTAAATAGTTAGCAAGAACTCTTTTGAGTTTCGGAGGAAAATGAGATGTCTATGTTTTACAGAGTACAAACTTCTAATTATGGATAGTTAAGCATATATTGGTATTGTTAGGTGCTGTCAAGTCTGAACCGACTTATAACTGACCCTCCAGTCAGTTTTCAGAGAATGTAAGTCACAAAGAAGGAATTTGCCCATCTTTGTCCTATGGCGCCTCAAGTCCTTGGGTCAGGAGCATCAAGTCCTTACCATTACAAAACATTTTTTTAAATTAATTTTACTGAAAGTTTACAGAGACTTAGGGTTTCCAGTCATTCATTGTTGCACTTTTCTCCCTACCCATCCCATCCCCCCAATTCACTCTTCTCCTTGAAAAGAAAAACTCTTTCATTGTTATGCAATCCCTCCCCCCAAGTCCACTCCACTATGCAGCCTTCAGTCTGGACTTCTGTAATGACAAGAATACCCATTCATATGTCCCCTTTAAACAGTTCTCTCCCCCATCTGTTTCAATGTAATATATATCATTCCTCCCCTCCTTTTCTGTCCTCTCTCAACCCTAATATCAGTCCCATTTTACAACAGTGACCCTATGAAATATTTGTCCTTTTGTGACTGAGATATTTCACTCAGCATAATGTCCTCCAGGGTCATCCATTTTGTATAATATTTCATGAGTTCTTTGTTTCTCAATGCTGCATAGTATTCCATAGTGTGAATATACCAGAGCTTCTCTATCCATTCGTTTGTTGATGGGCACTTGGGTTGTTTCCAGCTCTTTGCTATTGCAAAAAAAACTGTAATAAACATGGGTGTGCACATATCTGTTTGGGTGGCAGTTATGGTTTCTTTAGGGTAAATTTCAAGTAGTTGAATTGCTGGATCAAATGGTATTTCTACTTGTAACTTTTTGAGGAAGCACCATACAGCCTTCCCATAGTGGTTGCACCATTTTACACTCCCACAAACAGTAAATAAGGGCTCCAGTTTCTCCACAACCTCACCAGCAATTGTTGTTTGCTGTTCTGTTAAATTTTGCTATTGTTACTGGGGTGAGATGATATCTCATGGTTGTTTTGATTTGCATCTCTCTTAGAGCTAAGGATTTTGAACATTTCTTCATGTGTTTGTTTGCCATCTGAATGTCTTCTTTGGTGAAGTGTCTGTTCATATCCTGTGCCTATTTTTCAGTTGGGTTATTTACTTTTATCTTGTTGTGGTAGATGTCTAGTTTTGACAGTACCATTTGTTAAAAACACTGTTGTTTTCCCATTTAAAGAGTTTCATTTCCTTCTTGAATATCAATTGACCATGTTGTTGTTGTTGTTATGTTGTTATGTGCCATCGAGTTGCTTGCGACTCATAGCGACCCTATGTACAACAGCCCTAAACTGTGCTCTATCCTTTGCCAATCACACTGCCTCTCTGATACACCCATCCCTATTACCCCAGTCACTGAGTCAGTCCACCTCATCAACGGTCTTGCCCTCCTATGCCGTCCCTCCACCCTCCCAAGCATGATGTCCCTCTCCAAGGACCTGTCCCTCCTTACAACACATCCAAAGTATGTCAGACGAAGCCCCAGAACCCTTGCCTCCAAGGAGCAGCCTGGTTTAACCCTCTCCAGGATGAATCTGTTCGTTTTCTTGGCAGTCCATGATATATTCAATACTCTTCTCCAGCACCACAACTCGAAGGCATCAATGTATTATTGATTTATAGGTTTTCAATTATATTCCATTGGTCTGTGTGCCTGTCATTGTACCAATGCTATGCTATTTTTATTATTACAGCTGTGTAGTACGTTTTAAGATCAGGGAATATAATGCCTCCTACATGGTTTTTATTTTCCAGAAGAGCTGTGCTTATTTGTGGTCTCAGTCTTTTCCATATGAAATTCAAAGTGGCTTTTTTTTTATCTACTTGAAGAGTGGGATTGATATCTATACTGGGATTCTAATGAACCTGTAGATCGCTTTTGGTAGTATTATCATTTTCACAATATTGAGTCTTCTTATCCATGATCATCCGTTACTAATATACAAGTTCAAATTGAGGCCAAAGAAAATTAAAATAAGTCCACAGGAACCAAGATAGGATCTTGAATCCATCTGAATTCTTGAATTCCATCTGAATTTCAAAATCATCTTAAGAATAGGTTTGAAGAGGATCCAAGATGGTGGCGGAGGCAGAGACAGCATGGTGAGCTGCGGGAACAGTGAACCACTTAAAGCAGGGCTATTATGGCCTTCCACAGACCTCAGCTTATTGATAATTGAACACTAAAACAGTTGATAACTGACCCTCAGTGAAGATTGAGGCTCAACAACAGGAATTCAAGAATTCCCAAGGAGAAATGGGTGAGTCTCGTGGCTCCCAGCGCTCCCCTGCAGAGCCCGTGCTGCACAGCACAGCCATTGCAGCTCCATGAGGCTTCCACAGCCAGAATGAATGGATTCCCTCACCCAGGATGAATGCTGGGCACCGGTCCTCCTCAAGACTGGTACAGTGAAGCCACCACACTGCCACAAGGTGGACTTGTTCTGGAGAGAATTCTTGGAGCCAGGATGGCAACTGTGGGGGAAGCGGGTGCATGCTGGCCGCCCGCACAAGAGGGGCTGCGCACACACCGAGCGCCTGTGCGGCGAGGTGAGGGGGTGCGCCCCCAACGGCCGCCTGCGCTGGGGGGGGGCGTGTGCCCCGCTGGCCGCCTGCGTAGGAGGTGGGGGATGGGATGCATGCCCTGCAGGTTTGGGTTTCCTTGGACAGGCCAAAGAAGACGATTACCTATACAATGGATTGGGAAAGTCACTGTGAGTCTGATGACCTTAACAGTGGCAGCATGCACAAGAGGACCAACATCCTAAATGCACCACATATTTTGTTCTGTTGAATGCTTCTGCCAAAAGATGGTTAGACTTGGGGGAAGTCTGTTCACAATTCTCAGGTTCCCTTTATCATATATAAAGGGGGAGGGCAGTGACACCTACTTCAAAATATAGTATGACCATTTATGGGGGGTGTAAAAGTGGCAGTGCTGGAATTGGAAACACTATCCCTGACCACAGAGTCCTCAGTCAGGCGAGGGGACCAGACTGGGTTAGGGGCAATTGGAGACGGAGTATACCAGCCCGCTCCTGGGGGGTGTTGCCCTGCCCAGGGCGGGCTGCCCTCGGCCCCCAGCTAGGGGCGAGCCATCACGGCCCTCAGGGTGAGCTCCTCAGTCCCCAGATTGTGCCGTCTGACCCCTGGGTGCGGAAGGAGAAGAAAAAAAGAATGCCTAGGGTATCCAGAGAATGTTACCTAGGCCACCTTCTGCCACCCTCCCCCAAGTAAACCTGAAAGCAGCACCCTCAAACCCTTCTATTTGTGACTCACAAGTTTGTTCTCTCTAGGTTTGCTCCCTTTCCTATAGGTAACCTTAACACTGAGTTGTACTCCAAAATTGACACTGAACCCAGTGCCAGTGACAGAAAGGAAGAACAACTGACAGCTAAGGAAGCAAAGGAAGATGGAGCCTCTGGGTTCAACCAGCCATCTCCACTGGACCCACCTGGGAAAACACTTTGCAGTCCAGAGGGGAGCAAATGACAGGAAAATATCTTCTAACAGAGCAAGAAGGCAAGCAGCTTTAACCCAAGACCACCAGTAAGGTGATAAAGTGTCCTCCCTTCCCCCCTTTACATCTACGCCCCTGTTCAGCATGAAGAAGCCAGAGAGTTGGCATCCAATTCCCAAATCAATAAGATAGTTGGTTTAATTACCATTGGAAAATGCTTGTCATTCCTCTGTAGCATCTGGTCCCCACTGGACCCTCATCATTTCCTTCACCTGCTCCCCCCACCAACCAAACTGTGCAGCTCTGTAAGTGCATCCTGGCCCATCCTCACCCTTCTGCCCCCAATCCTCACCTCCTTGTACCCCCAATATGTTTTTACCAATAAAAAAAAAAGAATAGGTTTGAGACATTGAATACCGGTGATCGAAGAGCATATGAGTTGTGGGATAATATCAGTCATCCATGAAGAAAGCAAAAAGCCATTACAAAGACAGAGGAGAAAAATAAAGTCAAAATGGATAGAAGAGATTCTAAAAATTGCACTGGAGCATCAAGAAGCCAAAATAAAACGAAAACGTATCAAAGTAAAAGAGCTGAACAGAAGATTTGAAAGGGCAGTTTAGAAAGACAAAGCAAAGTATTATAATGGAATGTGCAGAGATCTGGAATTGGCAAATAAAAAAGGAAGCACTCACTCTGCATTTCCCAAGCTGAGAGAACTGAAAAACAAATTTAAACCTTGTGTCACAATATTGAAAGACGCTATCCGCAATATATTGAATGACCCAGAAAGCATCAAAAGAAGATGGAATACACAGAATCACTATAGCAGAAAGAATTGATTGACTCTGAAAAAATCTCAGGAAGTACCATATGAATAGGAACCAATGCTAATGAGTAAGGAAGTAGGAGCCACATTGAAGGCATTGGCAAAACATAAGGCTCCAGGAATCAATGATATATCAATTGACTTGTTTCAATTAACAGATGCAGCCTTGGATGCACTCACCAGTCTATGCCAGGAAATTTGGAGGACAGCTGTCTGGCCAATGGATTGGAAGAAGTCCATATTTGTTCCCATTCCCAAGAAAGGTGATCTAACTGAATGTGGAAACTATCAAACAATAGCATTAATATCACATAAAATACTGCTAATGACCATTCAGAAAGGCCAGACAGTTCATAGATAGGGAGCTTCTAGAAGTTCAAGCAGGATTTAGAAGAGTGCATGGTACCAGGTATGTCATTGCTAATGTCAGATGGATCCTGGCTAAAAGTAAGGAATACCTGAAGAATGTGTATTTGTGCTTTATTGACTATGCAAAATCATTTGACAGTTTGGATCATAACAAGTTGTGGCTGACATTGAGAATAATGGGAATCCCAGAGCACTTGATTGTGTTTATGTGGAACCTATACCTGGACAAGTTAGTTGTTGTATGAATAGAGTAGGGGGTTGAACCCTGCATGGTTTAAAATTCAGAAGAGAGTGTGGCAGGGTTCTATTCTCTCTCCATACCTGTTCAGTCTGTGTGCGGAACAAATTATCCAAGAAGCTGGACTCAGTGAAGAGCAATGTGGCATCAGGATTGGAGGGAGACTCATCAGTAACCTGCATTATGCAAATGACACAACCTTGCTTGCTTAAAGTGAGGAGAACTTGAAGTACTTATTGTAGAAGATCAAGGAATACAGCCTTCAGTATGGATTGCATCTTAATGTCAAGAAAACAAAGATTCTTACCACTGACTGACAGGCAGTATCATGATGGATAGAGAGGAGATTGAAATTGTCAACAGCTTCATCTTTCTTGGATCCACAATTAACACCTTAGGTACCAGCAGTCAAGAAATAAGGAGACACATTGTTCCCAGAAAGTCTGCAGTTAGGAACCTCTCCAAATTATTGAGGAATAGTGATGCCACTTTGAGGACTAAGGTGCATCTGATTCAGGCCATAGTCTTTCCAGTTACTTGCCATGCATCTGAGACCTGGACAGTGAATAAGGATGACTTGAAATGATTGACGCCTTTGAGCTGTGGTGCTGGAGAAGAGCACTGAAAATCCCATGGACAGCTAAGAGAACAGATATCTTAGAGTGCATTTGGAGTTCTCTTTGAAGGCAAGAACGATGAGGCTTTGCCTCACATACTTTGGGCATGTTGCTAAGAGGGGCTGTTCCTTGCTGAGATGGACATAATGTTGGGAAAGTGGGGGGTTGGTGAAGGAGAGGAAGATCATCAATGAGGTGGATTGGCACAATTACTGCCACAAAGGGCTCTTGTGTGTCAGGATGGCATAGGATAGAATAAGGTTCACATCTTTTGTTCATAGGTCAATATGGGTCATACGCGACAGCACCTAACCACAGCCACAATCCATGAACAGGGAATATTTTCCCATTTAATTGGACTCCTTAATTGGGAGCTCTGGTGGCCTAGTGGTAAGAGGTTGCACTGCAATAACAAAGGGATGTGGTTCATTTGAATCTACCAGCTGTTCCTCCAAAGAAGAATGTGCAGTCTCCTCTGCAATCTACTGCCTTTGAAACCCTTGAAAGGTCACCTATGAGTTAGTTGAGACTTTACAGCACACAGCAACAGCAACATTGTTTCTTCTAGTAGTATTTTGTAGTTTTCCTTCTATACGTCTTTTCTTTTTTTAGTTAATATTCCTAAGTATTTCATCTTTTGGTTGGCTAGTATAAAATCTATTGCTCTTCTCATTTCTTTTTCAGTGTTTTTTTGTTGTAGAAAAGTCCAACTGATTTTTGTATTTTTATCTTGTATCTTGCCATTCTGCGGAATTAGTCTACTAGGCCTAAAAGGTTTCTTATCATTAGGGTTTTTATTTACACTATCATGGGCATGTTGCAAGAAGGGACAGGTCCTTGGAGAGCAACATCATGCTTGGTAGGGTGGAGGGACGACGCGAGAGGGGAAGACCCTCTATGAGATGGATTGATTCAGTGACTGGGGTAATCGGAATGGGTGTGTCAGAGACAGTGCGATTGGCACAGGACAGAGCAGGGTTTAGGGCTGTTGTACATAGGGCCGCTATGAGTTGCAAACGACTCGACGGCACATAGCAACAACAACAATCATATTATCTGCATAGCGTGATATTTCCCCTCCTCTCTGCCAATTTGGATGTCTCTTATTTACTATAAGTCCTATTTAGCAATAGAATTGTTGGGGTTTTTTTCTTTATTTTTTTAATTTTAAATTTATTTTAGTGAAAGTTTACAGAGATTTTGGATTTCCATTAATTCACTGTTGCACTTTTCTCCCTGCCCAATCCTCCCCCCCCAATTCACTTTTTCACTTTTCTCTTTGAAAAGTAAAAGAGAAAAATTCTTTCATTGTATTCAACCCCTCCCACTAAGTCCACTGCACTATGCTACCTTCTTTCTAGACTCCTGTCATAACAATAATATCAAATCATAAATCCATTTTAAACAGTTCTCTCCTGCATCTGTTTCAATGCAGTATACATTATTTATCCCCTCTTTCTCAATCTCTTCCCAACCCCTATGTCAGTCCTCTTTAATAACAGTGGCATTATGCTGTATTTGTCTTTTTGTGACTAAGATTTTTCATTCAACATAATGTCCTCCAGGGTCACCCATTTTGTGTAATATTTCATGAGTTCTTTGTTTTTCAATGCTGCATAGTATTCCATTGTGTGAATATACCAGAGCTGCTCTATCCATTTGTTTGTTAATGGGCACTTGGGTTGTTTCCAACTCTGCTATTTTAAACAAAGCTGAAGTAATTGTTCTAAAAAAGAAATAAGAGAGACCCAAAATATCAGAAAAGTTAGAAGAGTTGAACTTTTGATTAACAGACTTTACTTACTGGGTGTATACAGAACTATACTCACAGTGACTGCAGAATACACATTGTTATAAAACTCATGTGAAATGTTAATAAAAAATGATCATTGACAAATACTCTGAAATTATATAGAGCATGTGCCAAAACCAGTAATAAAGGGAAAAGAGCATATACCAACTCCTACAGAACATGTGCCAAAATCAGTAATAAAAAGAAAAGCCATTTTAAAAAATATTAAGAAAGCACTACTAAATAATAGTTGAAAATAGTCGCATCAAAGAAGAAATTATAATAAATATTATAAAATATACTAAGTTTAACAGTTATGAAAACTTTTAAAAGCTTGGGCTGCAGCTAGAAAGGTATTAGTAGCTCCTAGTGTATATATTGGGGGGAAAAGAAAGACTGAAAATATATTAAATAAGGATCCATTTCAAAAACTGAGGGGGGGAGGAAGAATACACAATAAGCCCAAGAAAGTTGAAGATTAATGGGATCCATCAACAACCTGCATTATGCAGGTAATACAGCCTTGCTTGTTGAAAGTGAAGAGGACTTGAAACACTTGCTACAAAGTATCAAAGCCTACACCCTTCAATATGGATTACATCTCAACAGCAAGAAGACAAAAATCCTTACCACTAGGACAATAAGCAACATTATGATAGGTGGTGAAAAGATTGAAACTGTCAATGATTTCGTCTTTCTGAGATCTACAGTCAATACCTACTTGACACTTGCAGTCAAAACATCAAAAGACGTGTTGCAATGGGAAAGTCAGCTGTCAGGGACATTTCCAAAGTGCTGAGGAGCAGGGATGTCAGTTTAAAGACTAAAGTTTGCCTCATTCAGATCATAATTCTTTTTCATCACTAGCTATTCATCTGAGGGCAGGACAGAAATAATGATGACAGAAGAAGAATTGATGCCTTTCAGGTGTGTATTGGAAAAGAATACTTAACATCCCATGGACTACAAAAAGAACAAACAAATATATCTTGGAAAAAGTACAGCCAGAGTGGTCCTTGGAGGCAAGCATGGTGAAACTTCATCTCACACACTTTGGGCATGTTGCTAGGAGAGGCTATTCCTTGGGAAAGGGATATCATGCTTGGAAAGGTAGAGAGGTAGTGAAAAAAGAGGAAGACCCCAAAGATGTTTTGATGCAGTGACTGCAGCAGTGGGCTTGAATGTGTCAGAGATAGTGAGGATGGTACAAGATATAACAGGGTTCAAATATGTTATTCATAGGGTGGCCATGAGTCATATTCAACTTGATGGCATCCAGCATCCACCACCACCTACTTCACATCACACGTATGTTGTTGTTGTTGTTGTTGGTGGTGGTGGTGGTGGTGGTGGTGGTGGTGGTGGTGGTGTTCTGTGCCGTTGAGTCACTTGCAACTCATAGCGACCTTATGTTCAACAGCCCTAAACTCTGCTCTTTCTTGTGCCAATCACACTACCTCTGACACACCCATCCTGATTACCCGAGTCACTAAATCAGTCCACCTCATAGAAGGTCTTCCCCTCCTACACTGTCTCTCCACCCTCCCAAGCATGATGTCCCTCTCTAAGGACTCGTCCCTCCTTACAACATGTCCAAAGTATGTCAGATGAAGCCTCAGAATCCATGCCTTCAAGGGGCAGCCTGGTTTAATCCTCTCCAAGATGAATCTGTTTTATTAGCAGTCCATGGTACACTTAATACTCTTCTCCAGCACCACAGCTCAAAGGCATCAATTCTCCTTCTATTCTTCCGAGTCATTGTCCAACTCTCTGATGCATAACAAGTGATTGCAAAGAACATAGCCTGTATCAGACACACCTTAGTCTCCAGACTGACACCATTGCTCTTCAGTACTTTGGAGAGATTCCTAACAGCAGACTTTCCCATCGCAGTATGTCTTTTAATTTCCTGGCTGCTGGTGCCAAGAGTGTTGACTATGGAGCCAAGCAAACTAAAGCTGTGAATAATCTCAATCTCTTCACCATCCATCCTGATGCTGCCAACTGGCCCAGTGGTGAGAATCTTTGTCTCCTTCATATTGAGCCTCAATCCATCCAGAAGGCTGCAGTCCTTGACCATCTGCAGCAAGTGCTTCAGGTCCTCCTCAGTTTCAGCAAGCAGGGTTGTGTCATCTGCGTAACTCAGATTGTTGATAAATCTTCCACCAATCCTGATACCACACTTCTCCTCATAGAGCCCAGCCTCCCAGATAATCTGGTCTGCATACAGGTTGAAAAGGTATGGGGATAGCATGCATCCCTGGTGTACGCCCTTCCCAATTTTGAACCACTGTTCCCTTGCTCTTTTCTGATGACTGCCTCCTGGTCCAAGTATAGGTTTCGCATTAGAACGATCAAGTGTTCTGGGATTCCCATTCTTCTCAGAGTCAGCCACAGTTTGTTATGATCCACACAGTCAAATACCTTTGCATAGT
>NW_006399799.1:17028387-17033947 GCF_000299155.1 Elephantulus edwardii
CCATCTTCTTTTAATACTTCCTGGATCTTTTAACATTCTGCCGAAAGCATCCTTGATTATAGCAACTCGAGGTTTGAATTTGTTCTTCAGTTCCTTGAGCTAAAGAAATGCTGCGCGAGTTTGTCCCTTTTGATTTTCTGACTCCAACTCCTTGCACATTTCATTGTATTCTTTTGCTTTGTCATCCCGTGCTGCTTTTTAAAATCTTTTATTAAATTCTTCCATATCTTGAATTCTTCCTTGTGCTTTGGCTTCTCTGCGCTCCAGTGCAATTTTCAGTCTCTTCTGACATCCATTTTGGTCTTCTCTTCCTCTTCTGTCTTTGTGACCATTTGCACTCTTCCTGCATGATACCCTTGGTATTAAAATACCTTTGATATCCTTGATATTAAAAGTTAATAGGAATGTTACATTTGGGTTTTGTTGGGTTTGGCGGTTTTTTGTGTTGTGGTGTTCCCCCCCCCCAAAAAAAAAAAACGTAATAGGAATGTGCTAGTAAAAAGATTGTTGGAGATCCTGGAGAAAGAAGAGCACACTGTATGTCTGCTCCCCACCCAGTACAGTCATGGATGTCTCTTCCCCTTTGACATAGAGAAGGGTGAGGTAGATGCAGACTTTATAGGTAAGGTTGGACTAAAAGTGTAGCTTAGCCTTTGTCTTGGCTGTGAACAGGCCCAATATATGTATACCTCACTGGATTTCTAGCATCACTCAGTCCTCATTTGATGTCCCGTGGATGCTGCTTCTGGTGACAGCAGAACTCTGAAACCTAGATGCACAATACAAAATAGTACAACCCAGTACATCTCAGTAAAATCATTCACCGACTTCTAACTTGCTATTGGTGGTTAGAGTAATTAGTACCATTTCTATTAAGAGAAATTGAGCTCATCAAGATCCTTAAAATAATTTGTACCATTTTACTTAGCATTCTACTTCCAGAAACATTGTGATAAGTAGAGAAAATATTGAAATTGTCAACAGTTTCCTCTTGTTTGTATCCATAGTCCACACCCTTGGTACCAGCAGATCAGGAGACGTACTGCACTGGGAAAGTCAGCAGTCAGGGACTTCTCCAAATTACTGAGGAGCAATAATGTTCAGTTTGAATAATAAAGTACACCTGATTCAGGCCATGGTCTCTTCAGTCACTTGCTGTGCATCTGAGAGCAAGGCAGTGAATCAGGATGACAGTAGAAGAATTGATGCTTTTGAGCTGTGGTGTTGGAGAAGAGTACTGAATATCTCATGGTCTGCCAAAAGAAGAAGCAGTTCAAGTCTTGGAGAAGGTGCAGCCAGAGTGCTCCTTGGAGGCAAAGATAATAAAGCTGTGTCTCACATACTTTGGGCATGTTGCTGGGAGAGGCTATACCTTAGAGAAGGACATCTTACTTTGAAAGGCAGAGGGTCAGCAAAAGAGAAAAAGACTCTCCACCAGGTAGATTGACACATTGTCTGCAGCAGTGGGCTCAAGTGTATCAGAGATTGTGAGGCTGGATGGCAGAGGATAAGGAGAAGTTTCAGGTCTGTTGTTAATAGGGTCGTTAGGAGTTATACTCAACTCGACAGCTCTTAACAACAATTTCTAGAAATGTGCCTAAGGAAGTAATAAAGAGAGGTACACACAGATCTATATGTGAAAATATTGTTCATAGGGTCACTATGAGTTGTGCTCGACTTGAAGGCAATCAACATCAACAACAACAATTCAGTCTAGGGTGAGTCCTAAATAAGAGAAATTTGATACCACTTAAATGTCGCAATAGTAGAAGGAGGGTTAAATTAAATAGTAAGGGAAGTGTCAAATAAAAATTTTATTGCTATTAAAATAATTTTGTCAAATAATAATAGCATAGAAAATATGTATAGTATTAAATCCCTGTGCAGAGGCTGGTTTCTGTGTGTCCAAACTAATTAGTGAGTTCTGATTAGAACTGGAAGCAGGAGTGGCGTCCACTTCCGAAATGGCTTGCCTCCGGAAACTCTATGTACGAACAGTGCTCAGGCCGTTCGTTCATAGGGTCGCTATGAGTCGTCTACGACTCTACGGCATCAAACAACAACAACAACAATAATTAGAACTGAAGTGCATAACTAACCTTTTGCATTCTTTGCTGGTTCTCATTCTTTACAATTTTTCCAGGGGGAGCCGGCTCATTTTGAGTATCTCATGTACCCTGTACACTGTGCATCCATCACCGGCCTAGCTACCTGCATCCGCAAACCTCTCATCGCCACCTGTTCTCTGGATAGATCCATTCGCATCTGGAATTATGAAACAAAGTAAGAAAGAAAAAAACTTTTGCTCCTGTGGTATGCAGGATTTCAGTTGTTAAATATCATTAATGTGAATTATTTTAATTAAAATTTTAATTAGATGTTTTCATTTTTAATTACTCAGAATCTTTCAGTTGGAAAAATAAATGTTTGTTTTTCTAATCAAGTCAGCCAACCCACCTGTTTCTCACTCTTGCATAACCTGAAAAATTACTTTGTGGTTTAATGTTTGCAACATTCTAGACACTAACATAGACTCTGAGGACATAAAAATTACCTGATTGCCAGAATCTCACCTTCTTACATAACATTCTGTGTCCTTCTGGGTCTTCTTAGTTCCTGACTTCCACTGGGTCTTTTTACCCCATGTTGTTGATTGCCTTTGAGTTAAGCCTGACTCATAGCGACCCTATTAACAAAAGGCTTGAATCCCCTCTAAAACAATCCACATTTATCAACGTTCATAGTTTCCAGAGGCACGTTATTTAGGAAGTGGATGCCACTCCTTCTTCCACTTCCTGCTTTTTGTTTCATAGACCTCTCCAAATGATCATTCCTTCTCTTTCCCTTCATAATCAGCTCCCAACCACCCTTAATTCGCTTGTGATTTTATCTTCCTATTTTGCCTTCCCCGAGAATCTGCAGTCCTAGATTGGTCCCACACTATTGGTTTGTTTTTTTCCTCTTATATGCACCACCTGATGGAAGAAGTTGTACTTCTGACTTCTTAAATCTAAACAGAGCTGTGTTTTTCAATATCACTAGTCAATCTTTTGGCCAATTCATCCCCCTTATTTACCAGGCTCAGTGGTGCACATTATATTCAAGTAACCAACATGTGGGAAGGAGAGATGATAAATCAGTGATTGCAAGCAATAAAGTTCTCAAAAGTTATGTTAAAACATAGAAGAGATACAGTGGAAGGCTTGAGGAGATAATAGGCTAGGCTTATAACTACTTATTTTGTCTTTTCCCTAGCACTCTGGAACTATATAAGGAATACCAAGAAGAAGCATATACAGTCAGCCTTCACCCATCTGGACACTACATTGTAGTAGGGTTTGCTGATAAACTATGCCTTATGAATCTTCTCGTTGATGACATATGTTCTTTCAAAGAATATTCTATCAGAGGATGTAGAGAGGTAAAAACTGCTGGGGATAACAAGCTCTGAAGAGTGAGATCAACATATGTCTTTCAGAACTTCAGCAATTGCTGTGAATTCTAATTCATGGTGACCCTTCATGTATCAGAGTAGAACTGTACTCCACAGGATTTTTTCACTGGCTAATGTTTCAAAAGTCAATTGCTAGGCCTTTCTTTCAAAGCACCTCTAAATGGACTCAACCTCCAGCCTTTCAGCTAACAGATGAAAGTATATTATACATAAATTTAGTGGCTTAGAAAAAGAAAACCACTTCTCCCACAAATTTATTGAGTATATGATTCTAGCTCCCTTTTTCTTATGCTCAAAAGAATATTACACTGAGCCCCAAACCTTGTGATGTCCACTTGTGCTAAGCCCTCTCTGTAACTGTGGAGTTTTGAGAAATATTGGAAAAGGAAAGTGGTGTAACACTCAGGGTCACAACTGGGAAGGCAAGATTGGAGATTGGGAGGAGTCATGGAAAAGTAAGAGACAACTAGCCACCCATCACATTTTCCCCCGAGATGACTTGCAGAAAAAAGACAGTGGTTTTGAGAATCATTTCCCCATTTAGAAGCAGCACTGTTAAGAGACCAACATGATGCTCTACTTAATGGTAACCCAAGCACTTGAATGATTAATGCAAGTGGCAGTGCCAATCTCTTGACTAGTATGAACTATAGAAAAACTGAAAATGTCACCCAGTTCTTAATCCTATTTTCCCCTTCACCAGTTCTCCCCTACACATATCATTTTAGCCTGAACTGTTTGGAGAATGTAGCTCTTGACTATAACCACCATTACATTGTTTAACTCTTTTAAAGCTCTTTCTCTCACTGTATTTTCCTGCAGTGCTCCTTTAGCAATGGAGGTCACCTGTTTGCTGCGGTCTTTGGAAATGTGATTTATATTTATACCACCACAAGCCTGGAGAACATCTCAAACCTGAAAGGACACACAGGGAAGGCAAGTATAGAAATGGTGTGCAGAGAAATACAGCACAAGGAACACCGAGCCCAATATTGTACTTTGGGCTACAAATGAAGAAAAAGGAAATTAGTCCTCTCTTCATGGAGTTCACTATATACTGGGGTAAGATGCATTGAAACACATGAGCAGATAAATTTAATTACTAACTACATCCAACTCAAAGGAAAAATATGAGTTATTATCAGGCAAAATAACAAAAGGATTGACATCATTTAGATCAGACACTTCATCCTAAAATGGGTTGATATTAACCAGGCAGAGGAGGTGGGATAATCATAGCAGGTAGGGATCCAAAGACTCTGAGAATGGGAGGGTACCTATAGAATTCAGAGAACTGAAAAGTCTGCCTGCTGTAGTATCGGCATCATGATAGAATGAGGTAAACTTGCCGTGGGCTGCTCCAGTCGGGAGGAGCTTATAAGCCTGAGGTCTAGGGTCTCGAAGAGGGAACACAAAGGTGGGTAGAAGTTCGGCGAAGGGACGATGAAAGAACACGAGACAAACAGTCAAGTGATCTTGATGATTTTAATTCTGAGTCACTCTAATTCCCCTTCTTTCTTTCTTTCCTTGCTTTTCCTTTTCCTTTTCCCTTTCCTTTCCTGCTTATTACATTTTACATGATACATTTATATTCGATTTTTACAATTAGAGGCTTAATCAACAGCCAGAAAAACAACAAGAGTAAGAATAAAGTTTACATTATTTTCTTACACACAGATATTTTTTATGGTCATGGTTCCTTGGAGAGCATGAAAGGCTATTCTTAATGATCATGGTTCCTTGGTAATTGGAGAGCCTGGTAGACAATGGCTTCTCGCTTAAACATTTTCTTTTTAAACCTGTTCTTCAACTTGTTTGGTAGCAAAGTTACAAAGTAAAAAAGTTACACTTTAAGCTGACACATGTTACGTTTTTAGCTAAATTTGCAATATTATTTATTTCCATTCAAAAGATAACACTCTTACACTTTCCATTATTCCAGGAGTGATTACTATCTCAATAAGGGGGTTTTGGTTTATAAAAAATAAGTTTTTGGGTCATAATATCGCCTAAATTCATCATTCCAATCTCATGTTTCATGATTTATTTTACCACTTATACCTTTCATAACATCTTCCCTCTGGTCACTTTCAAACCTTTTGAAAA
>NW_006399799.1:17034241-17045633 GCF_000299155.1 Elephantulus edwardii
TTTTTGTTATAATGCATCCATGAATTCCCTTAAAATCATATTGTTCTTGAGAAGTTTTAACAATGCTAAAAGAACACGTTCCGAGAGGCTGACTTCCTTGAAGTTTTCGCCTCAATCAGGTGATTTTGTCAGGCAGACTCCCTTGGAGTTGGTGTGGCATAAACTGAAATGGAACAGGTTAACAGGGGCCTAAGTACCTGAGAACTTTTGGACCTTTTAAGGATTTTATACATTATCATCTCTGTTCATTGAGATAAATAAAATATTGGGCCAGGGAGACATCAGATGATATATCAAGATTTACATTTTAAAAGAATTTTTGTTAAAAAAAAAAGAATTTTTGTTATAGAGTAATGGTTAGAGATCTATGGTAATGAGATTGATTAAATGATGGTAATTCTTAACCAGAATGAAGGTAGTACAAATGAGAAGAAGTTATTGTATTTACAAGACAATCAGAAAATAAAATCAATGAGTCCTAGAAAGAAATTGGATGTCATGGTCATGGTCATGATGATGAGAAGGGGACCCAAAATTGAAAGGACAAAACTTTAAAAGAGTAATTATTTTTTCCTGTTATACATAAGGTTGTCAGAAATTGAATCTATCTGGAAGGCAATTAACAATAAAAAATGAGACTTAAATATGTCAGAAATTATTTAATAAAACAGAAATCTTATAGAAAAAAGATTAAAGAGGAAGACGTTAAACGAAAGGCATTCTAGCTAGAAGAACATGTTAGAGATGATGGAATAGAGGTGTGAAATAGGATGGTGGTTTATGGTTTATATGGCTGGAACATTGGATGCAATTGAGGAATGATAGGTAATGGAACTGAATATTTTGATTGTATTGCTGTATAAATCTAGTATTAACTAGAATTAGGTGTTGATGAGACTTCCTCTAGTCCTAATGCCACATTCCTCTTCATAGAGTCCACCTTCTCAAATGATTTGCTCAGCGTATGGATTAAATAGACATGGAGAAAGGATACAGCCCTGATGTACACCTTTCCTGATTTTAAACCATGCAGTCTTTCCATGCTCTGTACAACAGTCTTCTTAATCTAGGTATAGGTTTCATCTGAGCATAGTTGTCTGGGTTTCCTGTTCTTCTCATGGTTTGTTATGATTCACACAGTCAAATGCCCATGCATAGTCAATAAAACACAAATGGACATTCTTTTGATATTCTCAGCTTTCATCCTGGATCCATCTAACATCATCAGTGATATATAGCTGGTGCCACAGCCTCTTCTAAAGTCAGCCTGAACTTTGGCAGTTCCCTCTCAATGTTCTGTTCTATCCATTTTTGTATGCTCTTCAGCAATATTTTGCTTGTGTGATATATTAAAGATATTGTTTTATAATTTCCACAGTCTGTTGGATCACCTTTCTTGGGGATGAGAACAAATAAGGATCTTCAGTTGGCCAAATAGTTGTCCTCCAAGTTTCCTAGCATAAACTGGTGAGCATGTCCAAGACTGCATTGGTTAGTTGACATAAGTCAATTGGTATAGTGTCAATTCCCAGGGACTTATATTTTGCCTTCAGTGCAGCTTGAACTTCTTCCTTTACCGTTGACTCTTGTTCATATGGTACTTCCTGAACTTTTTTATTGTCAGCCAATTCCATTTAATATGTTGTTGTTGATTGCCTTCGAGTCGAGCATGACTCATAGTGACCCTATGAACAAAAAAAAGCCTGAAGCCCCTCTACAACTATCAGCATTTATCAAAGAGTTTCTGGAAATATATTGTTTAGGAGGTGGATGCCACTCCTGCTTCCAAACCTGTCATAGAATGTTATTGGTTGAGTCACCTGTAACACATAGCAACCCTATGTACAGCACCTCTGAACCCTTCCCTGTCCTGAGCCAGTCTCAGTAATTCTGACACACCAAACCCCATTGCCCCAGTCACTGTATCAGTCCATCTCATCTGGGGTCTTTCTCTCCTGGGCTGTCTATTCACCCTTCCAAGCATGATGTCCTTCTCCAAGGACTGATCTCTACTGGCCACGTGCCCAAAGTAAGTGTGGCAGAGCTTCAAAATCCTAGCCTTCAAGGAGAAACTTGGTTTCACTGTCTCCAAGACAGACCTATTTGTTTTCTTGGCAGTCCATGGTATGTTCAAGACTCTTCTCCAGCACCACAACTTGAAGGCATCTATTCTTCTTCTGTCATCCTTAGTCATTGTTCAGCTCTCTGAAGCATAACAAGTAATTGAGAAGACCATGACCTGGATTAGGTGCACCTTTATCTCTAGACTGACATCATTGCTCCTCACTCTGGAGAGGTCCATGACAGCAGATTTTCCCAATGTAATTCGTCTTTTGATTCCCTGACTGCTGGTGTTAAGAGTGTTGATTGTGGAGCCAAGCAAGCTGTAATTGCTAACAACCTCAATCTCTTCTCCGTCTATCGTGCTTCCAATTGGCCCAGTGGTGAGAATCTTTGTCTTCTTGATGTTAAGCATCAATCCATATTGAAGACTACAGTCCTTGACCTTTTGCAGCAAGTGCTCCAAGTCTTCTTCAGTTTTAGCAAAGAAGGTTATGTCATGTGCATATCACATGTTGTTAATGAGTCTTCCTCCAATCTTGATGCCACACTCCTCCTCATAAAGCCCTGCCTCACAAATGATCAGTTCTGCATACAGACTGAGAAGGCATGGGGACAGGTTGAATCCCTTATGCACTCCCTTCCTTATTTTGAACCATGCAGTGTTCCCTTGCCCTGTACTGAGGACTGCTTCTTGGTCCAAGTATAGATTTCTCATAAGCATGATCAAGTGCTCTGAGATTCCAATTTTCCTCAAGGTTAGCCACAATTTGTTGTGATCCACACAGTCAAATGTCTTTGCATAATCAATGAAACACAGATATACTTTCTTCTGGTACTCTCTGCTCCCTGTTAAGATCCATCTGACATTGGCAATAATGTGCCTAATGCTACAACCTCTTCTAAACCCAGACGAATTTCTGGTAGTGCTCTGTCAATGTACTGTTCAAGTCTTTTCTGGATAATCTTCAGCAGGATTTTGCTAGAGTGAGGTATTAATGATACTGTTCAATAATTTCCACACTCCGTTGGGTAACCTTTTTTTTAGAATGGGAATAAATAGTCAGTTGGTCAAGTAGTTGTCCTCCAGATTTCTTGGCACAACTTGGTGAGCACATCCAGGGCAGCATCTGTTTGCTAAAATACATCAACTGGGATTTCATCAATTCCTGGGGCTTTTATTTTTTGCCAAGTCCTTCAAAGCAGCATCTTTCAGCACCATTGCCTCTTGCTCATATGTTGTTTCTTGAAATTCTTCTGTGTCAGCCAATTCTTTTTGGTGCAATGACTCTATACTCCTTCCATCTTCTTTTAATATTTCCTGAATCATTCAATATTCTGCCCATAGCATCCTTAAGCATTGCAACTCATGGTTTGAATTTATTCTTCAGTTCTTCAATTCTTTCAGCTTAAGAAATGCTGAGTGAGTTCAGCCCTTTTGATTTTCTGACTCCTTGCACATTTCATTATAATATTTTGTCTTGTCTTCCTCAGCTGCCCTTTGAAATCTTCTATTCAGCCCCTTAACTTCTTGATTTCTTCTCTTTGCTTTGGCTTCTCAGCACTCTATTACAATATTCAGAGTCTCTTCTGACATCCATTTTGGTCTTTTTCCTTCTTTTTAATGAATTTTTGCATTCTTCATGAGAAATATTCTTGGTATCTTATAGTGCCTCTGTATTCCTTCCACCTTCTTTTAATGTTTCCTGGATTATTCAGAATTTTACCCATAACATCTTTCAGCATTACAGCTTGGGACTTGAATTTGTGTTTCAGTTCTTTGAACTTGAGAAATGCTGAGCAAATTCTTCCATTTTTATTCTCCAGCTGCAATTCTTTGCACCATCCCATTATATTACTTTGCTTTATCTTCTCAAGCTGCCCTTTGAAATCTTCTCTTTATCTCTTCTACTTCTACGTTTCTTCTTTGTTTTAGCTTCTTGATGCTGCAGTACAATTTTCATGTTCTCTTCTGTCATCCATTTGGTCTATTCTTCCTCTGTTTTTTTTCTCTCTATTATTATTATTATTATTAATTTTAATGAAAATGTATAGAGACTTTCTGTTTCCATTCATTCATTGTTGCACTTTTCTCCCTGCCCACCCCTTCCCCTCAGAAAAATTCTTGCACCCCACTGTGCAGCCTTCATTCTGGACTCCTGTCATGACAATAATACCTAATCATATATCCCTTTTAAACAGTTATCTCCCTCATCTGTTTCAATGCATTATACATAATTTATCCCATCTTTCTCAGTCTCCCCCCAAACCCGATGTCAGTCCCGTTTTACAACAGTAGCACTATGCAGTATTTGTCCTTTTGTGACTGAGATATTTCACTCAGCATAATGTCCTCCAAGGTTGCCCATTTTGTATAATATTTAATTAATTCCTTGGTTTTCAATACAGCATAATATTCCATTGTGTGGATATACCAGAGCTTCCCTATCCATTTCTTTGTTGATGGGCACTTAGGTTTTTTCCAACTCTTTTCTATTGCAACCAAAGCTGTGCTCCTTTCTCTTTATGACATTTTTTTTTGTTCTCTCTATGGGATATCTATTTCGTGTCATCCCATAACTCATCTGGTCTTCAATCAGTGTTAAAGGCCTCAAACCTTTTCTGGGGATGATTTTTAAATTCAGGTGGGATAGACTCAAGATCATGTTTTTGGTTCCTGAAGGAATGGTTTAAATTTCTTCACCTTCTATTGATGGTCTGTTCCACATCAGCACCTGGCCTTGTTTTGACTGCTGATACTGAGCTTCTCTAATGATTTCTTGCACAGATATAGTCAGTCTGATTCCTGTGCAGTCCACCAGGCAAAGCCTATGTGTAAAGTCACCTATTGTGTTTCTTAAGAAAGACATTTGTAAAAAAAAAATAAAATAAAAAGAAAGACATTTGTAATGTATAAATCATTGAACATACAGAATTTAATCATTCTATGTCCAGCCTCTTTTCTGTAACTAAGATAATTCTTTTTTTGTTGCTGATTTCATTGTTCATCTTCTTTTTAAAAAATTTATATTGGTTTACATGCAAAATTTGTGTATAGTGTGTTTCACACTCTTCTTTATTCACATTGTGTTTCATACAATCATTCCCAAACATTGCATTTTATAAAATTAATCACCATTGAATTATGCCCACCATTATCTCTTTTCAGATCCTCACACATCTTCACCATTTCCTTTACCCTCTCCCTCCATCCAAAACTGACTACTTCCTTCCTAATTGTTTCTAACTTGTGAATTCCAATCATTCATTAATGCATCTTGATTGTTTGGTCAGTTTTGGACTGTAAAAGTTTGTAGAAATCCCCACTCTCCTCCTCTTTGACTAGGAGAAAGTGAGGATGATTTGAAATGCTTGCTAAAGAAGATCAAGGACTACAGCCTTGAATATAGATTTTATGTCATCAACAAGAAGAGAAGAATCTTCTCCACTGTACCTATAAGCAACATCATGATAGATGGATAAATAATTTAAATTGTCAACAATTTCACATTGGGTCCACAATCAACAACCTTGGTGCCAACAGTCAGGAGATCAGAAGTATTGCCTTGTGAAGTCAGATGTCAGGGACCTCTCCAAATTACTGAGGAGCAGTGATGTTAGTCTGAAGACTAAGGTGTGTCTGATTCAGGCCATGGTCTTTTCAGTCACGTGCTATGCATCTGAGAGCTGGAAAGCAAATAAGGATGACAGAATTGATTCATATAAGCTGTGGCGTTAGAGAAGAGTACTCAATATCCCATGGGCTGTCAAAAGAACAAGCAGATACATCTTGGAGAAGGTGCAGCCAGAAAGCTTCTTGAAGTCAAAGATGACAAAACTTCATCTCACATACTTGAGGCATGTTGCTAAGAGAAGCTGTTCCTTGGAAGGAATATCATATTTTGAAAGCTGAAGGGTCAGAGAAAGAGAGAAAGGCCCTTGACGAGATGGACTGAAACAATGACTGCAACGATGGGCTCAAGTGTCAGAGATTATGAGGATGCTAAAGGAAAGGACAGGGTTTAGATCTCTTGTTCATAATGTCACTTAGTTGCTCAGATATTTTCATTGTTATGAACAATATCCATAGGCATGGAGTTCTCCAACTGAAACAAATAAGAGTCTCTCAGGCAGAACTGTATGTAGACAACTTAGTCTTAAACCCTTATATTTTCTTAGGCAGAATCCTTATACCACTTCATCAAGCTACAACAAGGGAATCACTTATAGTTTAGTAGACTTTAACTTATTTTAACCCATGTGTATAGGACTCTGTATGATGAGGTTGCCAGGGACCCACTCCCTTATTTTGTGTTTTTGTGAGGAGAGGTTAGGGGGAAAACTCTGTTCTCTCAGCTTTTCTCTCATGGCACCAAACCTCTACCCAATGAGCAAGATGGTGAATAGCAGGTAAAGCACCAGTATTCTTGGCTTGCTATGCTTGGAGTAGAGCTTTTACCCTACTATATGTGAGGCCTGGATAAAAACAAGACACTGTCCTCTTGGCCACACCTGCCTGACCTAGAGATGCTACAACATGGAACTGGGGTGGGAATGACAAATTCTAGCAGCCTTTTCCTCTTGGGGTGAAACCACAGCTCAAGACTGGGAACTGGGAAAATAGGTAGTCCCATCATCATCACCACACTTGAGTAGATCATCTGATAGCAAACTTTCCCAGAGACGAAAGAGTGAAGCAGGAGATCATGGCTCAAATACTGCAAACTGTTCTTAATGAAATGTTCTATATTTTCCCGAATGGGTGTTTCTCCATCTGCTGTATGCCCTTAGAATAATTTCCAGAGACTATATGATTGTTTTATTCATTATTACCAATTAGTTATTTTTTGTTGAAGAGAGTGTCAGCTGAGCTCTTTTTTTATTCTAGAAGACTCTCATTATTTTCACAACTTCCTGTAATTTATTTTTAATTTAAAGATTACAATAACCGATTGGTTATAACATTATAGAAATTATTATGTTTGGTTGGAGCTCTGGTGGCTGATTGGTAAGGAGTGTTGCTGCCAAAACAAAAGAAAAGGAGGTCTGAGGAGCTGATCCATTGTCTTTATGTGGAGATGTATGCATATGTGTAACTGAGTATATCTTCATTACCTGCAGATTCGTTCAATCAATTCACATCCACCAGCTGCACCGTGGGAGAAAGATGGACAGTCTCCCCTGAAGTGATTCGCTGTCCACTGGAGGATTAGCTATTAGTCCATCCAGACTTGATAGTAGATAACAAAAACAATTATGTTTTGATTTTTATATTCATGATGTTAGTAGAAAATGAGAATATTTCATCTTCAATATTTTGTAAGCATCTTGGAAAATGATGTGTAAAAATTCCCAAGAAACTGTTTTGTGCTTACTGAAGATCATGCATATAGAAAAGGAGGTCTGAAGAGCTGATCCATTGTTTTTTATGTGGAGGTGTATGCATATGTATAACTGAGTATGTCTTCATTACCTGCAGATTCGTTCAATCGTATGGAATGCAGATGACAGCAAACTGATTTCTGGTGGCACAGATGGTGCTGTATATGAATGGAATCTGAGTACAGGAAAAAGAGAAACAGAATGTGTGCTCAAGTCTTGTAGCTATAACTGTGTTAGCATCTCTCCTGATGCCAAAATTATTTTTGCTGTTGGATCAGACAAGACCTTGAAGGAGATTTCTGATTCTTCAGTGAGTATGTCCCTGCTATTGCCACTGAACTGTGGAAGATAGATTCTCTGTGTTTAGAGTAGAAAAGATGTATGGGTTGAGGGCTAGTAAGAACAGAGTGTCTTCATCCTGGAACAGCCTTGGATCCACATTCCTGGTAATTCAACTCATTTATAGCCACTTCGTGAATTTCCAGTGCAGTGCCCTACCTATGTTCAATTGTAGGATCTTTCCCCATTCCCCTTTTGCTTACTTTCTGGAACTTCTCTTCCACTCTCTAAGCATGAGGGTTAGTGATATACCTAAATTATTCTTCACCCTTTTGTCTGTATCAAATTTTCTGGGATAAGAATAGGTTTATAGTCAGTTGCTATCACCTAGTTGCTAACTGAAAGGTCAGTTGTTCAAACCTACCATGGGAGAAAGGTATCACAGTTTAATTGCATAATTACATCCTTTGACAGTTCTACTTTGTCTCACAAGGTCACTAGGAGTTGGAATCAACTCATAGTTGCTAGTGTCTTGCAAAGTACAAAGCACCTGCTGCGGGAAACTGACCTAGTCCTTACCCAAACCCATTGACAGCAATGAATTTGGTTTGAGTTTTTGGCTTTTCACGTAGGCTTGCAACTATATTCCTTTGAAATCCCCAAACTCTGAAACTTTGAAATTATTACATTTGGTTCCAAATAGTTGAAGGAGACGAGAAGAGCTCAGCAGACATGATACATACTGCTGTCTCAGTAAACAAGTATAGTTTGTGCTTTGCTCAGAGCAAAGACAGGGCTTCAGTTCTTGCTTTCCATAAGTGCTGTCAGTCTTATGTTGCTGGTGCCTCACAAAGTACAAAGCTCCTACTGCAGGAAACTGACCTGAGGCAGATTTCTCCATGACTGGGACACGTCTTAAAGTAGGATGTCACTCCTGTGTACTCCCAAGTAGCCAGGTCCAGATCCTTTGATGACTTTTATATAGTTCTCTGCCAGATTAAAGCTCTTTAAGGCTGGGCCTGTAATAATACTCTTCTTGGTAACCTTTACTAGTTAGAATATTGTGTGACCCACAGCAACACTCACTAAATGTTTGGTGAGGTGGATGGATGAATATATGAATATAATACTGCTTATATCATAGATACTAACAAATGTTTGCTGTGTAAATTCATAATGAACCTCACATTCTTAGTTTGAGATGCACCTCAGTGCAGCAATCCAAAACACAAACTGAATACAAACTGCCACTTATTATCTAAGTTTGGGCAGGTTACTTAATACTTCTGTGACATTGTCTCATCATTTAATAAATTATAAAAATTGTATCTACCTCAAAAGATTGTGAGGATCAAGTGAGTTACAACATGTGTAAGATGCAAAAAACTGCTTCACACAAAGTAAGTGCTATATAACAATATACTGTTTTGGGGGGTTTTTTTGGTACCAGTAATATATTTAATTTGCATGACTAAATTACATTCTCATGGTAGAAGTAAGCTCTATTGCCTGTGATATATACATATTTTAAACTTTGAGATGGCTTAGTTATAATGAAACCATAAATATTTTCAGTCTAATAGCCTTTGTTGTTTGCTATTGATTTGGTTCTGATAACGATATACAGTTAATCCCATTGTTCCTACCTTCTAGAACTAGACTTGTTCTTCCAGACAACAAAGAAATGTATGGATTTTGCCCCTAGGTTGCTATAAGAAGAGAGGAAGACAATGGCATGGGGACACTGGGAACAGGGCGAGCCCCCTCCCCTCACTGACCAGAGAGCTGTCTGTGTTTCAGATCCTTCGAGAGATGTCAGCATTTGATGTCATCTACACAGCCATTGTCATCTCTCATTCTGGACGCATGATGTTTGTGGGCACCTCAATGGGAACCATTCGTGCAATGAAGTACCCTCTGCCTTTGCAGAAAGATTTTAATGAGTACCAGGCTCATGCTGCTTCTATCACTAAGGTGAGTGGGGTGCCCTCTCCTTGAGCCTCAGTGTCAAACGAGTTTGTGATATGTAAATTTGATCCTGCCTTTCACATACCTTCTTTGTCCTTTCAGTCTCTCACCATCTCTTTATTTCTTTTCCCAAGATTTATTCATCCAGCCAGCCACTTAGTGAGCATTTATGGCTATTAATACCCTTTGTTTAAGCCATTTTCTAAGGACCCTTGATTAAGTACTTGACTGCTAATTGGAAAATGAGTGATTCAAACTCACTAGCCACTCCAGGAGAGGAAAGATCTGATAATCATCCCTGTAAAGGTCTCATCACCCAGGAAATCTTACAGAGCAGTTCTCCTCTATCCTATATTCCTGTATTACAGAGGAATATATAACATAGGATATCCTCTAACCTATATTCCACTAGGAGTTGGAATCAGCTGGATGACAAAAAAGAGCAGAACAAATAACTTCTAGGAATTTATGATCAGACACTTAAATATTTATGTACCAGATTGTTCACCATAATATTATGAAGAATAATGCGCCTTTTAATAGATGCTGTCAGTGCTCCTTTCCACCCAGATTGCCATAACTTGGTTAGTGCATTCATCCCTGATCCCCTAACTGCTGTGAATATTGGCTGCTAAGAGCACACAGCTCTTTTTCACTAAGAAAATTACCTTGGGCTAAAGAGAATTACTTAAGGAGCCTTGGTAGTGCAGTGCACAGCATATAAAGCTGCTAACTGAAAGATTGGCAGTTGAAATCCACCTGCATTCTGTGGGAGAACTATGAGTCATCTCTTCCTATGAAGATTTACGGGCTTGGAAGCCAAGGGAGGGTTACCATGGGTTAGAATCAATTCAATGGCAGAAGGGGTTTTGTGTTCATTATTTTTTTGGTGAGAAAAATTTGTATTTAGAATTAGCCAGATGGACTCAGTTTGTTGTTTTTGTTGTTGTTATGTGCCATCAAGTCGCAACTCATAGCGACCCCATGTACAAGAGCCCTAAATCCTGCTCTATTCTGTGCCAACCTCACTGTCTCTGACACACTTACTCCCACCACCCCAAACACAAAATCAATCCATCTCACCAAGGGTCTTCCTCTCCTGCACTGTCCCTCCATCCTCCCAAACATGATGTTCCTCTCCAAGGACTGGTCCCTCCTTCAAACATATCCAAAGTATGTCAGATGAAGCTTCAGAATCCATGACTCCAAGGAGCAGCCCAGCTTCACCTTCTCCAGGACAAACCAGTTTGTTCTTCTAGCCATCCATGGTATGTACATTCAACACTCTTCTCCAGCACCACAGCTCAAAGGCATCAACTCTTTTTCTGTCATCCCTAGTCACTGTCCAGCTCTCTGATGCATAGCACGCAATTGTGAAGGCTATCACCCAGATCAGGTGCTTCTTAGTTTCCAGCCTGACGTCATTGCTCTTCAGTACTCTGGAGAGGTCCCTGACAGGTGACTTTCCCAATGCAATTCATTTCTTGATTTCCTGGCTGCTGGTACCAAGATTGTTGACTGTGAAGCCAAGCAAAGTAAAACTGTTAACCATCTCAATCTCTTCATCATCCATACTGATGCTGCCAATTGGCCCAGTGGTGAGAATCTTTGTTTTCTTGATGTTGAGCTTCAATCAGTATTGAAGGCTGCAGTGCTTGACCTTCTGCAGCAAGTGCTTCAGGTCCTCCTCAGTTTCAGCAAG
>NW_006399799.1:17047173-17053585 GCF_000299155.1 Elephantulus edwardii
TTTTTTTTAATTTAAATTTGTTATTAATTTCAGTGAAAATTTACAGAGGCTTTGGATTTCCATTCATTCATTGTTGTATATTTGTTCCCTCCCAAGGCTCCCCCCCCCCACAAGACACTACCCTCTTGGAAAAGTAAAAGAAAATATTCTTTCATTGTTTTCCAAACCCTCCCCCAGGTCCACTCCACCATATAGCCATCGTTCTAAACTCCTGTCATGACAGAATTACCTAATCACATATCTCTTTTAAACAGTTTTCTCCCTCCTCTGTTTCAGTGCAGTATACTTTATTGAAACCATCTTACTCAGTCTCTCCCCAACCCCAAGGTCAGTCCCGTTCTACAACAGTGGCACCATGCAATATTTGTCCCTTTGTGGCTGGGATATTTCACTCAGCATAATGTTCTCCAGAGTCAACCATTTTGAATAATATTGCATGAATTCCTTGTTTTTCAATGCAGCATAGTATTCCGTTGTGCGAATATACCACAGCTTCTCTATCCATTTGTTTGTTGATGGGCACTTAGGCTGTTTCCAACTCATTGCTATTGTGAACAAAGCTGCAATAAACATGGGTGTGCACATATCTGCTTGGATGTCAGTTATGATCTCTTCAGGGTATATTCCCAGTAGTGGAATTGCTGGGTCAAATGGTATCTCTATTTGCAACTTTTTGAGAAACCGCCATACCGCTTTCCACAGGGTTTGCACCATTTTACACTCCCACCAACAGTGAATAAAGGTTCCAGTTTCTCCACAACCTCGCCAGCATTTGTTGCTTGCAATCTTCTATCAATCTTGATGCCACATTCCTCATACAGCCCAACGTCCCAGATGATCTCAGTTTTGTTGGCAACATCTAAAGCGTCATAATCAGGAGCAAGTCGAACATAGGCCTTCATTTTTCCATCAGACCTAATCAAGGTATCGACCTTGGCCACATCAGTGTCATAGAGCTTCTTCACAGCTTGTTTGATATGATGTTGTTGGCCTTAACATCAACAGTGAACACAAGTGTGTTGTTATCTTCTATCTCAGTGGTCAGGGGAAACTTGATGATGGCATAATGGTCAAGCTTCTTTCTCCTGGGGTGCTTTTCCGGAGGTATTTGGACTACCTTCAGGGTCTCAAGCGTCTTAGGCTGCTGGAAGGTGGGTGATGTGTGGATCTTCTTTTTTTAATTTTTTTTGTGGTTGTGGATGCCTTTCAGGACTGCCTTCTAGGCCTTTAATGCCTTTGCTTTGGCTTCAGTTTTGGTAGGATCAGTGGCTTCCTTTTTTGGTTTTGGCACCGTCTTCGTAGAAAGGGCTTTTAAAAAATATTATTTTAAAGGGAGTCTTATAATTGTCTTTGCGGCACAGTGATTAAATGCTTAGTTGCTAACCTAAAAGACAGTGGTTCAGATCTCCCTGTCCTATCAGGTCACTATGCATCTGACTTGACAACACAAGCAAGCACAACAAGAGTCACAGCCAGGGATATTAGCTCCTGCCCCTTGCTGAGGGTGCAGCAGGCCACATCTAGGGATTATAATTTGAGCACACATTTGTAAATTGTTCTCCCATTTTTCACTATGAAAAAGTATCTTAAATGTTCATGTAGTACTCTGAAAGTACAGGCACTAGGAAGACACTAGCACCTGAGGGTTTAAAATTATGTCCCAATGATCATAATGGCCTACCTGCACAAACTATTCTTAGAAAAAAAGAGGAGTTCATTATGAACTTGATGTTCCTGAACTGAGGCTAGACCTTCGGTCCAAAGTAAGTTACCTTCCTCTTCTTTTTCTACTGAGTTTTGTGGATATGACACTTAATTTTGAGATTCTAAAAATAGTGCATGTTTATTTCAGAATAAAAATCATTCAGTAACATCATTGTTAATATTTTACTACATTTTATTTCACTCTTTTATTTATATTTTATGTGATTCAAATAAAATTTAGATCACACTTCATGGCCATTTTATTGACTGCTTTATTCACTTAACACTATTGCAAGAATATTCTGCTACTATATATAGGGTTTTCAAGGTCCCATTTATTTCAGAATTGGATTGTCAGGCCTGCTTCCTACTCTTTATTAGTGTGGAAGCTTCTCTGAAGCCTTCCCATCCTGAGTGACCTGCTGATATTTTAAATACCAGGTGCATAGCTTCCAGCATCACAGTACAGAATACTTACTGAAGAAGATCAAATACTACACTCTTCAGTATGGCTGGCACTTCAGCATTAAAAAAAAAAAAATTAAAATCTTCACAACTGAACCAATACGCAGTATCATGGTATTGGAAAAAAATGTTTGAATTTGTCAATTATTTCCTTTTACTTGGATCCATGATCACCACCGATGCAAACAACAATCAGGATATCAAAGTACATGTTGCACTGGGAAAATCTCCTGTCAAGGAACTCTTTAAAATGTCAAAGAGTAAGGATATCACTTTTCTAAGACTAAGATGCTCAGGTCATGTTATTTTCATTTGTTTCAAATGCATCTGAAAGTTAGACAGTGAATAGGGATGGCTGAAGAAGAATTTATGCCTTTGAACAGTGATATTGGCAAAGAATACTGAATATAACATGGACTGCCAAAAGAACAAGCAAATAAATCTGTCTTGGAATAAGTACAGCCAGAGTGCTCCTTAGAAGTAATTATGGTGAAACTTTGTCTCACATACTTTGGGCACATTGACAGGAGAAAGACATCATGTCCCCAGAGAAGGACATCATGCTTAGAAAAGTGGATAGTCAGTGAAAAAAAGAAAGATTTTTCTGCATATTAGATTGACACAATGACTGCAGCAATGGGATTAAGCACAGCAGAGATTGTGAGGGTGGCAGAAGATTGGACAGGGTCACGGTGGATGTTGGGTCACTCTGTACAGTGTCACTATATATATATATATACACATATATATATACACATACATATAGACACACATACATATATATGTATATATGTATGTGTATCTATATGTATATATATATATGACACAAAACCTACTCAATGGCACCTAACAACAATTGCAGTGCTTCTGTATTATTAAATATCCCTCAAAAGCATCATTTCAGTAGCTGCATAAATATCTTGTCATATAATGAATCATAGAGGGTGTTGTTTTACCTCTTCTCTTACAGCTATACATTTAGATTATCTTGTGAACCATACTGAATATCTTATTCCACAAATGTGTATGTGCATCCATGATTATTTCCTAAGGCTAAAATTCCAGAGAGCAAATGCCTGAGGGGAAGAATATTTTCACTTTGATTAAAGTTCTTAAAACATACTGAGAGTTGCTGATTGGAGATAATATTTTTTTGTAGTTGATCTTTTAACTTTTATTTTGCAGTAACTACAGATTCATAGGAAATTGCAGAGATAGCCAAGGTCCTATATCTCCTTCACTCAGTTTCCCTATGATTGTTGCTTCTTGTTATGTACTGTGAAGTCACCTGCAACTCATAGCGACCCTATGTACAGCAGTTCTGAACCCTGCTCTATCCTGAGCCAACCTTATTGTCTGTGACACAACTACCCCCATTACCTGAGTCACTGAGTCAGTCCATCTCATCAAGGGTCTTCCCGTCCTGCACTAGTCCCTCCACTCTCCAAAGCATTATGTCCCTCTTCAAGGACTGGTCCCTCCTTGCAACAGGCCTAAAGTATGTCAGATGAAGCTTCAGAATCCTTGCCTCTAAGGAGCTGCATGGTTTTACCCTCTCCAGGGAACCCCTTTGTTCTCTTAGCAGTCCATAGTATATTCAGTATTCTTCTCCAGCACCACAGCTCAAAGGCTTCTTTCATCTCTAGTCATTGTCCAGTTTTTTGATGCATAGCACGTAATTGCAAAGACTATGGCCTGGAACAGGTCCACCTTAGTCTCCAGACTGACATTGTTGCTCTTCAGTGCTCTGGAGATGACCCTGACAGCAGACTTTCCCAATGCAATTTGTCTTTTGATGTCCTGGCTGCTGATACCAAAGTGTTGATGGTGGAGCCAAGCAAACTAAGGCTGTTAACAATCTCAGTCTCTTCACCATCCCTCATAATACTGACAATCAGCCTATTTGTGAGAATCTTTGTTTTCTTCATGTTGAGCCACAATCCATATTGAAGGCTGCAGTCCTGACCTCCTGCAGCAAATACTTCAGGTCTTCCTCAGTTTCAGCAAGCAACGTTGTGTCATCTGCATAATGCTGATTATTGATAAGTCTTCCTCCAATCCTGATGCCACATTCCTCCTCATAAAGTCCAGCCTCACAGTAAACCTGTTCTACTTATAGATTGAAAAGGTATGGAGATAGGACACATACCTGGTGCACATCCTTCCTCGTTTTGAACTATGCAATATTTCTGTCCTCTGTTCTGACAGCTGCCTTCTGGTTTCACATAAGCACAATCAAGTGTTCTGGGATTCCCATTCTTCTCAGAGTTAGCCACAGATTGTTGTGATCCATACAGTCAAAAGCCTTTGCATAGTCAATGAAACAAAGATAAATAGACATTCCTATCGTACTCTCTGCTTTCAGCCAAGATCCATCTAACATTAGCTGTAATATCCCTAGTACTACAACCTCTTCTAAACCTAGCCTGCACATCTGGCAGTTCTCTGTTTATGTGCTGTTCCAGTCTTTTTTGGATCATTTTCATCAGAATCTTTCTTGCATATGATATTAATGATGTTGTTGTTGTCGTTACTGTTGTTGTTGTTGTTGTTAAGAGCCATCGAGTTGCAGGCGACTCATAGTGACCCTGTGAAGGAAAGTCCTCAATGCTTGTGTGTCTTTCATCCTCTCTCCAGGTTCATAGGGATTCGGGAGGCAAGCTATTATGGAAGTGGATGCCACTCCTCCTTCCACGCTTGTTTTAATCAGGGAGCTCCACCCCACTCTCTGTCCGCATTGGGTAACCAACCATTAACTCATTTGACACATCAGTGTCACAGTGTTCAGCCTCACAGCAAGCACAAGTGACCGCTGTACAGCAAGTGGACACACCAGGGCTATACGACCTAGAGGAATGTTTGAACAAAAACAATGCAAGACAGGCCTGGGGGCCGCGGATTAAAAGTCACCCACCTTTGGCTTGGTAGCATTGCTTTCTGTCCACTGGGCCAAGGGATCTCTCTCTATCTTGATGTTATTGTTGTTAAGTGCCGTCGAGTCACAGGTGACTAATAGCAACCATATGAAGGGGAGTCCTCAACACTTGTGTGTCTCTCATCCTCTCTCTCCAGGTTCATAGGGTTTCCAGAGGCAAGCTATGATGGAAGTGGAACAATATTAATGATACTGTTTGCTAATTTTCACACTCTTTCAGGTCCCCTTTCTTTGGAATGGGAACAAATAAAGATCTCCTCCGGTCAGTTGGCCAGGTGGTTGTCCTCCACATTTCTTGTCACAATTTGGTGAGAGCATCCAGAGCAGCATCTGTTTGTTGAAATAAGTCAGTTGGTATGCTGTCAATTACTGGGGCCTTGTTATTTGCCAAATCCTTCAGACAAGCTTGAACTTCTTCCTTCATCACCACAGGCTCTATATTGTTTCATTATATTCTTCTGTGACAGCCAATTCCTTTTGGCACAGTGACTCTATATATTCCTTCTATCTTCTTTTAATGGTTCCTGGATTATTCAGTATTCTGCCCATAGCATCCTTGAGCATTGCACCTCGAGACTTGAATTTGTTCTTCAGTTCCTTCAGCATAAAAGAAATGTTGAGAGAGTTCATCCCTTTTGATTTGCTGACTCCAGCTCTTTACACATTTCATTACTTTGCTTTGTCTTTTCACACTGCTCTTTGAAATCTATTCAGCTTCTTCATTTCTTAATTTCCCCCCTCCCCTTTCTTTGGCTTCTTGGCACCCTAGTGCAATATTCAGAGTCTCCTCTGACATCCATTTTGGTCTTTTCTTCCTCCTCTGCCTTCATAATGATCTTTTGTATTCTTCCTAGATGATATTCTTGATTTCCTCCCACAGCTCATCTGGTCTTCGCTCATTGGTCTTCAAGGCCTCAAACCTTTTCCTGAGATGGTTTTGAAATTCGAGTGGGATAGATTCAAGGTCAAATTTTGGTTCCCGTGGATTTGATTTAATTGTCTTCAACTTCAGCTTGAACTTGCATGTGAGTAGTTCGTGGTCTGTTCTACAATAAGCACCTGACCTACTTTTCACAGCTGATATTGAGCTTCTCCAGTGATTGTTCCCACAGATGTAGTCGATCTGATTCCTATACATACCATCAGGTGAAATCCATGTGTATAACCTGTGTTTATGTTTCTTATAATAAGTATTTGCAGTGAATAGGTCATTGATTGTACAGAATTCTATCATTCTGTCTCCAGCATAATTTCTGTTACCAAGTCCATGTTTTCTGACTACTGATGCTTATGTAACTTTAATATATA
>NW_006399799.1:17055793-17093475 GCF_000299155.1 Elephantulus edwardii
TTAATAATATATGCCAGCTAACAGACATTGAACAAAGTGTGTTAAATTCTGTGTCATTTTACTGTATATGAAATTTCATGAGACATTACAGGGCTATTCTATCACCAGAGGGATCTGCCCTAAGCTATCCTTCTATAACCTCAACAACACTCCTCACCCACTACTATCCCTAAACCCCCAGCAATCATTAATTTGTTCTCCATTTCTATAATTTTGTCATTTTGAGAATTTTGTAGAAATAGAATCATACCTTTGGAGACTGGCTTTTTTTCACTCAGTATATAATACACGTAAGATCCATCCAACTTGTTTGTGTATCAGTAGTTTACTTTTTATTGTTGAGTAGTAGTCCATGAAGAAGCCCTCATGGTACAGTGATTTAGCACTTGGTTGTGTGCTCAGTTTTTAACCCAAGGGATAAAAGATCTAAGAATCTGCTCTGTAAAAATTTTACCCTAGGAAACCCTGTGGAGCACTTCTACTCTGCCCTCTTAGGGTTGCTGAGTCAGTGTAGCGGCTGTCTGTGGAAGGGTAGTCGCACAGCATTGAACCATTCCCCTGCTGCTGGACACTTTTCCTAGGTGATTTTTTTAAAAAAAAAAAACTGTTACTAATAAAGCTGTGATGAGCTATCAGGTACAGATTTTCATATGAAAGTAATTTTTCTTTTTTTCTTATTTTTTTATTGTGATTTGAGTCAAAGTTTACAGAGCAAATTGGTTTTCCATTCAACAGTTCATAAACATATTTTTCCATGACATTAGTTGCAATCCCCACATGAACATACTACATCATTTCTATGGGAATAGCCCAGGAATACTATTTATAGAGTGTATGGTAAGTATATTTAGGTTTATATTTAGGTTTCTGAGAAACTGTTTCCCACAGTGTCTGTGCCATTTTCATTCCCATGATCCACATATGGAGAGATGCTATTTTCTCCACATTGTCTCATTTAGTATTACCACTGTTTTTTATTTTTGCTGTTGTAATAGGTGTCTGAGGAACTCTAGTAGCATAGCAAGTTGTGCTACTAACCCAAAGTCTGTGCATATCCTGTGGCTTGAGTGCACCACAGCTCTGCCAGAGAAAGATGGGTAGGCTCCTCGCATTGCAGCTGACAGCCTCAGGAAGTTGATGGAGGGTGGTAATGGATGAGTCTGAACCAACTTGACAGTAGTTAGTTTAAGTTTTTTTAGCATAATGGATATGTTGGAGTCTTTAGGTGGTTATTGTTGTTGTTATGTGCCGTCGAGTCGTTTCCGACTCATAGCGACCCTATGCACAACAGCCCTAAACCCTGTTCTATCCTGTGCCAATCACACTGCCTCTGACACACCCATCCCGATTGCCCCAGTCACTGAATCAATCCATCTTATAGAGGGTCTTCCCCTCTTGTGCCGTCCCTCCACCCTCCCAAGCATGATGTCCCTCTCCAAGGACCTGTCCATCCTTGCAACATGCCCAGAGTATGTCAGACAAAGCCCCAGAATCCTTGCCTCCAAGGAGTAGCTTGGTTTAACCCTCTCCAGGATTAATTTTTTTGTTTTCTTGGCAGTCTATGGTAAATTCAATACTTTAGGTGGTATATATAAGAAAAATAATGCATTTGTCTCCTAGCCAAAAAGGTTATACATTTAAATCTACCCAGAGACATCTCAGAAGAAGGACCTAGAGATCTAATCCCTGGAACTCAATCACTGAAAACAGGGAGCTCTGGTGGCTTAATGGTAAGGAGTTGTGCTGCCAACCCAAAGGCACACAGTTCAAATCCATCAGCTGTTACAGAGAAGAAAAAGATGGGAAGTCTCCTCTTGTATGATTTACTGTCTCTGAAAACCCACTGAAGGGTCAGCTATGTGTTGGTTCCAACTTGATACTACATAACAACAGCATAAACATATGCATACAGAAAGCTAGAGAGAGATTATTGACCCTTCATAGACCAAATCCAGAGAGAATATAGATGCAGCTTTGGTTTCACACTTATTAACAAAACCTTTGGAGTGTCTTTTGTCTCACTCTTGTCCAGGCTCCATTCTACTTTCCCAGAGGCTTGGAGGAGCAAGACCTTGCAGAGACCAGCTTATTCTGGTCATCTATGGCCCTCAAAAACTTCCTCTCTCTGAACTTTTTCTCTTCAGATGTTGATCACCTTTGATGACCAGTACCTGCTGACTGCTGCTGAGGATGGCTGCCTATTCATCTGGAAGGTCTTTGATAAGGATGGGCGGGGAATCAAGCGAGAGAGAGAAGTGGGCTTTGCTGAAGAGGTCCTCGTCACCAAAACAGACATGGAAGAAAAGGTAAGAATTGGATCTATCATTTCAGACAAGGGTCTCATATAAAAAGTTTACAGACTCCTACAGAGCCTCCACAAGAAAAAGACTGATTACACAATTATAAAATGGGCAAAAGACATGGACAGACTTTTCACACAGGAAGATATTTGCATGGCCAACAGACACAGGAAGAAATGCTCTAAATCCCTGGCAAGCTGAGAGATGCAAATCAAAACTACAGTGAGATACCATTTCACCCCCAATAGCAATGGCAAAATTTAACAGGACAGCAAGAAATAAATGTTGGAGAGGATGTGGAAAGATAGGAACTCTTTTACACTGTTGGTGGGATTATAAAATAGTACAACCACTCTGGAAGGCAGTTTGGCATTTTTTTCCAAAGCTGAACATAAAAATTCTATATGACTCAGCTGGGCTACTTCTTGGAATATGTTGTCATTTGTTGTTTGGTGCCGTTGAGTAGTAGATGACTCATAGCGACCCTATGAATGAACGGCCTGAGCACTGTTCGTACGTAGAGTTTCTGGAGGCAAGCCATTTCGGAAGTGGATACCGCTCCTGCTTCGAGGCTTGTTTTAGTCGGGAAGCTCCAGCCAACACTGTCCACCATGGGTGCCCATTACCACGATTGGCACATCACTGTCACAGTGTTCAGCATCACAACAACCACAAGTTACCTCTGTACAGCAACACACAGACCAGTGCTATACCACCTAGAAGAATGTTTGACAGGAAAATATACCCCCAAAAAATTAAAACTGAGGCACAAACAGAGACTTGTACACCATTGTTTATAGCAGCATTATTCACCATCCCAAGAACATGGAAATGACCCAGATGTCCAACCACAATCAAATGGATTGAGAAATGATGGTTCATTCACACAATGGAGTACTATGCAACACGCAGGAGCAATGATTTTGAAAACTACTACCTAACTTGGGAGGGACTGAAAAGCATTTTACAAAGTGAACTAACTTGGTCCCATAAGGACAAGACTATATAAGACCATTATTGTAGACATAGGAAGATAACTAGTAAAACGTGTGTGAGGATGCAAAAGGGGGGAACAGAGGGGTGAGGATGGGCAGGGGCGGGGGGGAAGTACTCATAGGATCACACAGTTTGGTGGGTGTAGAGAGGGGTGGGTAAAGGGAATGGGAAAGATCCAGTGTGAAAAACAATGTATACAAACTTTGTAAGTAAACCAGTACAAAAGGAGAATGGATTGAGGAGGGCAGAATGAGCAAGTACCTCAAACACAGTATATCAAAAAAAGGTCTCTCCCTCTGTTTTAGGTTGGATTCCCTAGAGTAGCAAAACCAGTGAAATAGACAGACGTAAATGAGAAACAAAGATATTCTGTTAAATTAAATTCAAGAAAATTGCTCACACAGTCATAGAGGCTAGAAAATCCCAAATCTGTAGATACATTTGAGCTGGAAGTTTCTCTTGACTCATGTGATTGTACAGTCTGATGAATCCATGATTGGCAGGTCAGACAACAGCCTAATGACTCACAGGGTTGCAGAAGCTGATGAATCCCCACACTGACAGATCAGACAACAGACTGCTAAGCTTCAAGAAGCAGAGATCAGATGATGATGAGCGGGATACAGGATCCCAAGCAAGAGAGCTTTGCCAGAGCACATGCAGAGAGAGAAAGGAAGAAATATAAGAGTCACACCCTGTAAAAACTCCCCTACATTAATTAATTATATGAGGGTCATGACTTGGGTAGGATATGACTTGATTGAGGATAGAACTTGTAAGAGTGCAACTCAAAATAAACCCCACCCTAATTCTGTCTCATTAACATATACACATTTAGGGAACTCTGGTGGCCTACTGGCAAGAAGTTGTGCCACAATCCCAAAGGTGCACGATTCTAATCCACCAGATGCTCTGCTGGAGAAGGAGGGGCAATCTTCTCCTGTGCCCGCTGGATCCAGTTCGACAGTACACAATAAGAAAAATAAGTAAAAGAAATAGATACACCTTTGTGTTTATAACGGAGAAGATTGCCTCTCTTTCTTCTGTGGAGTAGCTGGTGAATTCGAACTGCCTGCTTTTAGGTTAGAAGTGCAACTCCTTCCCTACTAGGCCACCAGAGCTGTCGGAGTGCCTGTTATGTGTTGGATATTCTTCTAACATTGAAATTACTTCAGCAAACAAAATTTCCAGATATCTCAGCTCTCCTAGACCTTGAGTTCTAAGAGGAAAAGACAACAGACAATAAAAAACAAAATAGATAAATTATACAGTGTCTTTGAAAATGTCATTTGGCACTTCCAACCCAAAGGCAGGCTGTTACTATCCATCATTCAGTGGCCCAGAGTGAGAGAGATGGGCAATCTCCTCCTGTGCAATTTATGGCCTCTGAAAAGCCACGGGAGGGTCAGCTATTAGTCCATTCTGACCAGATAACACATATCAACAACAGCAAAGAAGGTATAAAAGTAGAACAGAGTAGTTGAGCCAAGCTGGAGTGGGACAGAGAAAGCAACAGGAATAAGTGTGGTCCAAAGTATGTCCGTTGAGGTGACCTTTCAGATTTGAGGGAGATAAAAGATAAGCACAGTGGCTGGCACACAGTAAGGCTCTCACAATATTGTAAGACTACAGGAAGAAGATCTTATGTCTACTAGTTTGTAGCCCATGTGAATTACAGGGGAAAAGGTAAGTTCTACTTGAGACATATTTAGTAATAGGCAAGTATAAGCTACATCTGCCAAAAGAAATCAAGGCCTCTAAATGTAAATATTCTAGTTCAGTTGTACTGTGTATATCCTTGATTCACTTGTGTCCTTCTCCCAAAGGCCCAGGTTATGTTGGAGCTAAAGACTCGCGTGGAAGAATTAAAGATGGAGAATGAGTATCAACTTCGACTAAAGGAAATGAACTACTCTGAGAAGATTAAGGAGCTCACAGACAAGTTCGTCCAGGAAATGGAGTCCTTAAAAACAAAAAACCAGGTCTGTGTGAGAAACTAAACCAACAATCACAAGAAACCACAAATAGCCACTTGCTCAAGATGCATGTGGTACTGCTAGGACATGGGAGGATATAATACCTTCAGACAGTTGTGGACATCAGAAATGCTTGCCAGTGCAAAATGAACAAAAGCAGACTATACAGCTCTTACAGTGAATGGTACTAATTAGGTATATTATAAAAACACATAGAACAGCTTTTCAGAACATAGCTAAAAGTATAATTATCTCCGGAAGCTGGTATTATGGATAATTTAAATTTTGTTCTTCATACTTTTCTGTAATTTCAAAATTCTCTGCAGTGACAGGAGAGACTTACATAGATTCAAAAACACAAAGAAAAATATAAAAAGGGAAGAGCTATAAGAATATTGATTTTTGGATTGTCAAGAGATAAAACAAAATCTGTCTAAATGTTCTCCACATAGTTGTATTTGGTCCAAGTCTTACTCAGAATCTATTACTTTGTTCTATAAGAATATGTCTGCCTCCTGTCTAGACCCCTCAATTTTTTTCTCAAGGGATATTTGTTCATTTATAGTATCTCTGTGAATCACAGAGTTTAGCTGAAAAAAAAACCCCCTGGCTTTTAATTTTATTTCTTCATTATTTCATTTCTTCATGTAGTCAACTAGCATTTATTTTGTGCCTTGTAAAAAAAAAAAAAGCCAAGCCCTCTATTGGGTCCTGGCAATGGCACCACCTACAAGGAACTTTCGTGCTCAAAGACCACACTGTATTGGAAGCTTACCCAGCTGTGTGCAGACAACAGCGCATTCAGATCCCTGATAATAACCATATGCCACATATCCAGAACTGACCTCAGTACTGACATAGCTCACTTTGTAGAAAGGCTATAAGTGTGAAAATTTAAGACATTCAAAGCAGAATGTAGTACTGTATTTTTAAAAAGTTACAGTGAGCCTTCTTGGAACTTGGTGCAAAATACAGGCCTCAGGAATATTTGTAGGGGAAGAAGAATGTTACTTGTGATGTTAGTCCTTGCCCTAGGAGTACCTTCAGATGTGTAGAGATGAGAAAATCTGTATTTTAGGTTTTAAAGATGGAAAAAGAAAAGCAGGATATACTGCATCAGGAACGCATAGACGACCTCCTGGATAAGCAAAACCGGGAGCTGCAGGACTTGGGTGAGTCTGTGAGTAGAGGCTGTGTGGGCAGAGGGCAACTGGTGATAGTGGAAGAGAAAGGCAGGGACAATGTAACAAAAATCCTAGGTAATAAGACTTTGTCTAAGTATTCCCTAGAACTCACAATTGTTTTCACTGTACTGCTGGATTTACTCGTTAAACACTTATGAAATGTCCCTACATGCCAGAGCAGCCAGTGTCCCTGCCCTAGGTGCTCACCTTTCTTCAGGGTGGAGAGATAATGAATGGTCATTATATACCCTATTCTCCAGGACTTGCAAGCAGATAGAGCAACATGTGGTAGGACTACAGCACAACAGACATACAAAACCAACAGAAGTGGCTCCCTACGGACTGGTAGTCCACTGGGGAATTTAGAGAGTGAAAATGTCAGCTGAAAGCAGTAATTCTGAGAGTTGGAATGAAGTAGCAGTTGGTCCAAGTGTCTAACTCTGGTCTGAGAAGCAGTGGTGCAAAGAGAGCTTTGGTATGGCCAGTTGGAGGACAGCAAGTACACAGTGATAGAGCTGGGTAGAATGAGACTGAGTACACAGTGATAGAGCTGGGTGGAATGATACTGAAACGTGTTCTAAAACTCAGGCTTCCTGATGAACAGCACAAAGACTAAATCAAGGGAAGGGATGTGAATTAGAGACTTGTTCCCAAGAATGCATACAGAAGGAAAGGAGATATGACAAAGTTCAAGTTTGCATCCTGGTAGACTTCATTAGGGCCCATTTATTTGTTGAATGCCCTAAGGAGTCCCCAGCCTCATTGAGACTCAGTTTAATCTTCTGTAAAATGAGGAGCTAATGCCTACTTTACATACTTCTTCTTGTTGTGTACCCTCGAGTCAGAACTAGTCCATAGCTGACCCTCTGCTGCATTTTTAGAAGCAGCTTAATTGCATGGGAGGAGATTGCCCACCCTTATCCCACAGAGCAGCTGGTGGATTCAAACAGCATGCTTTCCGGATTGCAGTACAGTTTCTCATCACAAGATCACCAGATTTGGCCCTGAACCCCTCTGTACTTTTTATACATTTAAAAGGGGACAGAACTTGACTGCTTGCTTATAGAGCAGGGACCAGACAAGGACGATGGCCAAGCATTTTGATTTTGGCCTAGAGGCTGGTACCCCAGCTGATGTGGGAAAGGGATGGAAATGCTCCCAAAGCTCCAGGATGTCCCTATGGCTGTTGTTCTCTCCCACCTTAAAGATCCTCCCTGCTTCCTTCCAGAATGTTGCAACAACCAAAAGCTGCTTCTGGAATATGAGAAGTACCAAGAGTTGCAGCTCAAGTCCCAGAGGATGCAGGAAGAATATGAAAAGCAGCTTCGGGACAATGATGAGACCAAGAGCCAGGCCCTGGAAGAGCTGACTGAGTTCTATGAGACCAAGCTGCAGGAGAAAACCACCCTTCTGGAAGAGGTGTGTCTGGAAAGCTAATCGGGCCTCCTTCTTACTGTCCAGCCTGCCATTTGCAGCCTGCACACTGCCTGGGTAGCTTACGGAAAACATTCCTTCACCACATTTCAGCATACATTTACTTTGCTTCTACCCACTTTGCTTCTATATTGCTCAGGGTACTCAGTAAGCTGGGAGTTAGGCTTTTTATAATTAAATTCTTTGCATAGATCCTATTCATGGTTTTTGTCCTATCCTAACTGTGTACTTTTCTGCTTTAAGAACTGGGGAGATTTTTCCAGAAGAAAAAGCCTGTAGAATCTAGAGCAGAACAAGCACCCAAATGATGGGCAGTTGCCTAAAATCCTTTAGCAACTATTTCTTTAAAAATCAATCCAGTCATTCACTGATTTAACAAATACAAACAGCGTCCCATTGGTTTACCAGCCTGAGTACTAGGTGTAAAGAGAAACAAAGCATGGGTCTGGCTATTATTCAGGTTAAGGAGGGAGGCACAGAGATCAACATCTGATACGGAGATATACCCAAGAAAGTAGGAGGACACCGTCAAATGGTGCCTAGATTGGCCTGGGAGATTTGCAGAAGCAAATGAGATCTGAGAAGAATGTAAATTGGCATTAACCAGATGAAGAAGTGAGATGGGAGAGTGGGGATAATCTTACTTCCAGGCAGAGCAGAGTCCTAGTGTGTTCAAGCAGTTAGTGGTTGGGAAAATATATATAATTTCCTAAGATGAAGTAAATATTTGGAAATTCCTTATAGCCCCCCTTTTTTTTGCATGAAATTGTAGCAAGCTGATCTTCTAAGATTGTAGGAAACTTATGAAGGCTTGGAGGAAATGTGAAAGAATGACAAGAGGCAGTAAGAGAACTGGCAAGGGTGACTGAGGACTTAGCTGAGGTGCAGGTTGAATTATAGGACATTAATCGCCCAGATTGTGTGATTTCATACTGCAGTATTTAGCAACTAGGGAGGGGTGTGTGTGTGTGTGTGTGTGTGTGTGTGTGTGTGTGTGTGTGTGTGTGAGAGAGAGAGAGAGTGTGTGAAGAATCGTAGCTTAGATTTTACTAATAGCTACAGAAGAATCAAGATGTACTGGTGACCACAGGTACTGGCTAGAGAGAGATTAGTAAAGAACTAGGGGTCTGTAAGATAGCAGAGGAATCATGGGGCCAGGAAAGTGATGAGTTTGGGAGTTGGAATGACCATACCTGGGTCTGTCAAAGATAGGTCTATCTTGGGAGGAGGAATCTGAATTTGAAGGTTTCAGAGGTGACATCATTGAAGAAGAGATGGTTCTGAGAGTAGGTGGCTGAAGTAGAGTCAAGATAAAGGTAAAAGCACTGAAAACATTGTCCATCCTCTAATGGGGCTCTTCTGATTATAGAAAAGAGGCTAAGCCAGGATGCAGAAGTCTTCTGTAAACCAGGACAGTGACCAGACAGTGAGGGAGATGAACGTGGTAAGATAGAGGTATCACAAATAGCACAAACTTCAAAGAGTGCTGAGTGACAATAGGCAATTGAGAAAAATCCACCTCCACCTGAGCTGCCCAGAGTTCCAGGATATGAGGGGCATTTGGCTTATACAAGTGGTCTTAACTTAGCCCACCCAATCCAGGCCCATTTCCTGCTCTCTGGGTCTTACACCCTCATATCTACAATTTGGAGCTGCCAGTGGTCTCCCCAACAACCTCTAGGTCTCTGCTTATGGTCAACTCTTTTCCCAGGACTTCTCCTTTGTTTGGCCACTGTACTCATCCTAAGGAGTCCAGGCAAGGGCCAACTCTGAGTAGCCCTTCCGTGGGCGACCTCCTTTACTCTCCATCCCCACAATGCGTGGTGTCAAGAAAATGCTAATTCAAAAAAAAAAAAAAAGAAAGAAAATGCTAATTCTTCAATATTGGGGTATTGGAGGGGTCAGCTCTTTCTTTGAACTCTCAAGACACTCCCCCCATGTTTACACCCTGACATCATCTTTACTTCTTATCTCCCCCCAAGTTTCTTAAGGGAGGAATGGTGTTTCATCAAGAACTGATTTCCCAGGAACAGCACAGAGTCCACCTTTTAGTAAATGTTCCAGAAATGTTTGTTGATCTCCAGAAAACTGACTGAACTAAGGAACAATGAGTCCCTTCCCTCCTGACATATCTATCTTCTTCTCTACCTCTCCCTTTCATCTCCCTCTCCCTCTTCCTCTGTACTTTCTGCACCTCTCTCTCTCTCTACAGGCACAAGAAGATGTTAGGCAGCAGCTACGAGAGTTTGAAGAGACCAAGAAGCAAATTGAAGAAGATGAAGACCGAGAAATCCAAGACATCAAGACTAAGTATGAGAAGAAGCTTCGGGATGAAAAGGAATCTAACCTACGGCTCAAAGGAGAAACAGGCATCATGAGGAAAAAGGTACTGTACTGCTGTCTGAGAGGTCCTGGGGTGGGTAAGGACAGTATTGTAGAGAAAGCTTGGAGTCAACAGTAGCCCCACCCTGGCGGACAGCAGAGCTTCTGCCAGTCAGGAGGGTAGGAAGGGAGTGCCGGGAGTGCAGGGATTCTCATGTATCTTTAGGCAGACACTCTTAGCACATCCTCACATCCTCTGAAAGGCCAGCTCATTCTCTTTCTTTTTTCACTAAGAAACGGAGCTCTCTAAAACTTTCTAGGTTTTCATTTACTGGCAAGTAAAATTTAGTCAAAATTTTCAGAGAGAAATCTCTGATAGAAATGGAAATAAGGTCTTGTGGAGATGATGAGGCAAATGAAATCTTAGCCTCGGGGTATCTCCCAGTTCTTGGTTCAGGAGATTTGGGGGGAAAGGAATAGGCAGTAAAAGATGTTTCATTTACAAAATGGAAATGTTCATAGACAATTGAATGAGGGAGGATTCAGTTCACAGATCCTCAAGGATTGCTATTTTTCTCTGAAGAGGCCATGTTCAAAGCAAGCCTACATACCTTTCTATTAGAAATCATATTACCAGTAAACCAGAGGGCAATCACATCTTCCTTTCTTGGCCGGCACAAAGACGACTCACCAGCCATGACCCAATCTCTTTAACGTGGATGGGGCATGGACCCTCAGCCTTTCAAGAGCTGCTGTGGTCGTGGGGATTTTGCTGCTGTCTCATTCCACTAAAAGAATTAATCTCTAAAGCATCTCACTGCAGAGACACATCTGTAAGTGGAATGGGACTGGATCTTAGCAGATACCATTTCAAATTAGACCTTTGAAACTGGCCTTCCTGGGAAATTCTGAACTGTCCCAAGTTCTCGAAAAAATCTCCTTCTAAAACCCCAGATATGTTGAATGCTTTAACATTTCTAGAAGGTGGAGGATTTGATTACAGTTAGGCACTGGTGGGGGCCTCTTTGAATTCACAGCGAGTTGAAAGAATGGAGATTAATTGAAAGATAATGATGGGTGGTCTCTGTTGTTGCCCTTGTACCTCTAGTTCAGCAGCCTGCAGAAGGAGATTGAAGAGCGAACCAATGACATCGAGAGCTTGAAGGGAGAGCAAGTGAAGCTGCAAGGAGTCATTAAGTCCCTGGAGAAGGACATCCAGGGCCTCAAGCGGGAGATCCAGGAAAGAGATGAGACAATTCAAGATAAGGTGAAGGCTCATCCTCTGCACTCCCTCAGATGTGCCTAAGACAGGCCCAGGCAGTGAAGACAAAGCTTGGGACAAGGAGGGTCTCTAGTTTTCTTGAACATATTTATTTAATTTGGTGAAAAATGAGCAATCAATCAGCAAAAAAGGAAAACCAAACTCAGATTCATTACCATTGAGTTGGAAACAACTTATAGCTGATTCTCCAGTGGGTTTTCAAAGGCTGTAAATTGCATGGGAAGAAATTGCTCATTTTTCTCCTTCCAAGCAGCTGATGAATTTGAACTGCCCACCTATAGGTTGGCAGTGCAACTCCCTACCCAGCTCTCCATGTATATCAGGGAAGAGGAACTAATATTTTTGGGTGGTATGAAAAGTAAACTCAGCCATTAACGAAAATGATTGGAGGTCCAAGTCTACCCAGAGGTGACTTAGAAGAAAGAATTGATGATCTACTTGTGGAAAAAAGAAACTCAGCTTTTGAAAACCCTATTTAATACAATTCAACTCTGATTAAGGACTGAAGCCTTCAATATGGATTGAAGCTCAACATCAAGAAAACAAAGATTCTCACCATTGGGCTGATTGGCAGCTTTATGATACATGGTGAAGAGATTGAGATTGTTAACAGCTTTAGTTTGTGCTTGGCTCCACAATTAACACCTTGGTCCCAGCAGCCAGGAAATCAAGAGATGAATTGCACTGGGAAAGTTGGCTGTCAGGGACCTCTCCAGAATACAAAAGAGCAATGATGTCAGCCTGGAGACTAAGGTGTGCCTGATCCAGGCCATAGTCTTCACAATTGATTGCTATGTGTCAGAGAATTGGACAATGACTAAGAATAATAGAAAGATAATTGAGGCATTTGAGCTGTGGTGCTGGAGAAGATGTTGAATATACCATGGACTGCCAGGAGAACAAACATGTTCATCCTAGAGTGGGTAAAGCCAGGCTGCTCCTTGGAGGCAAGGATTCTGAGGCTTTGTTTGACATACTTTGGGCATGTTGTAAGGAGGGACCAGTCCTTGGAGAGGGACATCATGCTTGGAAGATGGAAGGATGGAGAAAGAGAGGGAGACAATTGATGAGATGAATTGATACAGTGACTGGGGTAATGAGCGTAGATGTGTCAGAGACAATAAAGTTGGCACAGGACAGAGCGGGTTTCAGGGCTTTTGTACACAGGGTCACTATGAGTCGCTAGCACCTCGACAGCACATAACAACAATAACAAACTGACTCACATGGGGTCATTGTGAGGTTGGAATCAGCCCTATAGCAACTAGTTCTGGCACTGTGTACTACACACTAGGCTGCAAACACATCACATTCAGTTCTATCAACAGTGCCATGAACAACCCAATTTTGTAGCTCCAGAAACTGAGTTCCAACTGGTAAATATCTTGTCCACAGTAATACAGATGATAGTGATGGGCTCTGAATAAGAATCTGAGTGAGCTCACTCAAAGACCTATGCCCTTCACTGCTCCAAGCAGTCAAGGATAAAAAATCCCCATGGACTGGTGACAACTCTCCTACCCCACTGCCCACATGGTCAAAGAGGGGCTAGCCTATCCTTAACCCTTAACTCCTAGACATATAGTGAGCTGACATCAGCAGAATGCCTTTGCAGGATACCTTTCTCACAAAACAAGACATGACATACCACATTTTATAGAACGTACATCTATCCCATGGACTGATATATCAGAAAAAAACAGATATATCTTAGGAAGGGTGTAGACAGAGTGCTCTTGGGAAGCAAGGATGATGAAGTTTTGACTCACATTCTGTGAACATGTTGCTGGTAGGCGCTATTCCTTGGAGAGGATTGGCGAAGGGGAGGAAGACCCTCAACCAAGTGAATTGACACAGTGACTGATGCAATGGGCTTTTGTGTGTCAGGACGTGTGAGGATGGTGCAGGATAGAACAGGGTTCAGATCTTTTGTTCATAGAATCACAGTGAGTTGTATTTGATTCGATGTCACCTAAAAGCAACAACCTCAATATGGTAGCTCAACATAAAGAATATATTGTCAATAGTGGACCAATTAATTAGCAGCTTCATGATAGACAGAGATTGAGTGTTAATAACTTCAGCTTGCTTGGTTCAATAGTTGACACTCTTGATGCCAGAAGGCAGAAAATCAAGACTAATTGTGTTTGGAAAGTCTGCTGTCAGGGATCTCTCTAGAGTACTAAAGAGCAACGATGTCAGTGTGGAGACAAAGGTGAGCCTAATACAGGCCATGGCCTTCTTAAGTACTTGCTATGCATCAGAGAGCTGGACAATAACTAGGAATGATATAAGAAGAATTGATGCTGTTAAGTTGTGGTGGTGGAGAAGAGTGTTAAACACACAGTGGACTGCCAGGAGAACAAACAGGTCTGTCTTGGGGAGGGTGAAATCAAGATGCTTTCTGGAGGCAAAGATTTTGAAGCTCCATCTCACATATACTTTGGGCATGTGGCCAGGAGAGATCAGGAGAAGGACATTATGCTTGGAATGGTGGAGGGACAGTGCAGGAAAGGAAGGGCCCAGGTGAAATGGATGACACAATAACTGGAGTGATGGGGATAGATGTATCAGAAACTGAGACTGGTTCAGGATAGGGTACGGTGCAGAGCTATAGTATATGGGATTACTATGAGTCACAGGTGACTCAATGGCATATAACAACAATAACAAGAATGGTCTCTGTCAGAACTAATCAACTTTCCAATTTTAACATGAATGCAAATGACTGAATGTGCTATTAATATTCCAATACAGCTTTTTAAAAAAATAAAAAAAAAAACCAACCAAAGAGATGGCACACTGGATTTAACTCGAGGGCTGTTCCATGGGCTCTGGGCTAAATCCCAAACTTTCTAACTCAACATGTAGGAACTCTTACTTTCCAGCCCTCTATCTCATTTCCCCTTATGAATGACCATTTTACACACAAGTAGTTATTCTAGCACTTTCTGTGCCTTCCTCTTTTACCCCTTTGTAGGGTTATAGTTGTTTGCCCATCTACTTTCCCAGATAAAGTCTTTTCTCTTTGAGGATGTAGAATCCCAATACTTGAAAAATATTTAATTCAACTAATGTTTAATGTATGGATAGACCTGTGTTCCAGTTACCATTGCAATGCAACAAATTACCCTAAAACTTAGTGATAACAAATGAGAAGTTGTTTGTTTTATTTATTCTAGTCACAGATTCTGTAAGTCAGTCTAGTACTTTATTCAGATAGGGTGTATAAAAAACAGGATGACTTTCTGCCTCCCAAGTCTCTAATGGTGTGCCCAGTCAATAATTGGGGGCTGGAAGATGCACTTCAAAGACGCCTTCTTCATTCACATGGATGACACCTTGGAGGGCTGATTAGGAAACAAGGTTTAACTGTGATTGTCTTCTGAAGCATGTCCATGTGCTCTCCAACATGGTAGTCTCAGCTGATTGCACTTCTTACATATAGATGGCGTCCCCCTGGAGCGAGCAGATCAAGTGGGAGCTAATTGGTCTTTTCTGCCTGTCTTTAGATGCTGCACAGCACCATTTGAGCTGCTTGTTTTAGGTTACAAGTAAGTTATTAGTCCAGCCGGCTACAAGGGGAGGGAAAGTGGATCATTACTCCTTTGCCAGGAAAGATCAGAATTTATATCCTTTGCCTCAGAGGGACTGTACATACCAAGGCCTTGTATTGTCTCTCACCTTCTCTCACATCTCTCCACCCTACCCCCAGGAGAAAAGAATTTATGATCTGAAAAAGAAAAACCAGGAACTCGAGAAATTCAAGTTTGTGCTTGACTACAAAATAAAGGAACTGAAGAAGCAAATAGAACCTCGAGAGAACGAGATAAAAGTGATGAAGGAACAGATTCAAGAGGTGAGAAGCCTCCCAGATTCTGTCTCCTTGCTGAATGCACCCACATAGCCTGGCTGGAAGGCAGCTCTCCTCCCACCATCCCTAGATGTGTGCAGCCTTCACTCCATAAGAGGATGCTACAAGGAACCTATGGCCCACCCAGGGGTTCAGCTGTGTGAAAGTAAATTGTTTCAAGGTTTCACTTACTGTAGGGCCTTATAATGGGCTGTGACAGTGCGTTGTAGGATCTGGGCCCTTAAAAGAGAAAAACCACAGCTGAGGGGCCTTCCACCACCAGAGGGCAATGTGTACTCAGCCAACAAGCTGTCTCACCAGAAAACTCAGGCCTGTGGATTCAGCTTGCGTCTTCAAACTGGAGATGCTGGCTGGGATCCTGTGTTGGCCAACTTGTTAGTACTTCATCTGATACAGAACAGGAAGTCATCAGAGGCTTTTGAGCAGGAGAGTGGCCTGCTTAAGTATGTGTTCTGGAAAGCAAACAGGATGGAAGTAAAGAAGAAAGAGCTTAGAGCAAGATTAGTTGGGCAGAGGTTGCTGAGAGCCCAGTGGGGTTAAGCGTCCCTCTTGTGTCCCCTGTGCTGCACCATCACCTTGCATTCCCTTAGGAAGTTTGTTCACCTGTCAGCCTCCTCTCACTGGGAAGAGTGGTCTCTGGTTGATCCAACTACTCCTTTTCACTTCTGTTAATATCTCCTCAGCCTCTCGACTCCAGCCTCAAGTTTAGTCTCCCTACATAGGCTAGAGCAACTTCCTCCCCACTCCCCTCACGTACCCCCACACACACACACACATATTCCCAAGGGTATTATTTCAACTAGCCTAAAACCTAACCTCCCTACCTAAGCCCAGGAGACTTTGCATGATCCAGATTTCATCTGCCTCTTCAACATCTGTGTAAGCTGCTTTCTCTTCCTCCAGTCCCACCAACTTTCTGACAGTACCTAGAACAAGCCAAATTCTATTTGTCCTGGGACTTCTGCAATGTTGTTCCTCTGCCTGGAAGATTCTTCCCCTACCCCAAGATCTTTACATGACTGACTTCTTTGCATCTTTTAGGTCTCAGCTCAGATGCCACTTTATTTATGTATAATTCACACAAAGTGCAGAATTTCTTGACCTCAGCATTTTTAATATTCTGGGACCACTATATCCAAAATAGGCTCTTGCCCTACCATCTTCCCCCTGTTCTGTAATTCTCTGAATGTGTGTGCTGAGTGAAGGTAACAAGTAAAAGATAAAGAGCACTGATGGCCTCACTAAATTTGGTTACCAGAAAGCCGTAGTGGAACTGGTCTGGGCAGGGAGGCCTTTTCTCTTGGAAGCCTTGCAAAGAAGCCATGTGGGAGTCTAGTTCCTTAGTCTCTGGAATGAGGAAAGAGTTCCCTAGCTGACCACACACGTGCCTCCTACCATTCTCAAATGACTTCAGAGCACAAAAATGGCAGCTCAAATAGATAAAAGAACAGAAACTCTTAACACCCTTTACCCAGTTTACCTGGAAGGTCAGTGTGCTGCAAGCCCTTGGAAATAACTGCCTCTTATTACCCTCTCCTTTTGATATATTACTGTCCAAGTCTGCTCATACTAAAGCTCAGCTAGGAGGCCAAACCAAGCATTGATTCTTAACGTGGATGTGTCCACACCCTCAGTCTCTCCACCACTGGTACCAGTTGTTGCCTGGACTGATAAATGGTCCAGGTGCCTTCCCTGGGACTTCTGTCCTTGAGACTGAAGGTCCAGCCACTTATTTGTCCTGCACTCTGAGGGTCTTCTATGAAGTTTCTTATTTTTAGAAAGGAGGCCTCATTTGTAGAGGTAAGATGCTCTGGGAATGAAAGTGTAACACCTGATTTAGGTATCTCTCCTCACATATACATGTTCTGGATTTTTGTTTTCTTTTTCTCTTCCCCCTCTTTCCTTCCTCCATCAGGCTTTTACTTTCTTTCTTTTTTTAATTATTCTAAAACGCCGGCTTCTTTTGGATGATTCAAGGTCCTCTTCTTCCCAACAGAAGTGTTTGCAGAACTCAGCCTTTTGTTCACCTTTTTTTATTCATTGAGTACAGCATGCCTCAGCCTCTGTGCTTTTAATATTCTGAGGTGGATAGTTCCTCACTGTGTGGGCCTGTGTTTGTAGGATGTTTAGTACCATCCTACTCATTATATACCAGTAGCAACCCTCCCCCAGAATGTGTAACAACCAGAAATATCTAAAGGAATGTCTTGTTGCTCCCTAGGAAGCAAAGTCTACTCCTCTCCCCCCCCCCCCAACCTCTCAACTCCTGCCTCAGCCTCCCTTAAGAACCACTGAGAGTGATAAGTAACACAGAAGAAAGTAGCTGGAGTTTCCACACTGGGAAAAGGCACTTGTTCTCACATTCTAAGCTGGTCTCCTGGTCCAGTCAGCTACATATTTCCCAAATTTTTCATGAAACTGATTGGTTTTTATTCGTGTGTGTGTGTGTGTGTATGTGTGTAAAATTTATATTTACAGTTAGCCAGCTGGACTCAGTTTAGATGATCCCAATTTTGTTGGCAACATCTAAAGCATCATAATCAGGAGCAAGTTGAACATAGGCCTTCTTCTCTCCATCAGGCCTAATCAAAGTGTTGACCTTGGCCACATCAATGTCATAGAGCTTCTTTACAGCTTGTTTAATTTGGTGCTTGTTGGTCTTGACATCCACAGTGAACACAAGTGTGTTGTTATCTTCTATCCTCTTCATAGCTGACTCAGTGGTCAGGGAAAATTTGATGATGGCATAGTGGTCAAGCTTGTTTCTCCTGGGGGCGCTCTTCCGGGGGTATTTACGCTGCCTTCGGAGTCTCAGCGTCTTAGGCCGCCGGAAGGTGGGTGACCTGCGGACCTCCTTTTTTTTTTTTTTTTTTTTTTTACTGTGGATGCCCTTCAGGACTGCCTTCTTGGCCTTTAATACCTGGGGGGCGGTGGGGGGAAAAGCAGAGGTAAAGAATACATTTCTCGTCATTTCCTTTATGGGACTAGCCTAATCTGTCATTGCTGATTTTAAGATTATCGAGAAACAGCCCTGAGGGTGTAGTATGTAAGAAGTCTAGCTCTTGGCTGAAAGGTATTCTGTTCGAATCTACCAGCTACTCAGTAGAAGAAAGATGGGCATTCTCCACGCGTATAAAGTGGATATTCTTTGAGACACAATGAGGGGGCGGGCAACTATGAGTGGCAGTCTACTTGATGACCGTGGGTTTGGTATAAAGAAGGAAAACCAGGTGTGGACTCTCATGTGTGTCCTTCAGGAGCCCTTTAGATTGAAGACATCCCTTCTTTCTCCCCACTGCCGTAGCCTTGGTGTGACATGCAGTTCTCTGTCATCAAGACCCCCATGGCAGCCTCTTGACTATCTTGCTCTCCTCAGTAGAATTGCTGCACCAGGTCTTCTAAGATGGCACTCTGAAGTGTTAAGGCCCTCCAGTGACTCCCTCAGCTTGCAAGATAAAAGCTAAGCTTCTACCTCAGTGCTTCTTTTCTTGGACAATTCATGATCCCATTGTGTCAGCTTGACCAGTCCCCCACCCATTGCTCAGGTGGGCCACTCTGGCCACCCTGAGCCATCTGATACCTGCAGGACTACACCAGGCAGCCCTGCCGTGGTCCTCAGACATGGCTCTTCTTTCTGCATGGAAGTCATCTCCCCGTGCTGTCCACTAATGCTGCACTACAAATCACCGATGCATCCCTCTTCTGACTACCACCTCTGCACACATGCTGTGCATGCCTGGGTCCTTTTTATCTCTATCACAGTGTCTGTCCTGTTCAACTTTAACTTGCAAAGTGCATTGGGCTTCTCTTATATATGGCCCTTCAGGCCTTTGGCTTATTTAGCCAAAAATAATGAGTTGGGTTGAGCCTGACTGTTTTACACAATTTATGGAGATTGGTCAGTCCACCATGAAGCTCGTGTAGCGTACTCTGTAGCAAGGTACTGTTAATCCGAAGGCTACCCATCTCTAGCAGTCTAATCCATCAGCAGATCCTCAGGAGAATGATGAGAAGTCTCCTGTTGTTAATGTGATTGTTGTTGTTGTGTGCCATCAAATCACCTGTGATTCATAGAGACCCTGTGCCCCAAAGCCCTGAACCCTACTCTATCCTGGGCCAATCTCACTCTCTTTGACACAGCTACCTTCATTACCCCAGTTACTGTGTCAATCCATCTCATGCACGGTATTCCTCTCCTGTGTTATCCCTCTAACCTTCCAAGAATAATGTCCTTTTCCAAGGACTGATCTCTCCTGGCAGCATGCCCAGAGTATGTGAGATGGAGTCTCAAAACCTTTCCTTCCAAGGAATAGCTTGGCTTCACCTTCTCCAGGACAGACTCTTGGTATGTTCAATACTCTTCTCCATACCACAACCCAAAGGCATTGATTCTACTTTCCTCTTTGATCATCGTCCAGCTCTTTGATGTATAACAGGTAATTGAGAAGACCATTGCCTGGAGCATGTACACCTTAGTCTCTAAACTGACATCATTGCTCTTTAGCACTCTGGAGAGGTCCCTAACAACAGACTTTACTAATACAATTTTTATTTCCTGACTACTGGTGCCAAGAGGGTTGATTATGGAACTAAGCAAGCTGAAATTGTTAACAGTCTCAATCTCTTCTTTATCTATCATGATCCTGCCTTGGCTCAGTGGTGAGAATCTTCATTTTTTTTTCTCCAGTAGTGAGAATCTTCATATTTGATCCATATTTCAAACTATAGTCCTGGAGCCTCTGCAGCAAATGCTTCAGGCCCTCCTCAGTTTCAGTAAGCAAGGTTATATCATCTCCATAACACAGGTTATTTATGTCTTCCTCGAACACTGATGCTAGCTACATTTTTCCTCCTACAGTCAAGCTTCCTAAATGATCTGTTCTGAATGATTGAAAAGGTATGGAGACAGGATGCATCTCTGGCACACTCCTTGCATGATTTTGAAAAATAGAGTGTTTTCTTGCTCTTTTCTGATGACTGCCTCCTGGTCCAAGTACAGGTTCCACTTGAGCACAATCAGATGTTCTGGGATTCCCATTTTTTTCAAGGTTAGCCACAATTTATTGTGATCCACACAGTCAGATGCCTTTGTATAGTCAATGAAACACAGATAGACATTTCTCTGGTACTCTCTGCTTTTAGCCAAGATCCATCTGACATTTGTGATGACAAATATCATCCCTAGTGCTAGTGTCCCTAGTGCTACAACTTCTTCTAAACCCAGCTTGTATTTCTGGTAGTTCTCTGTCGATGTACTGTTCCAACAGGTTTTGGATGATCTTCAGCAGGATTTTGCTTGTTTGATATTAGTGATATTGTTCAATTATTTCCACACTCTGTCGCATGACCTGATTTTGGAATGGGAATAAACATGAATTTCTTCCAATCAGGCCAGGGAATTGTCCTCCAAATTTCAGCCTGATGAGCACATCCAGGATAACATCTATTTGTTGAAATATGTCAACTGGTATTCCATCAATTCCTGGGACCTCATTTTATACCAATTCCTTCAGAGCAGCTTGAATTCAAACTCATTAATGTTGAATCAAAACCAACTCATAGCTGACCCTCCACTAGATTTCAAAGGCTGTGAATTGTATAGGAGGAAATGGCCCATCTTTCTGCCTTAGAGTCTCTGGTGGATTAGGAGTATAAGCCACCAGAGCTCTCTCATTACGATTTACAGCCTCAGAAACTCAGTGGGGGATATTGTGAGACAACAGCGAACTCAAGGCTTGCAAAATAGGGTGTTTAAAATACCCAGTAGAATTTAGTAACTTTGTGGAAAGTGATTGATGTCAATTAAGTGGCTGTGGCCTACCAAGGGAGCTCTAGTGGCCTAGTGGTTTGAAGCTGTGCTGCAACCACAAGGCATGCAGTTCAAATCCACCAGCTTCTCCATGGGAGAAGGATGCGTAATCTCCTCCTATGCAATTAACTGCCTCTGAAAACCTGCTGGAGGGTCAGCTATAGGCCAGTTCCGACTATACAGTCAACAACAGTAATGGCCTACAAAGGGGATTGCTCAGTTTTTGGTCTGGTGAAGAATCAAGACTTGAAACTGACAAGAAATGGACTTACACGAGGGTCAATTCACAGAGGTTTAAGGGGACTCCACATCAAGAAGAGCCTGGACCTGAGGCCTCTGTGCTGAGAAGCTGTTAGATATAGAATAGTGAATGGTAACATTGAAGACTGCAAGAGACAGTGTAAGATGATGAAGCAACGCCTGTGGTGGAAACCAGGATACAAGACAGCTGCGAGGGTCTTGCCAACCCTCCGAATGAGAGAGCTGAGCACCCCCAAGCAGGTTTTCTGGCAGAGTAGGGTGCATTCAGGCACTTGTAGAGCTGAGGAGCTGTAACACTTGCCATAGTAGTGCATAGCTCAGCGAAGGCTCAGCAGTGGGCATGGCCAAGAGAAGGGCCATCTGCCTGCCAGTCATGGCCAAGAAGCTGAGAGCTCTCTTGGTAAGAAGCTGTCCTCATTAAAGGATTGTATCCTGTCTCCTGAGTTAGATCGTGTTACTTTTTAATTGATCCTGATCCCATGTTATAACTTGTAACTTCTATAATAAACAACAACCAAAAAAAGACAAATATGGTCTTCAGGTTTTATGTAACCATTGCAGTTAATTACTGAACCTGGCAGAGAAGTAGAGAGTGCCATGGGGAGGACAGCTGGTGTCAGAAAGGTAAAAAGTTGAATGTGGAGTTTTCTGTCATCCACCTCATAGCAGACAGCTCTGTGCTGAGCTTGATTGCCATCCTTCCTCAGGAATTTACACAAGTTCTGATGCTGCTAGATGCCAACTTCTGATTTACTTCTTTCATATCCATCTAGACCCGAGGCTTCTTAAAGACAGAAGCTACCTTTTAGGTAGCCTAGGACAACTGACTAGTCCTTCCCAGTTGACACATTCCTTTCTTAGCTACAAATACCCTCTCTGCAAATGTCCACTCTTTTTCTGCCTGGCTTGCTGAGTGCCACTGCAAGGTAGCTCTGTGTAGCACTGCCAGCACATTATGTTCATCTTATGAGTCCTTTTCCAAAAGGCAGGCTTTTTCAGGCTCTTCACTACTGCTTATCTTTGCCTCTTAAATGAGGCTCTGGCACCTGAGATACCATTGCTGATGTCACATGAAGCCTGGCTAAAAGTAAAGAATACCCGAAAACATCTATTTATGCTTTATTAACTACACAAAGGCATTTGACTGTGTGCATCATAACAAGTTATGGCTAACATTGAGAAGAATGGGAGTCCCAGAACACTTAATTGTGCTTATGTGAAACCTGTACCTAAACCAGGAAGGTGCTGTGCAAACAGAGCAAAAGAACACTGTTGTTGTTGTTGTTGTTATGTGCTGTCGAGTCACTTGTGACTCACACAACAGCTTAGAACCCTGTTCTGTCTTGAGCCAGTCTTACTGTCTCTGATACACCTACCCCCATTACCCCAGTCACTGAGTCAATCCAATCCATCTCATCAAGGGTCTTCCTCTCTTGTGCTGTCCCTCTACCCTCCCAAGCATGATGTCCCTCTCCAAGGACTAGTCCCTCCTTGCAACATGCCCAAAGTATGTCAGATGGAGCTTCAAAATCCTTGCCTCCATGGAGCAGCCTGGTTTCACCCTCTCCAAGATGAACCTGTTTGTTCTCCTAGCAGTCCATGGTATATTCAGTACTGTGCAGCACCACAACTCAAAGGCATCAATTCTTCTTCTATCATCCTTAGTCATTTTCCAGCTCCCTGATGCATAGCACATAATTGCTAGGACATAGCCTGAATCAGGCACACTACATGGTTTAAATTAGGAAGAGAGTGTGTCAGGGCTGTATTCCCTCTCTTTACTTATTCAGTCTGTATGCTGAGCAAATCTTCAAAAAGCAGGACTCTAGGAAGAGGAATGTGGCATCAGGATTGGAGGAAGACTTATGAATAACCTGTGTTACGCAGATGACACAACCTTGCTTGCTGAAAGTGAAGAGGACTTGAAGCACTTGTTGCAGAAGATCAAAGAATACTACCTTCAATATGGATTCCATCTCAATGTCAAGAAGACAAATATTCTTGACACCAGACTGATAGGCAGCATCATGACAGATAGAGAAAAGATTGAAACTGTCAACAACTTCCTCTTACTTGGATCCACAATTAATACTTTAGTACCAGAAGTCACAAAATCAGGAGACATATTACACTGGGAAAGTCTGCAGTTAGGGATCTCTCCAAATTATTGAGGAGTAATGATGTTATTTTGAGGATTAGGGTGCATCTGATTCAGGCCATGGTCTTTCCTATCCCTTGCTATGCATCTGAAGGCTGGACAATGGCTAAGTATGACAGAAGGAGAATTGATGCCTTTGAGCTGTTGTGTTGGAGAAGAGCACTGAATATCCCATGGATGGCCAAAAGAACAAACAAATATATCTTGGAGAAAGTTCAGTCAAAGTGCTTTTTAGAGGCTTAGATGTTGAGGCTTTGCCTCACATACTTGGTGCATGTTGCTAGGAGGGGCTATTCGTTGGAGAGGGACATGATGCTTATAGAGGTCAGCGATGGAGAAGACCCTCAACCAGGTGGATTGACACAATGACTGCCACAGTGGGCTCTGGTGTGCCAGAAAGTGTGAGGATGGCACAGGATAGGACAGGGTTCAGATCAGTTGTTTGTAGGGTCACTTTGGGTCATACTTGACTCAGTGGCACCCAACAATAACAATATTGTTCCTTCATTGATTCCACAAGTATTTACTGAGTGCCATCTTTATGCCAGACATTGTATCAAAGGGCTATTTATTTTATCTATATAAAATGCATCCAGTAAGAAGGAGTGTTATAAAGTATCCAGTATCCAAAACATGGATGTGACTCATTTGGGGCTTTTTGGTACCCCCAGAAGATAGCCAAATGGCTTGAAATCTGACCAGAGGCCTTACAGATAGACTGAAGTGTCTATTCATTCCAGTTATGATTAAACTTGGTGAATTGTCCCATTCCTCCAAGATAGTCAGTGAACTTCTCTATTAATAGGAATACTTTAATATACCCTGGAGTGAGAAAAGAACAAATCTGTCTTAAAGGGAATGCAACCAGAATGCCCCTTAGAGGCGAGGGTGGTGAATGAACCTTGGTCTCACTCACTTTGGGGGTATTTTCAGGATGAACAAGTCCTTATCATGCTGGGAAAGCTTGGTGAAAGAGAGGAAAACCCTCAATAAGAAAGATTGATGTGGTAATTTCCATAATGGACTTGAACATGACAAAGATTGTGAGATGCTTCAGGACAGGACAGGGTTCAGATCTGTTGTTCATAGGATTGTTTAGACGTAATTAATTTTATGTCACCTGCAATACACAACAACAATAAGAACAATAGTGTCTACCAGGCTCAAAGTGGGCAAAGTATCACTCTGCTTTTGACAAGAATTTTATCAACTAAGGACCCGCATCCATGTCCCTCACTCATTGCCATTATGTCAGAACCTACTCACAGCTGACCTCCAGTAAATTTTCAGGGGCAGTAAACTGCACAAGAGGAGATGGTCCATCTTTCTTCCAAGGAGAGGCTGGTGGAGTCAAACTGCCAGAAAGTTTTGAATGTAACAGTGACTAAAGGGGAGGGGAGGAAGAACCCTTCAAAAGCTCATGATCATTTCCTTTGCCATTTGAAGATGGGACACTCTCCTATATTGTGCATTTTTAAGACTTTTCAACAGAATGATAAAGGGAGCGCTGGCGGCTGGTAAGGAGTTGCACTGACAATTCCAAGGTACACAGTCCAAATCCACAAGGTGCTTCCTGGGAGGAAGATGAGCAGTGTCCTCCTGAGGGATTAACAGCCTGTGAAAACCCGCTGTCGGGTCAGCTATGGGTCGGTTCCAACTCAGTGGCACACACCAATGACAGAATAATGAGGCCGAGGTTCTTTATGCCTTTCAGGCTTACATACTGGATCCTAAAAAATTTGTACTTGGAAATTGACTCTGATAGCTACAGTCCCAAGTAGTTAAAATTCTTTCACACAACTTCACTATGTGAGCAAGGAAGAAGTTTCTCTAAAGAACACTGCCTCGTGTGAGAGCTGAGGGGACAGAAGTGGGTGTTTACTAGTTCCTAAGGAACGCAAGGGAGCATGATTGAAAAGAGCATCATGTTGGGTGCAGTAGGCCAGCAAATGTGAGGGAAACCCTTTTTGAGGTGGAGTGACACAGTGACCGCAGCATGGATTCAAGCATCCTGGAGATGGCACCAGGTCTCTAGTTCTGTCATGTTTAAGGTCACCATGGGTTGGAGTCACTTTAATAGCAACAACATGATTAAAGGAAAGGAAAAACTGACTAAAAGGGAAAGATTGTTACAGGCTGGCCATAGAAACATGGCCATTGGGCCATCAGTTAGGGACCTGGGGCTTTTAAGATCACAAAGATTAAGAGGAGAGTTTTCATTCCAGAAGACCTGGTGGGAGCTTGAAAAGAAATACCTTAGTATCTGGAAAATATTCCAACCAATTCACAAATATCATTCTCACCCATTAGTTTCTTATTCTTGACTCTGTTCCCTTGTTCTCTACAGATGGAAACCGAGCTGGAGCGTTTCCATAAGCAGAATACACAACTGGAGCTGAACATCACAGAATTGTGGCAGAAATTAAGAGCCACTGATCAGGAGATGCGCAGAGAGAGACAGAAGGTGTGAGGACTTTGAGTCTGGCATATCTTGGATCCAGAATCTGGCGCCTTCTGCAGAGGGCAGCTGGCATCAGAGAGCTAGAGCCAGCCCAGTGCTGAGATCCACTTCCCATTTTAATTCACACTCACTACTTGCTTATAACACTGTCTGATTTCAAGCCCATGTAAATTTACTTAACTAAATCCAACTGATGCTGTGGAATGGCTTTCAGTAAAGTGATCAAAGGGTGGGGAGCCCCTTTTATAAGAATGTTCATAGCAGTTGGGCTGTATGGCCGGGTGGTGGTGGGGGGATCACACACACATGCTAAGAGAAGTTGTGTGTAGGCTCTGGTTAAAGGCTTTGATTACCAAAGAATGGCCCTAGAGGGTAAGGATTTGCACTGCCAACCCAAAAGCAGTCAGTTCAAATCCACCAGTTTCTCCCTTGGAGAAGGGTGGGCAGCCTTCTCCCATGTGATCCAAACCTCAGAAAAACTGCTGGAGGTTCAACTGTGAGTTGGTTCCAGCTCCGTGGCATACAACAACAACAGCAGAAGGCCCTCAGAGAACCTCGGTAACACATGGTTAACATTTTCAGCTGTTAGCTAAAAGGTTCATATTAACCCAGAGGCAAAGCAAAGCCTGACAATCTACTTCTAAAACATTAATTCCTTCTTTAGCTCTTATTTAAGATTAAAGGGAAAAAAAGGATAAAACATGTTGTTTTGTACTGTTAACGTTGGAACCAACTCATAGCTGCCCCTTCAACAGATTTTCAGAGGTAATAAATCACACAGGGGGAGAACTGTGTGCCTTTAGATCAGCAACACACTCCTTCCCGCTGAGCCACTGGAGCTTCAAAACACGAGCCACTGAAAATCCCATGGAGCCAGTTCTACTTCAGTAGATGTATTTGAAGTTGCCATGAGTGGGATCAATTCAGAGGCAACTGAACTAGAGAATGACCTCAAAGATCACCTGTTTTAGTATCTCTCTGTGTGATGCATGAGGAAAATAAGGCCAGGACCCGTAACTAGTTAGTAATCAAAGAGCTAGTACAAGAAATTAGGTGTTCTTGGGGCAGGAATACCAGCAACAACTTCTATTTTTAATCAGCTTTATTTTTCCATCCTCCACATTAAGCATTGATTCTGCACTGTTGTTATTAGGTGCTGTGGGCTTGAATATGACTCATAGTAACTCTATGAACAACAGGTCTGGACCCATTTCTATCTGGGCTGTCCTTATCATCTGTGATATACTTACAGTCACTGTGTCAGTCTGTCTTGTTGAGGGTCTTCCTCTTTTTCATGGACCCTCCACCTCTCCAAGCATTTATTGTTTTTGTTGTGTGCCATGGCATCAGAACCAACTCATTAGCCGACCCTCCAGAGGGTTTTCAGAGGCTTTAAATTATGCAGGAGGAGACTGCTCATCTTTCTCCCACAGAGCAGCTGGTGGATTCAAACTACATACTTTAGGGTTGGCAGCACTGCTTCCTACCACTAAACTACCAGAGCTCCCTCCCCTAGGTAATACTGGAAGTTTCAAGGATCCTACCCTCTGCAGACATAAAGTGTGATAGGTAATTTGTGTCAGGTATAAAATAATACAGTGTGAAAAAACAACAAAAGAGGTATGGAAAAAGGAGAAAGATGAGGCTTTTCTCTAGATCAGATGAAGGAGATGAGAATCAGAGAAGGCCTGATGGAAGAGAGTCCACTAGGCCACATTTGCAGATGAATCAGTCTGCTTGGATTTTGTTAGTGGTGTTTTAAAGTTGTTTTGGGTTTTTTTGTTGTTGTTGTTGTTAGGTTTTTCGTTGTTGGTTTTCCTCCTCCATTGTCTTAATTCCTTGTGTTTCTGTAACAGAAATAATACAAGTAGATGGGATAGCTCTAACAAACTGTTTTCTCACCATTTAGGATACTGTTGTTGTTGTGTGCCATCGAATCAGAATTGACCCTCCAGCGGGTTTTAAGAGGCACATCTCCCTCAGAGCAGCTGGTGGCCTTGAACCACAGACCTTTGGGATTACAGCACAGCTTCTTGCCACTAGGCCACCAGAGCTCCCTCTTTAGGATATTTGTTGTTGTTGTTATGTGCCGTCAAGTCGTCAAGTCGCTTGCGCATAGCAGGTCCAAATTCAGATGACTGGCTCTAGAGGAAGGCTCTCTGTTCACTCTGAATTTTTAAAAACTCACCATCATCAAGTCAGTCTAGACTCATACTGACCCTCCACTGGGTTTCCAAAGCTGTAAATCTTAACAAGAAGAGACTGCCCCTTTTTGGCCCTGGAGCCGCTGGTAGATTGGAACTGCGTGGATCCATGCAGCCTCTTGGTCAGAAGTGCAACACTCGATGGACTACACCACTAGAGAGGTCTGGTCTGAGGAAAAAGCTTTGTCCTGGTTTCTGTAACCCCAGCATTCTTCAAATCCGTGGCATCTCTTTGCCCTATTTGTGCTTGCTTCTCTCTGTCTAATCTGTTCTTTTATGTCTCAAAATATCGTTAGGTTTAAGGCATCGGAGAAACCTTTGTTTCCCAATAGGTTTGCATCCCAGGAATGTTGTTGTGAGGTGCTGTCAGATCAGCCCTGTGGCCCTGTGTACAACACAGCAAGGCTGCAGTTCTGACCGTCCTCACCATCTCCACTGTTCTTAAGCCCAGAGTTGCCCTCACTGTCAGTCCATCTCATTGAGGGGCTGCTTCTTTGTCTCTGATTCTCAACTTTTCCAAGCATGATGTCTTTATCTAGTGACTAGCGTCTCCTGATCATGTGCCCAGAGAATGTGAGGTTAAGTCTTCTCATCTTCTGAGGAGCACCTGACTTCACATCTTCTAAGACAGATTTGTTTCCATAGGGATTAGGATCCCAGCACCTTCATTGGGGGCGGGCACAACTTAGTCCATAACACCCACCATCCCAGCAGTCCTCTTGTCTGTCTGAAAGGGGTAAACTGGATGAGCTCCTAATAGGGAGATATTTGAGATAACCTTAATTGTCATTTTGGATCAAAAAGGAATATAGGTGACCACCTGAACATTTTTCAGCTTTTAAGTCCTACACCCCTAAAATGAATCCAGAACCAATAAAGGAAGCAATCGATGCCCTCTCAGGAGGAAGCACCATCTCAGGTAACCAGGCCAGGTGCCCAGCTCCAGGGCAGGTGCACCAAAGACCTAGTGCCTCCCTCCATCTGTCAGCTATGTACCTCTGTGTCTGTGCCCAGCATGGCCTCTGCTGGTCATCTTTGAGGTCTCAGACGAGCTGCCTCTTCTCCCTTCTTGTTACCATTGGCTTTGCTTGTAGCCCTTGCCCCTACACCTGGAGAAGGGCCTGCAGCAATCTGAAGTCGATGTGCCTGCCTCTGGTTGCAGGAGCGAGACTTGGAAGCCCTGGTCAAACGGTTTAAGACTGACCTACATAACTGCGTGGCATATATCCAGGAACCCCGGCTGTTGAAGGAGAAGATCCGAAGTCTCTTTGAAAAGTACGTGCAGCGGGCAGACATGGTGAGCTCAGCCTTCCCTCTCCAGCCCGCCTCCCTCAGGTCTCCCTCCTGGCTCAGCCTGGCTGAATGTGCCCTTGGCCCTACCAGGTAGAGATTGCAGGGCTCAACACCGACCTGCAGCAGGAGTATTCCCGGCAGCGGGAGCATCTGGAGCGGAACCTGGCCACACTCAAGAAGAAGGTGGTCAAGGAGAGTGAGCTGCACCGCACTGACTATGTCCGCATCATGCAGGTACTTGCTTCGTTCCCCCTCACTCACTCTGGACTAGAGGCCAAAACCAGGACCCCACCTGGGTCACTCAGCCTCAGTCCTTCACAAATGTGCAAAGGACCTTCCCCTAAAACCTCTCTCTCTTCCCTCACCTCCCAGAGCTCATCCTGACTGTGGACCCTGAGCCCCATCAAAGCGGTTTTCTAGGCACTTGCATGCTCACTCTCTGCCCCACCAGCACCTGTTTGTTTGCTTCCTCTCACTTGACAGTCTCCACTGTATCTTTTTCCTGCCCCAATCTTTCTCCATTGCAGTTGAGTGTCCTGCTTCACTCGTCTCCTTGACCCCTCTTCCCTCTGGACTTTTTCTGCTCTCCTGAGTCACTCTTGATCTGTTCCCCTTCTCGTTTTTCCAACTCTTATTTCACGTTGCTCTGTTTTACAGCTTTTTATTCTGCTATTCTTATCATGTGATAGCTCCTCTGAACACACCCATCTCCACCTGCCTCATCTGATCCAGCCACCTCCTGTCTCTTATCTCTTGTGACCAGACCTGACCACACCCAACAGGGAGTCCACTCACTCTTGGGTTTAATGAGCTCTCCACACCCACCTCCCAGGGTACTTCTGGGGCTGTTCTGAGAGCCTGACCCCATTACTGGCTGCCTCCACTTAAGCACATTATCAAGACTGCCAGTCAGGATTCTTCTGCCAGATTTCAGTTGAGTATCAGTATCGTCTGAGGCAATAATGTGAATTACTATCAAAAGAGAACATCAAGCATCACAATTATGAGGCACATAACATTCTATGTTTTTATCTCCATAATGCCACAATTAAGATACTGGAATGGGGATGCCTGTAGTTGGAAGAAAACAAACCAGTTTCCATCTTGGCCAATCTACACACAGCTGAGCAGAAGACACTACAGCTCAGGCCGGGCAAGGCAAAGATCGGAACATCCATGCCTTGTGCCGTCTTAAAACCAGCCCACACCATCAACCCAGGACCCTGAATACAGATCCAACTCATTGGACCATCATACACCAGCAGCTGATGCACAGAGCAATTGTTTGGAGCCTCAGGTCCCCCCATTTAAAGAGTCAGCCCACGGGGACTATGCAGTAGGACTAGGGCTCACTGCATAGCAGGTATCAGCTAGTGACGTGTATGCTCTCCCCTCTGTAGGCCTAGGAGGTCTTCCCAGAGTCTGGCTTCCTCTCTCCATGCCAAGTGGACACCCAAAGCAAATGTCATTCCTAAGAGAACAGGGGGGAAAGTGGAAGCTAGAGTCTAGCCAGAGGGTGCAGAAATTACCCCAAAGATATCAAGAGAGGCATGATACTCTCATTGGTTCCCTTGGCCCTGTTCTGCTGGACCCATGTAGGAGTTAGAGCTACTCAGAGAACAGGAGTCTCAAACAGTGCTCCTGTTCAGCCCTACTGCTTACTGATGACTGGGAAAAGGAGCAATCAGCAAAGGAAAATCTCCAGAAGAGTTTGTTCTAGAGCAGCGTGAGTGTGTGCTGTGGAGCCATGAACGTCCATAGACATACCACAGAGAGCTACAGGGAGTGAGAGGGGACCCTAAAGGCAGGGCTGTACAACCCTAGCTCCTCAGCAAGAGGCTCACTCTATTATGTTGGTGCTCTTGATTTGCAAACAGCTTGGAAAATTAAAAACAACACAGACTTTCTAGATGACTTTAAAAAAAATTCCTTGATTTTAAAGAGCCAGGCAAGATATTGGACCATGCAGGCAAACCTAAACTGAGAGAGAGCTTCCATCTATTGTGGTGAAAAGGTCATGGGCGCCCTGTCCTTGTACAAGCCCCAGTTTGCCCTGCCTCGACCACCTTTTGCCAGGAGACCTTGGGTAAATTCCCCACTTTTCCAGGCACCACCCTCCCTATCTCTCAAATGAAGGAGAAAGCACCAGTCTCAGTGGGTTATGACAAAAATGAAATAGCATAACCTGTGTAAAGCACCGAGGGAGCTCTGGTGGCCTGGTGGGTGAGGAATTGTCCTGCTGACTCAAAAGCAGGTGGTTCAAATCCACCAGCTGCTTTCCAAGAGAAAGATGGGCAGTCTACCCCTATATGATTTACAGCCTCTGAAAACCCACTGGAGGGTCAGCTATGAGTCAATCCTGACTCAACAGCAAAAGAGAGAGAATGTAACACACTGAGAACTGACCAGCAACAAATAAACCAGTTGCTGCTGAGTTGATTCTAACTCATGAAGACCCCGTGTGTGTATCAGAGTAGAATTGTGCTCTGTGCAGTTTTCAGTGGCTAATTTTTCATAAATAGATCACCAGGCCTTTCTTTCAAAGTACCTCTGGGTGGGTGCAAATAGCCAGCCTTTCACTAAGCAGCCTTTTAGTTAACCATTTGTGTTTCCTAGAGTCTTGGTTTCTTTCTCTTAGGTTAGGGAATAGAATAGATGCCCCCAAAATGCTGCTACTCTTCTTTTTTAAAGGAACGGTCCAAGAACCATGGTGGAAACCCAGTGAGGGATCCTGAATAACCAGGGGCGTCGATGGGGTGAGGACACAGGCGTGGGGCAGCACAACTGATTTCAGACCCCCAGGGGTTGCCTAGGATCTTGATATGCTCCATGGGTGTTGGCTAGCGTTGTCCTAGGAGCTATCTGAAGGTGCCCCTGCAGGTACCAGGACCCCAGCACTTCATTCCAGGAGACTGACAAAGGCCAGGACAGACCTGGCATCTGAGAGAAATCCATTAGAAAATAACTGCCACAATGAGGTCACTGTCTTATTTGTATATTCAGATAGAAACACAGGGCCTCCCCACTCAAGCATTCTACAGCATACTTGCCGATAATGGTTGCCATGGAGCACAAACATTTCACATATACACATTATTCATTCAGCACACATTCTTTGAGGGCCTCGTACATGCATAGCTCGGCTAGCCCTGGAGGATTCCACTATTAATATGATCATGTTTGCCATTCGTGGGTGATGCAGGTGGTTAATGTACTCAGATGTTAACCAAAAGCCAGAGGTTCAAATACACCGAGAAAATGCCTTGGCGCGGGGGGGGGTGGGGGGAGAGTGATCTAGTTTGGTGGTGTTGTTGTTGTTAAATCAGCTACTAATGACTTTATGGGACATAGTTCAACTGTAGGCACATATGATGTCCTCAGGAATCAATATCAACTCAACAGTGATGGCAACCAGTTACTGCCCTCAGGAGCTCATATCATTTGACTTGAAGCAAATACACATAATCACTGTGGCCAAGAGGGACCAGCACTTAGGTAAGGCTATCAAGCTTGAAAGGACGGAGGGACAGCGCAGGAGAAGAAAGCCCTGAATGGGTTATCACAGTAAGAAGGATTATTGGAGGTCTGTGTTGGACTTAATGAGACTGGCTCAGGATAAGGCAGACTTCAGAGCTATTGTCTATAGGGTTGCTTTGAGTCACAGGGGACTCTATGACACATAACAACAATATAAGTATCCATTGCTGTGCTCATCTTATTAACGGGGTTCAGTTACATCACATAGAAGTGTTTCTGAGAGGAAGTGACATTTGAACTGTGTTATGAAGGAAGAATAGTGGTGGTCACAGAGTAATTGGTAAAAGAGTCCTCTAGACAGGAGAACAACTAGAAAAAACAGAGGAGGCCTGTGGGATGTTTGGAGGCCCATGCGTCATCTCACCTGGCCAAGTGGGGGCATGGAGAAAGAACCCACTGCAAAAGTAGGGACTTTCAAATCGATCATGATGAGAAGGGCTTTCTAACCAAACCAAAGAACATAAATGTTATGGACGGATGCCACCCAGTATTTTCTTTGAGGTAGATAAGGATGCTCATTTTATTTTGAAAAGTTAACAACTGAGTTTGAAGCATGGCTGGAAAACCCGGTAGGAGATAACTGTTGGGTTAGAGAAGATGAAGAGGCTTGGGAGGGGGTAGTCTGTGACATCAGAAGCCATTTTGGGATAGAAATGGCAAATAGAAATGTCAGGTCAGACTTAAGAAGATGGAAAGAGAAACAGAGAAAGATTCCAGGATCGCTCATTTGTGCAGTTAGGTATATGACGACAATACTATGAGTTCCAGGAAGATGTCACTGATGCAAGGTTGTCAAGTCCACAGACTCAATCTGTTCCCTGCTTTTCCCACACTGTCAAGCCCTGTTATTCAAGGTGTCAACTCAGAGCAGATCAATAGGGGGCGCTGTAGGCATTCGCTTCTCTAACATGGATTGTTGGTATTAAAAATCTGCCAGGTCTTTCAGTCACTTTCTGACTTTGGCCCTCTGGCGTCTTTCCCAGCCAAAGGCAGTCCTCTGACAGTTTGGTGCAGCACTGTATTTAGAAAACTTTCTATGTCATTTATAAGACATTAAGGAGTTAGTGGTAGGAGTCTCACCTTACATGCAGGAAACTCGGTTTTGAGCCTTAGCCACCGCCCATTTTGCAATGAAGGCTTATGGGTTGCTGTGATGCTTAATACACTTCAGTTGCGCTTCCAGACTAAAACAGACTAGGAATAAAGGTCTGGTGACCAGCCAGTGAAAGAGGGTGAAAACACATCACATCATTCCAGCCAACCATGCGAATGGTGCAGTGCAGGCCCAGGCCTCAACCAATTATGCATGCGGTCAAGCCATGAGTTGAGTCTCAACAGCAGCGAACAACTGTACAAATTGATCTACGTGTGCATGACCAGCCCCTTACACATCCCAAGAATTGGTACTTTATAGACCCCAAGTCACATTCCAGTGCAGTAAAGAAGCGAGGTGGGAGTCTGGAGGGCTTATTTATAGATCAGGGAGGGATTAGGTATAGTAGGCTCAGTAAACTTGTGTTCACACATCTAACTCACAAAGCTACCCAAAGAACATAGTGATGACCTCAGTGTGACCTCTGCACTCAGGACACAGACTACTCTGAAAGACCCAGTTTGGGGGGCCCAACTTGTACCTGTTGGGGCTTCCTTAGCCGCCTGTCTCTTTAGGTATTAAAATGGAGGTGATGTAAATGGGAAGTGGGAAGGCAGGGTTGGAGAGGCAGCAGGCATGAAGGAACAAGGTACTCTGTTCCTCCCGAAGCTGACCCAGCCGGGTCCAAATCCAAGCTCCTCCACTCTGCCTGGTTTCCCACATACGAAAATGAGTCTGATAAGGATTTCCTCAAAAGGTGGTTGTGAGGACCATGTGACATAATATACACAGAATGTTTGATACCTTGCAGTTAGGATTGGTGGTGGTGGTATCATCCTTTTGTTGTTATTATGTACCATTGAGTAGGATCTGACCTATAGCTGACCACCCAGGCTGGTTCTCCTATGCAGGCATAGGCCAGGTGCATAATAAGCTTTCAGGAACTGGTTCTTGAGTGTTTTTTTTTTCTTTGAATGAATAAATAGACCAAACTAGGGAATCAAGACTGTGTTAAGTTACAGGTTTCTATCATTCTAGTAAGGATTGAGTCATGTTCTGTAAGCCCATTTAGGTGGCACAGCATCATAGTGTCAGAGGACAGCAATGGGATCAGAATCAGGCATTCTTGCAAAAAGGTACCAGGACCAGTGATGCCAATCATGGTTACAGGGTTGTAGATAGTGGAGGATGTGGAGCGCAGTCATGGCAGGGGCCTTGTAAAGGGAGAAATACCAAGAACTTCAGGATATTAGAGAAGGGCTGGTTAGAAATCATTGCAGGAAGGATGAACACAAGATTCAGATCAGATACAAAATCAATAGAATTCAGGGACAAAATGGATAAGGATGACCAAACTGGCAATAATTAACAATACAAACTGAGGAGACTAAGGAAATGGTACTTTGTATTTCTAGTCTTTATTATGATGTTTATTTATTTTATTGAATTAAGTAGGGAAAGTAAAGTTGAATGAAGTCAACTAAAAGGAAAAACAGATCCTGAATGGGCCAGTATTCCCACTCATGGGTAACTTAGGGCTCTCCTAAGATCATCTCTGTACCTACCCCACAGCTGGTTTGTAGGTTTCATATTAGTAAGACTCTTATCTTATTCAACTTGATAAAAACTCCATTAGTTACTCATTTGCTTCTCTATGCCACAAATATTTATTGACCACATTTTTATATGTAAGGCAGTGTCCAAGGTCTTAAAACTCAATAAATGGTTATTTAATTGGCCATGTCACGGCATAAAATTGGCATGGAGAAATTCCAGGGGGAAAAACTGACAGAGCTTTACAGGAAAGGGGATGTGGGAAATTCATTCCCAATGACAGGGTTGGTTAACAGGTAACAGATCAATGGAAAAGACCTACTGACTTCTAGAAAAATAGACAAAAGCATAGGTTGTAAGAATAGGGATTGGCAATAATAATGGAGCATTACATCATACATAACAAAATGTACACCATTTCAATAATTTCTGAATGTATAATTCAGTGACACTAATTATGTGCTTCAAGTTGTGCAACTATTCTTGTTCTCTTATTCCAAATTATTCCATCACCATTCCATCAACATAAACTCCTTTTCCCCCCAAAAAAAACTCCCTTCCTGCCTCTTCCCCTCCCTCCGTCTCCTAGAAACCACTCATAATTTTTAGTTTCCATATATTTTCTTCTTTCCTTTAAATGAAGTAGTACAATATTTGGCTGACTTATTTTGCTTGGCATGGTGCTTTCAGAATTCATCCATGAGGACAGGCATCAAAACTTCATTTCCTTTGGTAGCTGAGTAGTGTTCCACTGTGTACATATTACATTTCATGAATGGATATTCATTTGCTGATAGCAGAGTTGTTTGGGGTTTTTTTTTAAATGTTAATCGTTACCAGCAAGTAGACTCCACTCATGGCAGCCCATGTGCAGAAGAGAACTGAGCCATAGGATTTTCTTTTTTCAATTTCATTTTAATTGTGATTTTAATAAAAGCTTATAGAAAAATCAGATTTTCATTCATTCATTGTTGCACATTTTCTTCCCTCTTCCCCAGTTCACTAATTCATTTACTGCTGCACAACTTCCCCCTTTTGCTTCCCCTTCCCTGGTCTACTTTGCTATGTACTTATTCTGGACTGTTGTCACACATATAATGCCTAATTAGATCTTCTTTTTAAATAGCTTTTTCTTCATCTGTCCCAATGCAGTGTTCATTTTCTATACACTCTTTTCCTAGTTTTCCTCTAACCCTCCATGTCAGTCCTGCCTTATAACACTGGTGGTATGAAGTGTTTGTCTTTTTATAACTGAGATATTTCATTCAGTATAATGTCCTCCAGGGTCACCTAGGTTGCATAATGTTTTATGAGTTCATATACCACACCTTCTGTATCCGTTCATTTGTTGATAGGCATTTGGGTTGCTTCCATATCTTTGTTATTGTTAAAAATGCAGCAATAAACATGGGTGTGTATACATCTGTTGGGTGGAAGCTCTGGTTTCTTTAGGGTATATTTGTAAGTGCAATTGCTGGGTCAAATGGTATTTCTATTTCCAACTTTTTTGAGAAAGCACCAGACTGCCTTCCATAGTGGTTGTACCATTTTACATTCCCACCAGCAGTAAATAAGGGTTCTAATCTTTCCATAACCTCATCAACATTTGTTGTTTGCTGCTCTGTTGAATTTTACTTCTGTTGAGGAGGTCATGGTGATTTCAAGGCTCTGACCTTTCAAAAGCAAACTCCCAGAACTGTCTTCTTAGGCGCCAACATTTTTACTCAGTAGTTGAACAGGGAATACCAGAGGAATGTTTCATTCCTGTGTTTCATTGACTATGCAAAGGTGTTTGACTGTGTGGATCATAACAAACTGTGGCTGACTGTGAGAAGAATAGGAATCCCAGAACACTTGATTGTTCTAATGTGAAACATATACTTGGACCAGGAGGCAGTTGTCAGAACAGAGCAAGGGAACACTGCATGGTTCAAAATTGGGAAG
>NW_006399799.1:17094268-17101254 GCF_000299155.1 Elephantulus edwardii
GACTGGCACAGGACAGAGCAGAGTTTAGGGCTGTTGTACATAGGGTCGCTATGAGTTGCAAGCGACTCGACGGCACATAATAACAACAACAACAGTTGAACAGTTGAGGAGCTCTGGTGGCCTAGAGGTAAGTAACTGCGCTTTGACCACAGAGGCACACAGTTCAAATCCACCAGCTGCTGTTCAGTGGAAGGATGGGCATTCTTCTCCTGTGTGATTAACTGCCTCTGAAAACCTGCTTGAATGTCAGCTATGGGTCAGTTTCAACTCGATGGTACACAAGTTAAACACTTAACTCTTATCATCAACCAGAGACTAATCTTTTTTTTTTTTTAGGAGTACATTGCATGGTCAGCTGACTGGAAGAGATCCATATTTGTTTCTATTTTTAAAAAATTGATACAACAAAATATAGAAATATCAAACTTTATCATTAACATTGCATGCAAGTAAAATCTTGTTGGAAATGATTTAAAATGGCCAGGACAGTACATCTGCAGGGAGCTTCCAGAAGTTCAAGCTGGATTCAGAAGAAGCCATGGCAGGAGGGATATTATTGCTGATGTTAGAGCTTGGCTAAAAGCAGAGACTATTAGAAAGATGTTGACTTGTGTTTTATGGACTATGTGAAGGCACTTGATTATGTCAATCATAAAAAATTATGGATAACACTGAGAATAACTGTCATCTCAGAACACTTAATTGTGCTCACAAGAAATGTAGAACTAGACCAAGAAGTTGTTGTCCCAGCTGAACAAGAGAGCACTGCATTGTTTAAAATAAGAAAAGGTGTGCATCAAGGTTATATTGTTTCTCCATTCCTATTCAGCTTGTATGCCAAGCAAATCATTCAGGAAAATGGACTATATGAAGAAGACTGTGGCATCGAAATTGAAGGAAGACTCATCAACAGTCTGCATTATGCAGATGACAAGACCTTGCAGAAAGTGAAAAAGACTTGAACCTTTTGCAGCAGAAAATCAAAGACTGCAGCTTTTAATATAAAAACAAACAAAAAAACACACCACCAAAATCCTCACAACTGGACTAATCGGCAATATCATGATTGTTGTTGTTGAGTACTGTTGAGCTGGAACCAGCCCATAGCTGACCCTCCCGCAGGTTTTCAGAGGCAGTTAATTGCACAGGAGATTGTCCATCCTTCTCTCGCGGAGCTGCTGGTGGCCTCAAACCGAGTGCCTTTGGAATTGCAGTACAGCTTCTTGCCACTAGGCTACCAGAGCTCCCTAATATCATGCTAGAAGGAAAAAATATTGAAGTTGTCAATTATTTCATCTTACTTGAATCCACAGTCAACACCTGTGTTAGCAGTAGTCAGAAAATAAAAAGAGATGTTGCATTTAGAAAATCTATTGTCAAAGACCTCAAAAGCAAGAATATGAGTTAAAGACTATGGTGCAGCTTATCCAAGCTATGATATGTTCAGTTCCTTCACATGTATCTGAAATTTGGATAGTAAGGATGACAGAAGAAAAATCAAGGCCTTTGAATGGTAAGGTTGGAAAAGAGTATCAAACATCACATTGATTTTCAGAAAAACAAGCAAGTCTGGCTGAAAGGCGGTGCAACTAGAAGTGCTTCCTAGAGGCAAGGATTGTAGAAGTTGGTTGCATATACTTTGGACATGTGGTCAAGAAAATGTCCTTGGAGAAAATTCCTCCATCAAATTTATGAGATTATAAATTTTAAGGAAAGGAGACTGTCCATCTTTCTTCTTCAAAGCAATGAGTGGATTTAAATAGCTCAACTTTTGCTTAGCAGTGCAGTGCAACACCATACACTAAGCCTCCAGTGTTCCTTATAAGTACTCAGTAAATATTTATTGTATGGCTGTATATTTATAAAACACGAACAATAAAAGTCCATTTCAGTGGAGTGGAAGATCTTAATTATCTGTTTTCTGTATTCTAAATAACCAAGTGGTGATAAGGGCAGACACCATGAAATTAGCATGTACCCTAAAATGTATGGTCAACAAATGAATGGGGCATGAATAATAAAGTATAACACACTACTTAAGAGCTCAAAATTCTGGAACCAGACCAATTGAAGTTGGAACCCTTGTCGAGAATGTTAGTTACACAATCTCTATGTGCCTCAGTTTACTCCTCTGTAAAGTCAATTCTAGTATTATGTGCATTAAATTGATATAAAATGTTTGTTGGTGTTATGTGCTATTGAGTTGTCTACAGTTCATAATGATCCTATAAACAGTGTCTCTGAACCTTGCCCTATCCTGAGCCAACCGCACTATCTCCAGCATACTTGGTGCTATTGCCACAGTCACCATGACAATGCGTCTCATCCAGGATCTTCTGATCTTGTGCTAACCTCCTACCTTTCCAAGCATGATGTTGTTCTCCAAGGACTGGCCCATCCTGACAACATGCCCAAAGTATGTGAGACAGAGTTTCAAAATCCTTGCCTCCAAGGGAGAGATCCAGGACAGACTTGTTTGTTCTCTTGGCAGTCCATGTTCAATACTCTTCTCCAATACCAAAGCTCAAAGGAATTTACTCTTCTGTCATCTTTATTCATTGCCCAGCTGTCAGGTGCATAGCAAGCAACTGAGGAGACCATGGCTTGGATCAAGGACACTTCAGTATTGAGACCAATATCATTGCTTTTTAGCACTCTGGAGAGGTTCCTGACAACACATTTTCCCCAGTGGAACTCATCTTTTTATTTCCTAACGCTTGGTGCCAAAGGTGTTGATTGTGGATCCAAGCAAGATGAAATCATTAACAATTTAAATCTTTTCTCCACCTATCATGATGCTGCTTATTGGCCTAGTAGTGAGATTTTTGTTTTATTAATGTTGAGATGCAATCCATATTGAAGGTGACAGTCTCCGATCTTCTGAAGGAAGCACTTCAAATCCTCCTCAGTTTCAGCGAACAAAGTTGTGTCATCTGCATAGTGCAGGTTGCTGATGTGTCCTCTTCCAATCCTGATGACCCATTCTTCATAAAGCCTAGCCTCCTGAATGATTTGTTCTGCTATAGATTGAAAAGGTGTGGTGATAGAATATTTCCTGACACATTCCATTTTTTATTTTAAACCATGCAGTTTTCCCTTGCTCTGTTTGGATAACAGCTTCTTGGTCTAGATATAGGTTTTGCATGAGCACAATCAAGTGTTCTGAGATTCCCATTCTTCTCAATGTTAGCCACAGTTGTTGCTGGTGATACTGGAAAGAGCATAGAGCATAAATGCATGAGAATGGTGTAACTTTATTTTACTTTACCAGAGTCCACTTAAAGATGATTTAGCTGATGCCTGAAGAGACTGAACCATGAGCTGGGATAAAGATGCATGCCCCAGTAGGGAAACCGGAGAGTTAGTCTGGGCTCATTCATCCAGATTCTCTCTTTCTTCACTTTTTTACTCTACAGGAAAATGTCTCTCTGATTAAAGAGATAAATGAGCTCCGAAGGGAGCTGAAGATCACCCGCTCCCAAGTCTATGACCTTGAAGCTGCCCTAAAATTAGCCAAGAAATTCCAACCACAGGAAGTTCCAGAGACAGGTAATATCAACAGTAACCAGGGGCCCAGTGGTAGCCATGTATCAAGTCTCCCTTTGGCTTCTATTTCTGCCATGGTTTACTTCTATGACTAGTCATATATACTCATGACCTGTGAGCTTTGGGGCACATGCCTTCTCTCCAAAAAGATCTTATGTGGAAGCACTTACAGGTTCACAATCTCTGTCTAGAGTTCTTGGGGGTTAGCTGTGATTCAGAATTCCAAATTTTTCATATTGTAGAAAGAATATTAGATCAATTTCTATATGTTTCTATCTATACAGGTGAACCATTACTACTATGGTGGCATGGTCCATAGGGAATTGTACTGCTAACCCAAAAGTGATACCTCTCTGGTGGTTTTAAATCCACTAGTAACTCTGCAGGAAAAAATAGACAATAGACCGCCACCCCAAAACCCACTGGAGAATCAACTAAGAGTCCATTCAAATTCAACCCTATTAAATTTTGAGTCTATATAACATAACACATCCTGAGGGGTTCTGTAGAAGCACCTTGCTATCAAAAACATTAGTATTTCTGTACTGAAACATATTAACGCTCATACTAAAAGGTAAAGAGATCTTCTGAGTCAACTTTGACTTAGGATGAACTGTGTACAACAAAGCAAAATGTTTTTTGTACATCATTGTAGCTGTTGTGCTGATCCCATTTCACTAAGGCGCTCTCCCCCTCATTGGCTCTTTGCATCACCAAATGTGATGTGGCAGAATTGCACTGTTACCTGCAGAAAGTTGACGCAGGATCCACATCTCACACCATACACAAAAATCAACTCAAAGTGGATCAGAATTTTGGGGTAAAGCCCAAAACCATAAAGATTATATGAGACAAAATGTGATGAAGCTTAGAAGGCCTGGGCCTATAAATAGGCTAGGAAAACAGCTAGAAGTTCACAACCAGGAGAGGATAACATCAATGAAGGGGGCCTTCTTAAGATTAAGTCCCTCCAGATGGCTTCACAGCTGAATTCTACCAAACATTCAGAGAAGATTTAGCACCAATTCTACTTAATTTCAAAAATTTGAAAAAGAAGGAACACACTCATAGACATTCTATGAAGCAAGCATAATCCTAAAACCCAAACAAGGCAAAGATATTATCAAGAAAGAAAACTACAGACCCATATCATGAATATAGATGCAAAATTCTAGCCAATCGGCTCAAAAAGCACATTTAAAAATATCAATTCACCATGACCAAGTGAGATTCATAACAGATATACAAGGATGGTTCAACAAAAGAAAAATAATCAACATAATTCACTGTATTAACCAAATAAATAACAAGAACTATGTGATCTTATGATTGATGCAGAAAAGGCATTTGACAAAATATAACATCCCTCCCTGATGAACACACTCAGCAAAACTGGAATAGAAGGGAATTTCTTCAACATAGTGAAAAGTATATAGGCAAAACCAAGAGCCAACATCATTCTCAATGGAGAAAGACTAAAAGCATTTTCATTGTGAACCAGACAAGGATGCCCACTGTCACTACTTCTATTCAATATATACTGTATTGGAAGTGCTTGCTAGGGCAATATGACAAGGAAATAAAAGGCACCCAGATTGGCAAAGAGATGGTTAAACTGTCACTATATGCAGATGATATGATAATATACACAGAAAACCCCAAAGACTCAACCAAAAAACTATTAAGAGTTAATAGGCCAGTTTAATAGAGTGGCAGGATATAAGATAAATATCCAAAAATCAGTGGGATTCCTCTACAGTAACAAAGAACTCAGAGAAGGAAATCAAGAAAGCAATACCATTTGCAATAAGCAATCACAAATTGAGATACTTGGGAGTGAACCTAACTAAAGATACAAAAACCCTATACAAAGAAAACTACAGAGAATTTCTGCAAGACACAATAAAAGACCTAAAGAAATAGGAAAATATTCCCTGTTCATGAATAGGAAGACTCAATATCGTGAAAATGACAAAAAAAAAGAAAATGACAATCCTACCAAAATCAATCTACATGTTCAACACAATCCCAATCTAGATAACAAACTCATTTTTCAAGGAGATTGAAAGGGAAATTGTCAGATTTATTTGGAGAGGCAAGAGACTCCAAATAAGCAGAACACTTCTGAGAAACAAATATTGAGAGGTATAGCACTCCATGACCTCAAACCCTACAATACAGCGGTAGTAAAAAAAACAGCATGGTATTGTTACAGTGACAGACACACAGATCAATAGAACAAAATTGAGAAACCAGAAATAGTCAACAGATACTCAACAAGGAAATCAAAGCTACCAAATGGGGAAATGACAACCTCTTTAACAAATGGTGCTGGCAAAACTGGATTGCTACCTACAAAAAGCTGAAACAGGATCCACATCTCACACCATATGCAAAAATCTACTTAAGTGGATCAGAGACCTTGGAGTAAAGCCCAAAACCATTAAGTTCATCAGAGACAAACTGGGATCAAGCTTAGATGGCCACCTCTATGGTATAAAGAGACTGCCAAATACAGGCAGAAATGCACAATCTGAAGAACATAAAATTGATGAATGGGACTTTCTAAAGATTAAATCCCTGTGCACATCAAAAACTTTTTCCAACAGGGTGAAAAGAAAGCCTACTGACCTGGGAACAAACATTTGGTAATCCCATCTCAGACAAGAGTCTCATAATGAAAGTTTATAGAATACTCCTGAGCCTCCACAAGAAAAAGACTGATAATCCAATTATATAATGGACAAAAGACATGGAAAGAATTTTATAGAGGAAGATATTTGAATAGCCAACAGACACATGAAGAGATGCCCAAAATCACTGGTAATAAGAAAGATGCAAATTGAAACCACAATGAGATACCATCTCAGTCCAGTAACAGTGGCGAAGTTTAATAGGACAGCAACCAATAAATGGTGGAAAGGATGTGGCAAGAAAGGAATTCTTATACATTGTTGGTGGGATTGTAAAATGGTACAAAACCACTCTGGAAGGCAAGTTGGTATTTCATAAAAAAGCTAAACCTAGAAATTCCATATGGCCCAGCTATTCCACTGCTAGGAATATACCCCAAGGAAAATAGAACAGAGACACAAATGGAGATTTGTACACTGGTGATCCTAGCAGCAGCATTCATAGTTTCAAGAAACAACCCAAATGTCCATCAACAAATGACTGGATTGAGCAATTATAATACATTCACATTATATACCATGCAATACTTAGGAGCAACAATTTAGAAAAATACTATATTAATGGGAGAGACTAGAATGAACTCACAAATACTGTGTAAGTCCATTATTACAAAAATAGAAGGATAACTAGTAAGAACTGCATGGTTCAAAATTGGGAAGGGCATACGCCAGGGATGCATCCTATCTCCATACCTTTTCAACCTATATGCAGAACAGATTATCCGGGAGGCTGGGCTCTATGAGGAG
>NW_006399799.1:17101969-17103478 GCF_000299155.1 Elephantulus edwardii
CAGGAGAGGAAGGCCCTCTATGAGGTGGATTGATTCAGTGACTGGGATAATTGGGATGGGAGTGTCAGAGACAGTGCGATTGGCACAGGACAGAGCGGAGGTTAGGGCTGTTGTACATAGGGTCGCTATGAGTCGCAGGCGACTCGACGGCACATAACATAACAACAACTAGTAAGAAGTATATAAATGTTCAAAGATTAAAAGGGAATGGATCAAGGGATAGGTGGGGAGGGGGTGAAAATCACTGGGATGACAGAATTTGGTGGGCTGGGGAAGGGAATGAAGGAATTAGGAATGATCCATGGGGATCTGAAAAATGGGGTAGTCATGGGCATGTTGTTGTTTTGTTGTTGTGCCATCAAGTCACTTGCAACTCATAGTGATACTATGTACAACAGCCCTAAACCCTGCTCAATCTTGTGCCAATCTTACTGTCTGACACACCTGCCCCCATTATCCCAATCACTGAATCAATCCATTTCATCAAAGTCTTCCTCTCCTGTGCTGTCCCTCTACCCTCCCAATCATGATGTCCCTCTCCAAGGACTGATCCCGCCTTGCAACATGTCCAAAGTATATCAGACAAAGATTCAGAATCCTTGCCTCCAGGGAGCAGCCTGGTCTCACCTTCTCTAGGACAAACCTGTTTGTTCTCCTAGCAGTCTATGGTATATTCACTCTTCTCCAGCAAGACAGCTCAAAGACATCAATTCTCCTTCTGTCATCCCTAGTCATTGTCCAGCTTTCTGAAGCATAATTGCAAAGACTATATGGTCCGTATCAGGTGCACCTGAGTCTCCAGACTGACACTGTTGCTCTTCAGTACTTTGGAGAGGTCTCTGACAGCAAACTTTCCCAATACAATTCATCTTTTAATTTCCTGGCTGAGGGTACCAAGAGTGTTGATTGTGGAGCTAAGTAAACTAAAGCTATTAATAATCTCAATATGTTCACCATCTATCATGATGCTGCCAGTGGGCCCAGTTGTGAGAATCTTTGTTTTCTTGATGTTGAGCTTCAATCCATATTGAAGGCTGCAGCACTTGACATTCTGCAGCAAGAGATTCAGGTCCTCTTCAGTTTCAACAAGCAGTGTCATCTGAAATGCAGATTGTTAATGAGTCTTCCTCCAACCCTGATGCCACAATTCTCCTTATAAAGACCAGCCTCCTGGATAATCTGTTCTTCATATAGATTGAGAAGGTATAGGACAGATCCCTGGCATACACTCTTCCCAATTTTCAACAATGCAGTGTTTCCTTGTTCTGTAATGTCTTTAATTCTATAAGACACAATGTAAAAAAAAAGTTTATTATATGAAATGAAATATAATGTAAATGAAAGACTATAAAAAACAATGTACATGCATGATACAATAGGAAAAAAGTACTCGAAGGGAAATAGTTAAGAGTTGAATAAGAAATTAAAATTAGTTACTGATATCTATATCTATATCTATATCTATATCTATATCTATATCTATATCTATATCTATATCTATATCTATCT
>NW_006399799.1:17105138-17113581 GCF_000299155.1 Elephantulus edwardii
GTCGCTATGAGTCGCAAGTGACTCGATGGCACATAACAACAACAACAAATGCCATCTTTACATTTGTCTTCTCCACCATGTTCAAGCCCATTGTTAAAAGGATATTTATTAAATAAATAGTAAATAACACACTGGGAAGTATTTCATTTCAGGCTTTCAAACAATAAGGAAACATTCCTTAAGTATCCAATTTTTTTAGAATAAAAATCCTTTATTTCTAGAAAAATATCATCACTATCGACCTCCTAGATCTTGCTGTGCTTTAATCGCATTGGCTCTCCTAGTAGGAGCTCCACCTTACCTCTTTCTCTTTCTTCTCTTCGGTCTTTTTTGTGCCCACTCATCAGCCTCAGTTTGATAGATGAATTTTGCCACAGCTTAAAGAGTTGTGGGAGCAGGATTTAGCTCTTCTGGTAGGTGATGAATTCCTAATCAGCCAGCAGTCAAAGTTCAGCCCACCATTCATCAGTTCTGCTTGCTCTTGCCTTTCAAGGTCTTGGCATTAGTGAGATGCTTCACAGAATCAAGCCCAAGGATTCTGGGCAGCACTGAACACTGGGCATTCATGAAGACAAATTAAAACCAGAAGTAGAGTGGGTGTCCCAGCTTCCCATGTTGGAGCCCATCACAGTGCTCTGTCAGGAAATAGAGCACATCCCCATGGATCTGATCAACCACAAGCTGTGGGACAAAGCAGACAGGTTGTCAGTGGAAAAGGGCAGTCACCACCCACAGACTGGGCAGTCCCACATCCAAGCCGGTATGGTCTCCATGCATATTGTGGCGCTGTCACGTAGAATGTTTCGGCCATCCCCCTTGATATACCCTTTCCAGAGTTGAATTAAAAAAGCTTGGTCTCGAAGGAGGTCCTCCTGGTAGAGGGAAAACCACTCCTCTATCGACATATGCATGACTCCACACACTGCAAACCTGCACAGGTATAGTTGTTCCCACGTCCCCAGTAAAACAACTGCAGCTCAACCTGACAACAGCCATGTGGTTGCAACAAAGACCTCAAAGATTTAGAAAACAGGCCAGCCAGGACATGCCAGGTGGGGCGGCCATTAGGCACAAAGTTTTCCAGCCTCAAGTGCCGGGACTAGTGTGGGTGCAGTGGATCTTTGTGGGTTGATGTAGACAGAGATGGAAAAAAAGGGAACAGAAAAACCCAGCAGCACCATAACTGAGACTTCTCCTTGGTGTCTATTTCTCATCTTGACAGTAAAACCAGAAAGTAAAACTGGCACAGATCAGTTTACTGTAGATTTGGCCTACATGCTGGCACTTAGACCGCCAAAGGCCTTGCTGCTGAGTATAGTCTGACCTGCTGACTTGGAGCAATATCACGTGGGAGCCAGTTAAAAATGCAGATTCTCAGGGCCTGGCCCAGACCTACTGAACTTGTAGGCCACCTTCCAAAGTAGCTCACACCATTTCTATGGATGATAAAGCCAGCACACTTCAAGTATGCTGTTTTCTAATGCTTTCTATTCAGGAATAAAGCTCATAGAGACCTTGGTCAACTGACTACCATCCATGACATCTAATTGGGTATCAAATATCAGTTGTCTCATGTACTACAGTCAGGTAAGACATTATCATTGGGGGAAGTTGGTTGAAGAGTATGCAAGAATTCTATAATATTTTGTAACTTCTTATAAATCTTAAAATCTATTTCAAAATTAAAGAGCCTGGCGGTGCCGTGGTGAAATGCTCCCTGCTAACCAAAAAGGTCAATGGTTGTTATAACCTCTCTGCCTCTTTGCTAGTGAATGATGCGGCGGTCTGCTTCCATGGCCTTGGAAACTCAATAGGGCAGTTCTGCTCTGTCTTATAGGGTTGCTCTGACTTGGAATTTATGGCACACAACAGTAGCACATGTACATACATGCCTGCATATATAAAAGTTATTTATATACATACAGTTCTCGGTGTGTATGTATATATGTGTGTATAATTTTGTTGTCTCATGTGTACTGAAGAGCAATGGTGTCACTCTGGAGACAGGCTGTGGTCTTTGCAATCACTTGTTATACATCAGAGAGTTGGACAATGGCCAAGGGGGATAGAAGGAGAATTGATGCCTTTGAGCTGTGTTACTGGAGAAGACTATTGAATATACCCTGGACTGCCAAGAAAACAAACAGATTCATTCTGGAGAGGGTTAAACCAGGCTACTCCTTGGAGGCATGGATTCTGAGGCTTCATCCGACATAATTTGGACATGTTGTAAGGAGGGAGAGGTCCTTGGAGAGGGACATCATGCTTGGGAGGTTGGAGGGATGGCGCAGAAGGGGAAGACCCTCTATGAGGTGGATTAATTCAGTGACTGGGGTACTTGGGATGGGTGTGTCAGAGGCAGTGAGACTGGCACAGGATAGAACAGGGTTTAGGGCTGTTGTACATAGGGTCGCTATGAGTCACAAGCGACTCAATGGCACATAACAACAACATGTGCATTTAGAATTGAAGAGAAGTTGAGACAGGAGTCAACTTTATAAGTAGCACCATAAGTGGCACTATCAGGTCAAAGGACTGATAGAAGTATCTCATGTGGTAATGGTGGTGTCTGCTGTCAGGTCAGAACCGACCCACATCTGACCCTCCAGCAGGTTTTCAGAGGCAGTTAATCACATGGGAGGAGATTGCCTATTTTTCTCCCAGGTGCTATAAAGACTGAACTACTTGACTGTCTCAGAAGTTAAACCATCTTCTGGAAGAGAATGGCAAATAATGTTCCTAGGAACAACTGCAAAACTTCTCTTTAAGAAAAACATTTCCAATCTGCCTACCCTTCTTAGCAAAAATATTCAGGCCCTCCTCATGCTGCTATAGAATATAGCCAGCTATGTTTTCTTTCTATGACTGAAAACATAAAACATATGCAAAAATAGAAAGGAGAGTCTAATGAATCCCCGTCCACCTAACCCTCAGCTCAGGTCAGCAGGACACTGCTGCCCTGCCTAGTATGGCACATGAAAGACTGGGCAGCCTCCACTGAAGAGGCTCAGGGCAGACAGTGACTAGGCTCAGGCCACACTCGGCATCTGACTTATCACACTGAAGTGTATCTGTCCACATCTCCACCTCAGCTAGACAGTGAGATGCTGTCATGTCCTTTCCTTAGCTTCTGGGATTCAAGCACCAACCACAGAGTAGGTGCTCAGTGACTAAAGAGGAAGGAGGGCAACCAGGGCAAGAACAGGCTCCCATTATTCCTGCTCTGTCCCCTCACAGCACCCAGCAAGGATGCATCCAGTGCAGCTCCCACCATGCGACTGAATGAACAAGAAGAAACCTGGAGAATCATTGAAATGCAGCGTCTAGAAATCCAGCGACTCCGAGACCAGATCCAAGAGCAAGAACAGGTCCCAGGGTTGCACCCCCTGGCCGGAATTCGGCTTCCTTCTCTCCATGAATCAGAGAAGGGCTTTAGTATGCAGACCAACATATAGTGAGGCCATCTTCAACCTCAACCAGAAGAAGCATTGACCATGAAGCTGTCGTTCCCAGCTCTGGGCTGGAGTCCCTGTAATCACTGACTCCACCCAACTTCTTTATCCCTGCCCTAGAGAATCTGGGACACAGCAGAATAAAGGTGTTTGCCTACAGTGGTGCCCTCTCTGTTTCTCAAGGAGCTAGAGCTTGGGGATGGGAAAGAGGAGAAGTAAGACCTTAGGGAAGGGGCTCCAGTTCATCCAAGGCAATGCTGCTTGTTCCTGTGCCTGTCACCACACAGATCACACAAGATTCGGGCTGGCTCACTATCACTTATCTTCTCTGGGCCTTAAGGACTGCCTGCTTCTGTCTGAAAAGGCACTTGCTGCTGCTCTTGCTGCTGCTGCTCTGCTGGGTAAGTCAAGATCAGACAAAGCCTCCTGCATTGTCTTCTGTAAGAAACATGATGAGATTTGCTATGGATTTGAACTAGTGTCTGAAGACAAGGGCAAAGATGTGGGTAAATAATGAAAGTTACATGAATTCCTCAAATTCTTGTATGTTTTGCTGCCCTTGCTTAACAGAATGCTGCCCTTATTTCCCTCCCCTCCTCCCTCCTGCCATCTTTGCTCTGCAGAGCCCACCCCACACCTTCATTTCTGGGAGACATCTTTGTGTCTAGAATTTCTCTTCCTTCCACACAGGTCCCAGCCACATACAGGAACCAGGAAAAGCAGTGTTTACATACTGAGTAACAAAGGAATGGGACTCAGATGTCCCTATCTTCTCCCACCTGCAGAGGGCAGACACCTCTCTAATACCTGAACACATGGTTAAGTCCCAGGGTCCTGCTAGTCCCCTTTTGGTGTCCTTAACCTTTTGTTTGTAAGGCACTGGCTGCTTTCCTCATCTTCCTCAATCTGCTTTACCCCAACTCTGAACTTTGCTTATGCTCACTCTGCCCAGGGAGAGCTGAGATTCAGCTGTCCCGATAACAAGGCACTCTCAAAGACTGGGCTGACAGAAGGAAGAGCCACAGAGTACCCCACCTTAGGTTCCACACAGTGATCCTTAAGGACTCTCCCTCCTGGCCACCCTCTCCTTTGCCAGACTTTCCCTTAGCCCCACCCTAATCTGCACCTTGGAGTAGGGCCAGTGTATCCCCTCACATCTTTCCTCTTTTCTCTAGCTGTTGCTATTAGGTGACAGCGAGTCAACGGCCTCTTGTCAACTCTGTGTACAGCCTAACAAAGACTTGCCTGATCTTCTTGCACCCTTCTCACAGCCTCTGCTGTACTTAAACCCATTACAGCCATGTGTCAGACCATCTCCTTGAAAGTCTGCCTGTCCTTCAGTGACTTTCCCAAGTATGATGTCCCTTTCTGAAGTCTGGCCCTTCTCGACATGTGCCCAAAGTATTTGAAATGAAGTCTTACCATCCTAGCCTCCAAGGAACACTCTGACTGCACTTCAAGTTTAAATCTATAGGAAACTTCATTACATTTCCTACAGGAGGAGACAATCCCCTCATACCAGCATGTCCTTTACCTTACCAGGAAAGCAGGTTCAGAATGCGGGAAATTGGGCCACCCTTGGAGAGACTCCACTCAGCCACAGAGACAGCTCACAGCATGACCGTGACATTCACAATGGCCACAACCTAAGCTTCAGCCTACCAGAGGTCATGAAGAAACTGTTGTACATGGCTCATGAGTTAGAGCTAACTTGGAAACAACTACCAGCCACAACATTTTAGTCACACTGAATTTATTTCTGATCTTCCAGAAGTTTTCCTTTGCACTTGTCTTCCTCCTAAGTCACCCTCTCTTCCTTGGCTTGATTAACTCTCACCAATCCTAACCAAGAAGAAGTAGGTGCACTTCTCTGAGCATCAGAGTTCTCCAAGACTAAGACCTTGGCCTTAGCTTTGCAGAAGAAAATGACACAAAACTAATGTTGGAGAGCCTCGTCGCGCTGGATAATGCAGAGCCTTTAAAGAATATTAAAGACATGAGACTGTCCTGAGGCTGTTATCAAGACACCGTGAATCACCCCCCCCCCATGCTTTCTAAACTCTTGCCATATTAACCTCCTTTCCAAGAAAAAGCCAAGCTCACTCTTGCTTCAGTGTCTTCTCTTCTACTCTTCTCTGCTTAAAACACTCATCACCACCCTCCACTTAGCAAACTTCTACTTACTCTCTGTGTCTAACCTGAAATGTCACTTCCTCAGAAAACTTGTGCTAAAAGCCACACACTCTGCATCTAAAGTGCATGCACCATGGTTTCCTTCATAATTGTCACCATTATTTTTTGGATATGACAACTCTTGTGGCCTACTGGGTAAAGAGGTATGCAGCTAACCCAAAGTCAAGTGGTGTAAGCTGCTCTTGTATGATAGGAACCAGACCATAGCTGACCGTCCAGCAGGTTTTTAGAGGCAGTAAATCACATAGGAGGGAGCACTGGTGACCTAGTGGTAAAAAGCTGTGCTGCAATCCCTGAGACACATTGTTCAAATCCACCAGCTGTTCTGCTGGTGAAAGATGGGCAGTCTCCTCCCAGGAGATTAAACTGCCCCTGAAAACTCACCTGAGGATCAGCTATGGGTCAGTTCCAACTCCATTGCACACAAAAACAACAAAAAAGTGCATGGGAAGAGATTGCCCATCTTTCGCCACCGAGTCACTGGTTGGATTCAAACCCCATGCCTTCAGGTTGACAATGCAGCTCCTTACCACTAGGCCACCAGAGCATCCTCCTGTGAGATTTACAGCCCTTGAGCACCTGCTAGAGAGTCAGCTAGAGCATTCTGACTCAATGGCACATATTTTGTTATTTAATATCCACCTTTCCCACTAAACACTCAAAGTTGTTCTTGTTGTTTTGTACCATCAAGTCAGAACTGACCCATGGCTGGCCCTCCAACAAGTTTTCAGAGGCCATTAAATCTCCCAGGAAGAGATTGTCCATCCTTCTCCCAGGGAGCAGCAGGTGGATTTGAACCATGTGCCTTCGGGATTTCAACACAGGTAGAGGTGTATAAAATTCACTCAGATATCCTTGTGAGAAGTGAAGGAACCCAAAAGTAGAATCAGGAAGATCATTTAAGAGGATTCTGTGGCTACATACATGTAAGAGGACAGGGGATGGACTGAGATGAAAGCACTGGAGAGGGAGAGAAATGGACTCTTCAAGTTCAAGGGGCTGTGGGGGAAAATGACCTGGAAAGATGAAAAACACTGAGGAAAGTTCTGGAGCATCAAAGCGAAGTTCACTGTGGCTAAATGTAGTGGTCATTGTTATTGCGAGGTTCTATAGAGTTGACTATGACTCCTAGGGACCCTACAAACAGCACACCCAACCCCCATCCATCCTGTGCCATCCTCATCATCTCTGTGATCATTACTGATCATCAAATTGCCTCCAATGCATGGTGAAAATTTGTAAAACAGAACAAAACATTGCCTAGTCCTGCAACATCTTCACAATCATTGGCTTGTTCGGGGTCGTTGCTGTGACCCCTGGGTATATTTAGTCCTTCCAGCCTAAGGGCCTCACACATCATCTATCCCTATCTTGGGTGGCACTTTGTATAATTCTTAGGGTTTTCACCGGGTAGTTTTCAGAAGCACTCTGCCTTTCTTTCTAGTCTCAGTCTGGAATCTGTCCATCATGGGAGGCCTCGCTGGTATTTGAAAGACCAAACAGGATCACTTCCAGCACCAAAGCAACATGCAAACCACCACAGTATGACAAGCTGGCAGATGGATGGTAGTGCTAAAACATAGCAACTTAAAAATAGCTTAAGACAACACATTTTACCTACATGATGGATTTTGGCTTACAAATAATGAAACCGAATCTAGAGAGAAGTAACCTGCATGCAACCATATTGGAAGGGCTAGGACTGCAGTGCAGTCTGCCCAGTGGACTCCCAAGCCCACATACCTCTGCACTGCCTACAGACACATCCAAAACAGAACATTACAGGTCAGGGGGAGGCACCACAGGGGTGTGACACCTGCAGACTCTCAACTAGAAAAAGTCAAAGGATGGAAAACTCCCAAGTTAACTTGAACCAGTGACACACTGCTGCACAGCCAGGGCGGAGGAAGAGGAAGCCCAGGCCAAGGGAAAGCCCCACCCCAGCAAACCTGGCACCCTGGCCCCACCAGTCAGCAGGCTATTTTCCTGGCTGCATACAGGCGCCAGTGAAACGGGAGCCAGTAGTGAAATCTCATTTCCCCTCCTCACTCATGGTGTGTTTCCAAGAGGTCCTGCTTCAACCTATTGGACGTATTGTCTCTCTGACTGCTTGAGCGAAGATCTTTATCTACTTAATGCTTTTAAGGAGCTTTCTGGCTGCATTTCAAACAAATAACTATTTGGTCTTTTAGTAGCCTATAGTATATTCAGTATTCTTCTATATCACAATTCTTCCTTGGGTTTGTTGTTTGTTTTGGTTTCTGGTTGTTTGGGTTGTGTTTTTGTTTTTGTAATTGGGATTTGAGTGAACATTTACAAAGCAAATTGGTTTTCAATTCAACCATTCATGCACATTTTGTTTTATAATATTAATATAATAATTCACAATATAATCAAACTCTTTGCAGTTCTTCCCTGTAGTTCTCATTTCCATTTATCAGTGAGCAAATACTGCTCAGCCTGTGGGTTTTCAGAGGTGGCAAATCACACAGGAAGAGTTTGCCCCACTTTCTTTTTCAGAGAAACTGGCGGATTTGAACAACCTGCTTTTCGGTTGACAACACAGCTCCTTGCCACGAAGCCACAGCCTATGCTGTCCTGTAAAGTAGCTAAGAGTCAGAACTGGCTTGATGGTAGTGGATTTGGTTTGATAGTGGACACATTATATAAACTAAGTACTGTTGTCTGCATTTTACAAGTAAGAAGATTTTTTATGAATTAATTTATTTTTCATTTCAGTGAACATCTACAGAGATTGTGGAATTCATTCATTGTTGCACTTTTCTCCCCACCCACTC
>NW_006399799.1:17116741-17118182 GCF_000299155.1 Elephantulus edwardii
ATTAGGTATTTTTGTCATGACAGGAGTCTAGAGTGAAGCTACAAGGTGGAGTGTACCTAGGGGAGGGTTTGTAAAACAATGAAAGAATTTGTCTTTTACTTTTCCAAGAGGGTAGTATACTAGGAGGGAGGGCTGGGAGGGGAGAAAAGTGCAAAAATGAATGAATGGAAATCGAAAGTCTTTGTAAATTTTTACTGAAATTAATAATAAATTTTTTAAAAAAGAAAAAAGTTAAGAGGTTTTTCTAAGATCACCCAGCTAAAACTGGAATAGCTAACTCACTAACTCCCAAAACAGTATTTTCTCTACGATTTAGTAAAAAAACCTTTATTAAGAACCTACCCTATGCTAGGACTTTTGTACCAGCTGAGGACACAACAAAGACTGAGACAACATCTGTTATATCATGATATCCTTCTCCAAGGAATAGCCTCTCTTAGCAACATGTCCTGTGTGTGTGAGATGAAGCTTTATCATCTTTGCCTCCAAGGAGCACTCTGGATGCACTCTCATCAAGACATATTTGTTTGTTCTTTTGGCAATCTATGAGATGTTCAGCACTCTTCTCCAACACTACATCTCAAAGGCATCAATCTTCTTCTGTCATCTTTATTTATTGTCCAGCTCTCATATGCACAGCAAGTGGTCAGAAAGAGCATGGCATGTATCAGACACACCTTAGTCCTCAAACTGACATCACTGATCCTCAATAATTTGGAGAGGTCCCTGACTGCTGATTTACCTAGTGCAATGCATCTCCTGATTTCCTGACTGATGGTACCAAGGATGCTGATTGTGGATCGAAGTAAGATGAAGTTGTTGACAACTTCAGTCTTTTCTTCATCTATTATGCTATTGTCTATTGGTCCAGTTGTAAGAATTTTTCTTTTCTTGATGTTGAGATGCAATCCATATTGAAGAGTGTATTCTTTGATCTTCTACAACAAAAGCTTCAAGTCCTCCTCACTTTGAACAAACAAGGTTGTGTCATCTGCATCATGCAGGTTGTTGATGAGTCTTCCTCCAATCTTGATACCACATTCTTCTTCAGAGTGCAGCTTGCTTCTCAAATAATTTGCTTAGACTACAGATAGAATAGATATGGAAAGAAGATATAACCCTGATACACTCCTTCATTTTAAACCATGTAGTGTTCCCTTGCTCCACTCACACAACAGCCTCTTGATTTAGGTATAGGTTTTGCATGAGCACAAATAATTATTCTGGGATTCCGATTCTTCTCAATGTCATCCATAACTTGTTATGATCCACACAGTCAAATGTCTTTGCACAGTCAAGACATTCTTCTGGTATTCTTTACTTTCAACCAAGATCATTCTGACATCAGCAATGATATCTCTGGTGCCATGGCCTCTTCTAAATCCTGTTTGAATTTCTAGCAGTTCCCTATCTATGTACTGTTCTAGGTGTTTTAAGTATT
>NW_006399799.1:17120302-17120885 GCF_000299155.1 Elephantulus edwardii
ATTTATTTATTTTATTTATTATATTTTATATTAATTATAGTTCCCACATTCTATTGGATCACCTTTCTTGGCAATGGGAACAAATATGGATCTCTTCCAGTCAATTGGCCAGACTGCTGAAAGTTGATAGTGTTAGTTAGATAGTGATAGATGCTATGGCACGACAGAAAGAAAATTTTAAAGTGAGGACAATAAGGTGGCTTGTATTGAGGGATATCAACTTTTAGAGAGACCAATAGGGCCTCAGTGAGAGGTCTTTGAGTAGGAAGCCATCTCACGTGTGGATATCTAGGAGGCCAGAGTAAGTGAGAGAACTGGCATTGAGTCTATGCATTCTCATTATTGTGAATAATTGTTTCTTTGGCTACAGAATTATTAATGGTTTTGATTATAAAGGATGTTGCCTCAGACCTTGTGGGGAGAGTGTGTTAGTATGTAGTATGGTATGCATTGAATTTACCTTTCTAAAGTCTGAAGATTTCCTAATTCTGAAATATCTAACCTCCAAAATCAATCTCCACAACAATCTACGTGTTTCCTATTGCCAAAGGGGCCCTTTAGAGTAGTGAGAGAAGATCTTCAC
>NW_006399799.1:17121174-17177442 GCF_000299155.1 Elephantulus edwardii
TCTTGGGGGGTAGAGAAAATAGTGCAATGAATGAATGGAAATCCAAAATCTCTGTAAATGTTCATTAAAATTAATAAAATTTAATAAAGAATGAAAAAAGAAAAAACCACAAACCACTAAAAAAAAAAAAAAGATGGCTATGGCCTATCAGAAAAGAGCATGACCACCAATCACACCTTACTTAGCCATCAGCAATGACATAATTCACCTAAAGGGACTGAGTGACTATATTTGGAAACTAACAAAGGGCATCCAATCAATGTTTTCCATGGAAAGCTGACCACTGATCCTTTCTCTGGCCTCAGTAAATCTGCCCTCAGTAAATCTACCCAAGAACCACTAATAAATTATTTTATTTCACTTCAAAAAAAGAAAAAAATATCTAACCTGAAGGGCACCAAATAAAGACTGTGGATTTCTACATCTGTTAAGAAATTCGTAAGTATTGGCTTGTGGTGTTTTGGATTTTGGGGTTTATTTTATTTGAAATTGTATTATGTTTGTATTCTAGACAGTTTTCCACTCTGTGTAATAAATAGTTCTTAAATTCCCTTTTGACTTTACAGTCATTAAAATCAGGTTGTAATAACTCAAAGAACTAACACATTGCCTCTGAGTCAGACAACTCTATCTGAGTCCCCAGGGGGTTTCAAAGGCTGTGAATGGCCTGGAAGGAGATTGCTATCTTTCTCCTGTCTGCCTGCCTTTCTCCGCCCTCACTGCTGGATTCTAACAGCCAGAAAAGCCGTAGGGTTAGCCATGCAGCTCCCTATGGGCGACACTGTTGTTGTGTACCATCTAATTAGAACCTACCCATAGCTGACCCTCCAGCGAGTTGTCAGAGGCAGTTAATCCCATGGAGGGAGACTGCCCATCCTTCTCCCGAGGAGCAGCTGATGGATCCAAACCTCATGCCTTCAGGATTATACCGATTATAAATGCAGCTTTTTGTCACTAGGCCACCAGAGCTCCTAAGGGCGCCACTAAAACTCACCAATAGACATGAGGTCATAAAGGAGGGAAGAAGCAAGAGGAGATGAAATCCGAGAGGGCATGTGAGGGCTTGAGTTATTTCTGAATGAAGCAGTCCACAGGAAGCACCTTACCTGGGACAGTTCCCAATTCACCTTATAACAGGATCACCCTGGCTGCCAGGTTGAGAGGCATCTGAGGTGAGATCTCAGGGGCCCCATGCCTCATCATCCACCCCTCACTATTCCCACCAACCTCCTTATACATACTTACCACTGTCTAATGGACCGAAAGGCAGTTCAGATCCACACCTTCTAAACTTCATTATCACCCAGTGAGCTGACCAGTTGCTTTCGGGACAGTGTTCAACCAGCCTGTGAGAAGTCTACCTTTACATTTTAACTCCAAGGTATTTCTATCTGATAAGACTCAGCTAGAAAAAGACTGACAAAGACAATATTTAAAATGAGTAAATTCTGCCTTCCCCCACCCAGAAATTCCCCTTCAGACCCAAGGGAAGGGCAAAAGGAGGGGAAACACGGGCTCCCTTGCCTCAGCTCTACCCAGGACAGCTGAGCCTGGATCTAGCTGGGACTTGACTCTCCTCAGGACCAAGAGAATAAATAGACCTCAGCCATCAGCCAAAGAAATACATAACCAGTGAACTCTACCAAATCCCTCAGCCCCAGTGCCTCTGAATTCAAGGGAAATGCTTGCAATGCTCTGCTAAGTGACAGCATGAACACCTTTGCCCTTACAGGCCCCAGATTCCAACCTGCCCCATAGCAGTCAGGCTGCTCTAACTATGCCTTGAGGGGAAAGCCATTCAGAAGTGAAACACGACAATTGAGCACTGAAATGTGGGAGGCTGAAACTGAAGATAAGCTGGGAGTGTAAAAGGCACAACCAAACTTTAAAGACTTTGTAAAAAATAAAAGAATTAAAAATACTGTATCTCAGTAATAATGTGTGTGTTAAATGAAAATATTCAGAAATATAATAAAATGTACCTTAATGTACTGATTCCATTTGTTTCTGTCTTTCTTAATTGGCTATTTTAAAATCTTAAATTATATTAAGGGTCATGTTATATTTCAGTTGAACAGTTCTACATTAGACTTCTGATTAGGCTCCCATCTCCCATCATTTCTATAAACCAAGTAAAGAAAACCATGGGCAGGTGAAGCCAATGATGGAAAGGTAAATTTGGTGTAGTGTAGTGGGTTATAGTTCAAAATGGTTTACTTCCGTCATCTGATTTTCACCACTTGGCTGGATAGGAAAACAATCTAGGGTGTGTGTAAATCACTTGTAATGGGATTAGTCCGTTTTCCAACCTCTGAGGTTTGAATTGAGCAGATTTAGCAGCAGAAGGGGGACTCTCACTACTAGGGAGCAGAGAAAGTAGCAAGCATGCTTTGGGGCCAGAAATGCCTGTGCCAGTCAGACGAGGACCTACACACAATTCTTATGCCTCATCATGGCGCTCAAGGCCTTGTACAGCCCAGGTCAAATTTCTTTCCAGCTTCATCTCATATGCTCCCTGCTGGGCACACTTGTGAGTTCATTCATTCGTTTAATCAATCATTCTATTACATTTATTAATTACCTTCTGTGTGCCAAGCATAGTTCTGGCTACTGAGGTCACAATAGTTAATGAAACACACGGTCCCTGTACCTGTTGGGGACCTGATGCACTTGGAGAGTAGGGGGACAACAGACTAGTAAATAAGGGCAAATGCAGCATATGGCAGGAAGAGAAGTTGTGGGGGAAGTGAAGGGGTTTAGGTGCACATAACCCCCTGGAGGAGGTGGCATCTTCCTTGAAAAGTGCAAGCTGGCCAAATTGGAGTAAGAGAAAAGGTGTATACCACGTGGATAGGACAGCTGAAGAGGGTAGGAGGGCTCTAGGTTCAAAAGCCTGAAAAGAGCATAGGGCAAAGTGTGCAGGACTGACTGGAGAGCAGGGACCAGTGGTCTGGTGTGGTTGGTAGCCCTATGGAGAAGTGTGTGAGCCTTGTGAAGGAATGTCACATTTATCTTGAAAGGGCTTGGAAGTGTGTTAAGCAAAGGAGTTCCTGTTTCCCTCATGACATTTCTTTACCTCCCAGCTCCTTCCCCCAGCCCCATTTATTGGCCACTGGCCTAGCCAATGGTCAGGCGAGGTCTAGACTGACGGGGCAGGCCTACCAGTCAAGCTTTTGAGGCTTTGAATGAATGAGAATGAATCAGGTTTGTGGGGTTTCTGCCCCATAGAAGAGGGCTAAAGGAGTTTGGAGGTGAGCTAATGTTAGAATTGGGGGCTGAGGCTAGGTTTAGGGGACTGGATTCAGGAACAGACAAGAATGGGACTGTAAGGTTAGAAGTCTAAGACAAACAAACAAAGAAAAAAAGAGTTTAAGACTTAAGTCTGGAATTCGGAAGTGAAATTGGGTTAAGGGTTTGGAGCTGAGGCTTCCAGGCGGATTTTGGGTTGGCATTCGGAACTGGGACTGGAATTTGCTTGGGAATGGGTGTAGAGTTTGGGATTGAAATATGAGGTACAAGATTGGAACTGGGATGTGGTGTTGGAGCTGATATTACAGTTATGATTTCTATTTAGGATTTGACATCACAGTTGATGTTGGATCCTATCTCTTTTTTTTAAATAATAGTTGTTTATTTTATTGTTCATTGTCTCAAAGACCCTTTAATTTAGAATCACAGATACATACAGACAATATTCTGCTTTCCCAAGGACTTTTGCATTCTAACTCTTCTTAAGTCTAGAAGTTGGGCTTGGAGCTGGGGCCTGGGCTGGAACCGATCGAGACTCTAGGTCAGATAGACAACTTTCTCCTGCCGCGCGGGTCTGGGAATTGGGTTCAGAGTCCTAACAGCAGGTGACAGAAGCCCCTCCCTTCCCAGGAATGCCACTCCCAGCCCAAGGAGCCGTGCCACGTCAACCAATCGGCTCAGGTCCTGCCCAGGAAACAACACCTGTTGGTTCCCCTCCCCCAGGCTCACCTGTGTGCAGGTTAGGTAAGTGGAGCTTTCCTCGACCCAGAGCTGGAATGCCCCACCCGCCCTCCTGCTTGGTTGGATAGGATCCAGCAGGGTTTCTCGTGAGTGTCCCATGACCACCCTTGAATCCCCTCCTTCCCCTCTGGCCCTTTTTCTGACAACCTCCACCCCTCCCCAAGCCTGGCCTGCATCAGAATGGCTTACACCTGTGCAAGCACTTTCAGCCAGTGAAATCACCGCCCAGGAGGATGCCGGGACTGCCGCTAGGGGCTCCTCCCACAACCCCTCCCGCACCTCACTTGGGGGCATCTGAACGTAAGCTGCGCAGTTTGTGTTGCGGTCCCTGAAGAGGAGTTCTAGAAGTTGTGTACCTCATTAAAGGTGTAGTCATGTGTGGCCATTTAGTCATGTTGTTCCTGTAGTTATGCTCTAGGACCTCTGTTCAATGCATAAAGCAGGAATCCAAGCCTGCACTGGAGGAAGGGACATTGGGTTCATTTTTCCAGAAAGGATGTGAGTGTGTATAGGGGCTCTAGCCTCCTTTGGGAATTCTGAAAATGAAGGCATCAAATGACCCAGCTCCAACTCCCAACATAAATGTTATTGTCTTTATTTTTCAGATAAAGAGGCTGAGGCTCTGGGAAGTAGATTAATCTGGCTTCCCTGACCCTCCTGACAGCCCTTCTTCAGAGGTCCCACAAGCCACAGTCCAGAATTAATCACTGGGAACAGGACCTGCTGCTTATGTCTCTCCTGCTTTCCACTGGGGTTCCTTGAGGGCAGGGACCTCCTGATGTGAGTCATAATTATGCTTTTCAGGGGGCCTGTTAAATGAGTAACCACTGTCAGTCCATTCGCCCAAGTGCCTCCTGGTGCTAAGGTCTGGACCCTCCTTTGCCCTTTGTACCACTTTAGAGAAGTCATGGAGGAGGACAGCTTGGAGAATGGGGAGGAGGCTGAAGGGCAGGACAAAAGAGGAAATGTTGGGGAGGAGTAAAGAGGTGGAGCGGGAGTCCCAGGGATGAAAGCAGGGGAGGACTAGGTGAACTCCTTGCTATGTGGGTGAGGAAGCATCCCATGCAGTCTGCTCTCTCCCAGGTTTCCAACTTGGGTGGCTTTGAGGGTAGTGAGGCCATTGCCCAAGTGAGGCAAGAAAGAGGAAGAGCAGGTTTGGGATACATGGCATGCTTGGGTTGGGACATGTTGATTCATTCAGAGGTGACAATTAGACATCAAGGTAAAAATCAAATTTATGGGTATCTTAGAGGTAGTTACAGTAGTAGGGAAAAGTTTTGGTTTTTTTTTTAATTTGGCTTTCAGTGGAAAGAAGGATAGAAAAGTGGGAAATAAGAGAACTTGTGATCAGAGCAACTTCTTCCCTAGTCTAGAGGTTGTTACAAACTCAGCAGACTATAAAATACACAAACAAAACAAAAAACAGTTAGGGTTTTGTCCTTCCATGAATTGCTAAAAACTATGCAATTACACTGATTGTTTACAAAAGGCTTATTTGATACAAGGTGGCAATTGGTCAGGAAAGCCTTTCCTGATATGCAAGATTCTAGTAAAGAAGGCCATGAAAGGCTTTAAACAAACCGGAAAACGTTTAAAAAGTTTTTATTAATAGTATTTATTAATAGTTTTTATTAATATTATTTAATTAAGATAGCCTAAAATAAATAAGGAAAGGATATGTTCTTGTTCCAGCCAAAAGTGTCAACTAAGTAAGGCAGAGTGGCCTCTCTCTTAATGGACATGGTCTTTCTGGTAAAAGCCTGCATTGATGGAAGGAGGCTAAGCCTCTGTAAGTTCTGAAGTCTTGTGTGGATGTTAATGAAACTTCTGAGAAGGAAATTGGTATGTCCTTGTGTGATTCTCACAAGGTTGTAGTTGCCTTAGTGGTTTGAAAGCTCCAGAGAAAAGCATGACTGGGTTTTAAGTTGGAATCTGGACTTAAGTCAAAGCTCAAAATGTGGTCAGGTGTCAGTTTCTGAAAATCATTTGCTCTCTGTGCCTTCAGCTCTAAAGCATGGGGCTGGAGCTCAGGAGGGAGTCAAGTTTAAGAGAAGTTTGGGACCCATCAGCCTGTGGTGCTAGAGTTGTAGCTGAGAGAGTGGATGGGATGATAGGGGAGGGCAGGTGTCAGGCAGCAGGTCCTAAACTAGAGAGAAGGGGGAGGCAGGTCAGTCCTGAGAGAGAAGGTACAGTGTACACTCAGTGTACAGGCTGTGGAAGAGTTAATTCATACACCCTGCTCCGTCCCCACTGCCTTCCTCCCCCACCCCACCCTCCAGGAGCCAGCAGTGACAGCTGAAGCCATGTGAGTGTGATCCTGAATGAGGCTTTATCTCTAGCTGTTCATTCCATCATCCACTGTCCGCTGTGGCACCAGTTCCCTAGGCCGGCCGGGATGGGACAGGCATCTGGGAGAGCTGGAGCCAGAGAGGTCAGAGGCTGGGCAAGGGCGAGTCCCTGGGTGCAGGGCAAGGGGGGGGGGTGCCTTATGGGAGAGGGGTTTTCCTCGGTCACTGGGAGAGAGCTTCCCCAGAGGATTTGAGGGGAGAGTTTTCCACGACTCCCAGGAGGAAGATAAGGGCTGGAGAGGTGAAAACTGTGATTCCTTCCTACAGGTAATGGTGAGCTGTATAGTCTGGGCTGTGAAAGAAACAGGACTCTGGGCCTCTAACTGACAAGCAGGTAGTTGGGGCCCCCGGTCATGAGTCACATTAGGCCCTGAAGCCGACCCTCTGACTTCTGCCAAACCAAGTCATGTCTCAAGGAGAGGCCGGTGCCCCGGTGGGTGCCCCAGTGGGCAGGGGGCTGCCCGCAGACGTGCTGGCAGAGCAGGTGGAGCTATGGTGGTCCCAGCAGCCGAGGCGCTCGGCACTCTGCTTCGCCGTGGCCGTGGTCCTAGTGGCCAGCTGCGGGGCGGGCGGTGTGGCACTGCTGTCCTCCACCAGCAGTCGCTCGGGCGAGTGGCGGCTGGCATCGGGCACAGTGCTCTGTTTGCTAGCCCTGCTGGTGCTGGTGAAGCAACTGATGAGTTCGGCGGTGCAGGACATGAACTGCGTGCGTCAGCCCCACCACGTGGCCCTGCTGCGCAGCGGCGGAGGTGCCGATGCCCTCGTGGTGCTGCTCAGCGGCCTGGTGTTGCTGGTCACAGGACTGACTCTGGCCGGGCTGGCTGCCGCCCCAGCCCCCACCCAGCCGCTGGCTGCCATGCTGTCAGTGGGCATTGCTCTGGCCGCCTCAGGCTCACTCCTGCTGCTTGGCTTGTTGATGTATCAGGTTGGCATGAGTGGATACTGCCCCCTCCTTCGAACAGCTGCCCCCTCCACCTACGGCGGCCGAAGTGGCAGTGGCAGCATCTTCAGCATCTCAGGGCAGCTGTCTGCCGGCCAGCGTCATGAGACCACATCCAGCATCGCCAGCCTCATCTGACCAAGCCACTCCTCCTTCCCAGCAACCTGTCTCAACATCCACAGGACGTCAGGACGTGAGTGAGGGAGCGAACGTGTCAAGGAGAGTGAGCCTATCTATGTCACTAGGGCTGCGTCAGGTCTGTTTGGGCTTGTGGGAGTGTGTGACTGAGAGTCTGTGTCGCTGTGCATCCACGCCTTGAGAGCGTGCGTGTCTCCTAGGAACTGGGTCCTTGTGCCCACAGAACTGTCAGCATCTACCTGTGTCTGCGGTCTCTAGACAGAAGTATCTAAGAACTATGAAGATGACTCTTGACTTTTCAAAACTCCCTCAAATCCAACCCTGCCTCTGTAAGACCCAACAGGAATTTCTACAGGCGTGACTGTTGCCCCACCCAAGCGACTTCCCCAGTGACACTTCTCTGAGGAAGGTGCCTGGCAGCAAAGTGGAAAGTACATAGGCTCCACAATGCCACAGGCCTGGACTGGGATCCCTCTACCACACACCAGCTGGAAGACATTGGGCAAGTGACCTAACCTCTCCAAGCCTCAGTTCCTGGAAGGTCATGTTCCTGATAGTGTCACTGCATGAGATCATCTATGGGAGAACTGGCCTTGTGGCAGATGTGCAATAAAAACAGGGGTTGTGATTGTTATTGTTCTTGTCATTATCTCATCCTCTTAGAAACCCTTCCCCCTCTCCATCCTTTGCCAAGCTAATTCTTTGCTCCTGTCTTGGATCTGTATAAGGACTGTGAAGAGCTCCACAGTGGTTTCCCTCCTCAGGTAATGTGGAGCTGTGGGGAAGAGGGGGTGAGGGGGTTCCCAGCTTGGGAAGGCAGTGGGTTTCAAGCCCCAGGGAGCAGAGTGTTCAGGGTGAGGGATCTGAATCCTTCACATAAACTCAAGAGGTGACTTAAGAGGAGGAGCTCTGAGGTTTTGGCAGCGAGCATCCTGCACTCTGTCCCCAGTTGTATTCTCTCTAACTGGTTCTCTTCAGATGACTCAGAAGCCACAGCTTCCTACCCCACCTTTAAAACCAGATCATCGTGGGTCTGTGTGGTCACTGCACAAGTTAGTCCAGTCCTGGGCTTCTGGCATGGGAGGGTTTGAAACCTTGGGATGTAAGAGTCACTTCCTGCTTGGAGTCAGTACCAGAGGGGGCCTCCCATCTGGAGTGCTGATACTTCCTGGGTAGCAACGGTAAAGGCTCATTTGGAAGAAATGCCCACAAGCAATTATTTCATCACTTCCTGCTTTGCAAGGTGCAGGTCGCATAAAGTCCCATGAAGAATACCAAGAGAGGCAGCAAATTGTGTGTGTGTGTGTGTGTGTGTAATTAGGGAGTTCTGATGGCCTAGTGGTAAGAAGCTGTGCTGTAATCACAATGGCACATGGTTCAAATGCCCCGGCTGATCCACAGAAGAAAGACGGGCAATCTCCCTTATAATTTATAGCCTCTGAAAATCCACTGGAGGATCAGCTGTGGGTTGGTTCTGACTTGATGGTACTCAACAACAACGTGTGTGTGTGTGTGTGTGTGTGTGTGTGTATAGATAGATAGAGGCCTCTGGGGCCTAGTGGCAAGAAGCTGCTCTGCAATCCCGAAGGCACGTGGTTTGAGGCCACCAGCAGCTCCTCTGGAGAAGAATGGGCGATCTCCTCCCATGTGGTTAACTGCCTCTGAAAACCCACCAGAGGGTCAGCAATGGGTCAGTTCCAACTTGATGGTACACAACAACAACAACAACTATATATATATATATATATATAGTTGTTGTTATGTGTGGTCGATTTGCCTGTGACTCCTAGCGACCCTATGTACAACAGCCATAAACCCTTCTCTATCCTGTGCCATTCTTCTCCCCCGCTTTTTATAATTTTAATGAAAGTTTACAGAGACTTTGGATTTCCATTCATTCATTGCTGCACACTTTCTTCCTTGCCCACCCCTCCCCACCCCACCCAGGTCACTTTTCTCTTTGAAAAGTAAAAAAATTCTTTCATTGTTATACAATCCACTCCACTGTGCAACTTTCATTCTGGACTCTGTTGTTGTTATGTGCCGTCGAGTCGTTTGCGACTTATAGCGACCCTATGCACAACAGCCCTAAACCCTGCTCTATCCTGCGCCAACAGCACCGCCTCTGACACACCCATCCCGATTACCCCAGTCACCGAATCAATCCATCTCATAGAAGGTCTTCCCCTCCTGCGCTGTCCCTCCACCCTCCCAAGCATGATGTCCCTCTCCAAGGACCTGTCCCTCCTGGCAACATGTCCAAAGTATGTCAGACGAAGCCCCAGAATCCTTGCCTCCCAGGAGTAGCTTGGTTTAATCCTCTCCAAGATGAATCTGTTTGTTTTCCTGGCAGTCCATGGTATATACATTACCCTTCTCCGGCACCACAGCTCAAAAGCATCCACTCTCCTTCTGTCCTCCCTAGTCTTTGTCCAACTCTCTGATGCATAACAAGCGATTGCAAATACCATGGCCTATATCAGGCGTACCTTAGTCTCCAGAGAGACACTGTTGCGCCTGAGGTCCCTAACAGCAGACTTTCCCATTGCGATATGCTTTTTGATTTCCTGACTGCTGGTGCCAAGAGTGTTGACTGTGGAGCCGAGCAAACTGAAGCTGTGAACAATCTCAATCTCTTCGCCATCCATCCTGACACTGCCAATTGGTCCAGTGGTGAGAATCTTTGTCTTCTTGACATTGAGCCTCAGTCCATACTGAAGGCTGCAATCCTTGACCCTAGTCATGACAATAATACCTGTGCCAACCTTATTGTCTGACAAACCTACCCCCATTACCCCAGTCACTGAATCAATCCATCTCATCGAGGGTCTTTTTTTCATGCTGTCCCTCCACCCTCCCAAGCATGATGTTCTTTTCCAATGACTGGTCTCTCCTTACAACATGTCCAAAGTATGTCAAACAAAGCTTCCGAATTCTATGTCAATGTAAGGAAGCTCTGGTGGCCTAGTGGCAAGGAGCTGTGCTGAAATCCCAAATGCATACAATTCAAGGCCACCAGCTGCTCCACAGCAGAAGAATGGGCAATCTCCTGCTGTGCAATTAACTAATTAATCTCTCGTGCTGTGCCTCTGAAAACCTGCCAGAGGGCCAGCTATGGGTTAGTTCCTAATCCATGCTACACAACAACAACATGTGTGTGGTTATAGGCCATTGAGTCAACTATGACTCATAGCGACGCTATGTACAACAGCTCTGAAGCCTGCCCTGTCCTGACCTAGTCTTACTGATTCTGACACCTACCCCCATTGCCCCAGTTACTGTATCAGTCCATCACATCTAGGGTCTTCTCCTCCTGCACTGACGCTTCACCCTTCCAAGGATGATGTTCTCCAAGGACTGGTCCCTCCTTGCAACATGTCCAAAGTATGTCAGACAAAGCTTCAGAATCCTAGCCTGCAAGGAGACACTTGATTTTACCCTTTCCAAGACAATTGATTTCTTGGTGGTCCATGCTATATTCAGGACTCTTCTCCAGCACCACAACTCAAAAGCGTCTATTCTTCTGTCATTTTTAGTTGTTTTCCAGCTCTCTGATGCATAGCAAGTAATTGCGAAGACCATGGCCTGAATCAGGTGCACTTTACTCTCTAGACTGGTATCATTGCTTCTCAGTACTCCGGAGAGGTCCCTGACAGCAGATTTTCCCAGTGCAATTTGTCTCTTGACTGTTGTTGCCAAGAGTGTTGATTGTGGAGCCGAGCAAGCTGTAATTATTAACAATCTCAATCTCTTCTCCATCCATCATGGTGCTGCTACTGGCCCAGTGGTGAGAATCTTTGTCTTCTTGATGTTAAGCTTTAATGTGTGTGTGTGTGTATATATTTTTTCCCCTCGAGTGTTTATGTGTGTGTGTGTATTTTCCCTCGAGTGTTTGTGTGTGTGTGTATGTGTGTGTGTGTGTATATATATATATATATTCCAAATGTGTGTGTGTGTGTACTGCATATATGCAAGATAATGAATGGCTATATGTGTGTGAATGAGTGTGTGTGTGTATATATATATAAGCTCCAGTGGCCTAGTGGTAAGAAGCTGTGCTACAATCTTGAATGCATGAGGTTTGAATCCACTAACTGCTTCACAGAAAAAGGATGGGCAATCTCCTCCAGTTCAATTAACTGTCTCGGGAAACCCACTGGAGGGTCAGTTATGGGTTGGTTCTAACTCGACAATAAACAACAGGACGTGTGTGTGTGTGTGTGTGTGTGTCCTAAGAGATATTAAAACATGAGACTACAGAAGCACTGACAAGCTCGAAGTCTAGCGAAGAAAATGCCAAGTTCCTGAATGAAAGGAAGGACATTGTCAACTGTAGCTGCCTTGAAGGTCTTCTGACAGACACACACACATAGCAGAGAGAGAGTGGGCGAAGAGAAGGTATATTCAAGAACACCTAGTACAATAGAAACCTCTCCCCTGAGTATTTCACAGACACCTTATACTCTGCATATTCAAAATTTATTCCCCCTTCTTTTCTATCTTGAAAGAGCTCCTTTGTCTTATCTGACACCCAAGCACCCAGACTAAAATCCTCAGAGCTAAGACTCTTGCCTTCTCTGTCTCCTCACCTTATGCCCAACAATAAAATTAACAATCCCTGATTTCTCTCATAAAAATGTGTTGCCCACTGCCTAGACAGGACCTTCGATTTTATTACCTGGGCAATGCCCTTACTATTCTACTTTTGCTCCTATTTCCTCTTAATTCACATATACCCCACCCCTCCCACACGCATACAGCCAGTATCATCATCCTGATATGCAAACCTACCTTAAAATCTTATTGTGGCTTCCCATCTCTGCAAGGATAAAGTCAAGATTCCCTAACATGGTTTGGTCTCTCTCCCCATAAGGCACCATGAGTCAGGCACGTACAACTAACTCTCCATGTTCTCTAGTTTCTCTCAGCCTTTATATGCACTGATCTCTTGGCTTTCTTGGTCTTCAAAAACCAGTTCACTGGGGAACCACAGTGCTGGGAAGTTTCTCTTCCCCTAAAGTTAGTGAGATGGCCCTTCTTTACACTCACTGTTCCCTTGGTTATAGCAACAACAACAACCCACTGCTGTCACGTCAATTAAGACCCAGGTAGTTCATTCGTGTTTCCAAGGCTGTAAAGTAATTCTTACCAGGAGTACATTGTCCTTTTTTGGAGGGGGAGCCACTGGTAGATTTGAACTACAGGAGACCTGTGGATGCATCTACCTGTTTGCCTTCACTGCACTTGCCCTCATGCAGTAAGAAGTTGTTAGAGAAATTTGCACAGTAAGGGACCCTCATGTTCTTCCAAATTCTTCATTACCACTCTCAACCAAGTCTACTACACTGTGTCAGTCATGCTCTGTATTCCAGGTCAGCTCTCTTTTCTGCTCCCATGTTGTAGTTGTTGTTGTCAGATGCCATCAAGTACGCCATGACTCATGGCAACACTATGAACAACTAATCTGAACACTGCCTTTTCTTATGGCTTCCTTGTCATCTCTGAAAGACTTGAGCCCATGGCTGCAGGCACTGTATCAATCTATCTTGTTGAGGATCTTCTTCTCTTTTGCTGATCCTCTTCAACTTTCCAAGTGTGCTATTATTTTCCAAGGATTGGTATCTTCTAACAGCATGTCCAAAGTTATTGTTATGTGCTATTGAGTCTCCTGTGACTCATAGTGACCCTATTGTACAACAGCTCTGAGGCCTGTCCAACCCTAAAACCAGTCTCACTGACTCTGACACACCTACCCCCCATTGCCCCAGTTACTGTATCAGCACATCTCATGCAAGGTCGTCCACCTTTGTGAGCATGATGTTCTTTTCCAAGGACTGGTCCCCCCTGGCCACATGCCCAAAGTATGTGAGACAGAGCTTCAAAATTCTAGCCTCCCAGGAGAAACTTGGTTTCACCCTCTCCAAGACAGACCTATTTGTTTTCTTGGTGGTCCATGTATGTAAGACAAAATGTCACCATCCTTGCCTCTAAGGAACACCCTACTTACACTTTCTCCAAGACATATTTGTTTGTTCTTTTGGCAGTCCAAGAAATATTCAGTACTCTTCTCAAAAGCCACAGTTCAAAAGTATCACCACTGGGTCAAGGTAACATCATGATGTTGTTGTTGTTATGTGCCATCAAGTCACTTAGCGACCCTACATACAACAGCCCTGAAACCTGCTCTATCCCGTGCCAACTTTACTGTCTCCAACACACCTACCCTCATTACCCCAGTCACTGTATCAAATCCATCTCATCGATGGTCTCTCTTTCTTTCTCTGTTCCTCCATTGTTTAAAGCATAATGTCTGTCTCCAAGGTCTGGTCCCTCTTTGCAACATGCCCAAAGTATGTCAGATGAAGTTTCAGAATCCTGGCATCCAAGGAGCAGGCTGGCTTCACCCTCTCCAGGATGAACCTGTTTGTTCTCCTGGAAGTCCATGGTATGTTCATCACTTCTCCAGCACTACAGCTCAGAGGCATCAATTCTCTTTCTATCATCCCTGGGCATTGTACAGCTGTCTGTTGCATAGTAAACAATTGAGAAGACTATGGCCTGGATCAGGTGCACCTTAGTCTCCAGACTGACATCATTGCCCTTCATTACTATGGAGAGGTCCTTGACAGCCAACTTTCCCAATGCAATTTATCTCTTGATTTCCTGGCTGCTGGCACCAAGAGTGTCGATTGTGGAACCAAGCAAACTAAAGCTGTTAACAATCTCAATATTTTCACCATCTATCATGAAGCCCAGTGCTGAGATTCTTTGTTTTTTTGATGTTAAGCTTCAGTCCATATTGAAGGCTGTAGACCTTGATCTTCTGCAGCAAGCGCTTCAGGTCCTCCTCAGTTTTAGCAAGTAGGGTTGTGTCATCTGCATAAGTCAGGTTGTTGATGAATCTTCCTCCAATCCTGATACCACATTACCAGCGTCCCAGATAATCTGTTCTGCATATAGATTGAAAAGGTATGGAGATAGGACACATCCCTGGTGTAAACCCTTACCGATTTTAAACCATGAAGTGTCTCATTGTTCTGTTCTGACGACTGCCTCCTGGTCCAAGTATAGGTTTCGCATAAGCACAATCAAGTGTTCTGGGATTCCCATTCTTCTCAGAGTCAGCCACAGTTTGTTATGATCCATACAGTCAAATGCCTTTGCATAGTCAATGAAACCCAGATAGACATTCCTCTGGTACTTTCTGCTTTCAACCAAGATCCATCTGACATTAGCTCTAAGATCCCTAGAATCACGGCCTCTTCTAAACCCAGCCTGCACATCTGGAAGTTCTCTGTTGACATGCTGCTCCAGTCGTTTGGAGAAAAGATTGAAATTGGCAACTATTTCATCTTAATTGATCCACAATCAGCATCCTTAGAACCAGCATCAAGAAATTAAGACATATTGCACTGGGGAAAATCTACTGCCAAAGACCGCTCCAAAGTGCTAAAAAATTAGTGGTGTTAGTTTAAAGACTAAGGTGCATCTGATCTTGCTTCCATAGTGACCCCCAAGTTTCCACCACTCCCCTCACCACCCACCATCTTCAGGTGACTTAGCTTCCCACTTCAGGCAGAAAATGAGCATCACTGTTCATTCACCTTGCTCCCAAAAAAATCTCTCCTTCTTCCCTCCTGTTTTTCAAAAGACCTTGTCGGTCCAACTGAGGAATTTGAACTTTGTCCTAAAGAGATTGAAGACCTTGGGAAGATTTTGATAAGAGATTTTTGAGGTTGCAGTGTGGAGCTGAGCATAGGACTTTCAAAAATCCAATCCCATTCTGACTTACAGTAATCCCATAGGGCACAATAGAACTATCCAATGGAATTTGCAAGGCTGCAGATCTTTATGGATGTAGACTGCCCATCTTTTTCTACAGAGTAGCTAGTGGGTTCTAACCATTGGCTTTCCAGTTAGCCATCAAGCACTTGACCATCTTTGGTTTCCACTTTCTGTAGGAGAAAAAGAATAAGGGGAAGTGGCCAAATAGCCTAGACATGTAATCCTAGTTGGCCCTGATTTAAAGAAGTGGGTGACCATGCTGGAGTGGTCAGAAAAAAAGGAAGAGCATAAAGAAAGGTCCAGAGACAAGAAGCATTTGTCCTATTCAAGGAATCACATTGTATATGGTGTATTAGCCAGAAAGAAAGAAGTAAGAGAGGCTGCAGATGCTGGGACGCCAGAGGCTTCTTAATGGGGAAAAGGGGGAGATTCTAAGGCCAAGAGGAAGTCAGTGGGGAATTTTAAGTGGAGGAATGACCTGTCCAGAACTGTTTTAGGAGGATTCCACTGCCTGCTATAAATAATAATTGGAACAGGGAATAACACAGGCTGGCAAACCAGTTTGGAGATTCAGATGTGAAATGGTGAAGATTTAGGTTAAGAGTGGCTATTAGAAAAATGTGAAAGATAGATGCCAAATAGATGAGATAGATCTTCATGACTAATTGGAGAAGCTTTTTAAAATGGAGAGATGTGATTAATTCAACATTAACAAAAAGGTTGAAAATATGACAGAGACTCTTCTACCTCCTTCAAGAAAATTGGTGGAATATGGATTATGATTATATTTGTAATTCTCTGCTTATTATTGGCATGTTCATGTTGTTAAGCCTTTGTGTCTATGAGCATGGTATGTTCTTCTGTTTATGTGGGTCTCTAGTGTCTTACAATAGTGTTGTGTGGTTTTCTTTGTATAAATCTTGTGTCTCTGGTTAAGTTTATTCCTAAGTGTTTTATTATTGGGTCATTATTGTAAATGATATTGTGTTCTTTATTCCTTTTCCAGAGCTTCTTCGTTGGCCTACAGGAAACGACTTTATTTTTGTTTTTAATTCTATACTCTGCCACTTTGCTGAATCTTTTCATTAGTATCAATGATTTTTCTTGTTGAGTCTCTGATTTTATTACTTATAATTAGGAATCATTTTGCTTCCTCCTTACCAAATTAGATACCTTTTGTTTCCCTTCCTTGCTGTCTTTCCCTGGTGGTCTCCTACCATGTGATTTAAAATCTCAGAAGAAACCATTTCTTGTCGGTTTTCAAATTTGTTTTGAAAGTTTATGTCATTCCTCATAATATTCTGCTCTTCTATTTATCTCTGTTAGTTCTGTTGTGACATGTCCACTTCATTTCTTATTTGTGTTATTTGCATATTCTTTCTTTTCTTTGTTATCTTTGCTAGTGCTTTGCTGATTTCTAAAATATTTTTTAGGAACTAACTTCTACCTTTGTTTATTCATTCTATTGTTTTTTTAAAATTTCTGTTCCAAACTGTGTTTCCTTTCTCCTGGATATTGTAGACTTTTTTTTCTTTTTTCTCTTTCATTTTCTTGGAGTCATTGGGTTAGGGCATTGATGTTGGTTCTTTTTCATTTTTTATATGTATATTCATTGCTCTAAATGGACCTCTGAGGATTGCTCTTACTGTGGGTCAAAGATTTATGTGGATTTTCATTTGCCTTCAGATTTTTTTTTTATTTCATGTTTTACTTCTTCTATTACCCAGTAGTTTTTAAAAGCAGGTGTTAGAGCTGTTGTATATAGGGTCACTATGAGATGCAGCAACTCAATGGCACATAAGAAAAACAAAACCAGGACTATTCATTTTCCACATATTTGATTTCCCTCACTTCCATCCTCAATTTTCCTCTACGGATTTTAACTTTACAGTATTATGATCAAAGAAGATGCTTTATGATATTTAGATTTTTTTCAATTCATTAAGGTTTTTCTTGTGGCCTCACATATGGTCTATTCTGGCAAATGATCTATGTGCACTGGAAAAGAATATATACTGTATTTTCTTTTTTTTTTTTTTATACTGTATTTTCTTGAGTAAAGAATTTTGTGTATGTCTTTAAGGTCAAGGGAGATATTTTGTATATCTAATTGTGTCCTTCATCAAAAGTGATGTGTTGAAGCCTACTACTGTTATTTTGGAGTTGTCTATTTCTTTTTTCAATGTTGTTAATGTTTGCTTTATGTATTAAGGGTTCCTTCTCTGAATGTGTAGACATTTATTATGTCTTGGTACCAGCAGCTAGGAAATTAAAAGATGAATTGCATTGGGAAAGTCTGCCATCAGAGACCTCTCCAAAGTACTGAAGAGCAACAATGTCAGTCTGGAAACTAAGGTGTGCATGATTCAGGCCCTAGTCCTTACAATTACTTGCTATGCATCAGAAATCTGGACAATGACTAGGGATGATAGAAAGAGAATTGATGCCTTTGAGCTTCGGTGCTGAAGAAGAGTATTGAATATAACATGGACTGCTAGGAAAACAACGAGGTTCATCTTGGAGAAAGTGAGACCAGGCTGCTCCTTGGAGGCAAAGATCTGAAGCTTCATCTGATATGCTTTGGACATATTTAAGGAGGGACCAGTCTTGGAGAGGGGTGGAGGGACAGCACAAAAGAGGAAGACCCTCAAAGAGATGGATTGATTCAGTGACTGGGATAATAAGGGTGGGTGTGTCAGAGACAATAAGATTGGCACAGCTAGAGCAAGGTTTAGGGCTGTTGTACATAAGGTCACTATGAGTCTATGATGCCCTTCCATGTCCCTCATGATGGCTTTTTATTTTATCTGGAATCATATTGCCATTCTTGTTCTTTTTAGGTTGCAAATACTTTGGTTTTTTTCCATCTTCTGATTTATTTATTGTTTTTTTACCTTTTTGCCTAAGATGCATCTCTTGAAGGCAATATATTGATGAGTTCTGTTTTCTTATCCATTTTCCTATTGTCTTGACATTTAATCAATTTACGCTCAATGTCGTTAATAAGTATGAATTTTCTTCTATCATTCTTTTCTATTTTTATTGTTGTTGTGTGGCATTGAGTCAGAACTGACTCATAGCTGACCCTCCAGCAGATTTTCAGGGACAGTTGAAAGGGGATTGCGCATCCTTCTCCCATGGAGGAGCTGGTGGATTTGAATCAAGTGTCTTTGAGACTACAGTACAGCTCCTTACCACTAGGTCACCAAATCTTTATTATTATTATTACTATTAATTATTTATTATTATTACTATTTTGTAGTGTTGATGATTTCTTTGTTCTAGATAGCATTCTGGGTTGAGTTCTTTTTGTTAATGCCTTCATTGTCATTTTGTGTTTACTACATACTATGATTTTCTTCTTTTTAAGATTTAAGTTAAAAGGTTTAATAACTTTAATGCACACCCATGATTATTGTTGCTTTGTTCACAATAGCAAAGAGTTGGAAACAACCCAAGTGCCCATCACCAAACGAATGAACAGAGAAGTTGTGGTATATTCACACAAAGGAATACTCTACAGCACTGAAAAACAATGAACTCATGAAATATGCAAAATGAGTGAGCATGCAGGACATTATGCAGAGTGAAATATCTCAGCAACAAAAAGACAAATACTGCATAGTGCCACTGTTATAGAATAGGACTGATATGGGGGTTAGGGGGAAACTAAGAGGGGATAAATAATGTACACAGCATTGAAATGGATGAGGGAGAGAACTGTATAAAAGGAATACATGATTAGGTATTATCGGCATGACAAGAGTACAGAATAAGAGCTGCATAGTAAAAGTGGTCTGGGAGAGGTGCTGTATAATAATGAAAGAACATTTTTTCCAAAGAAGAAATTAAACTTGGGGGTTGTTGTTTTGTTGTTATGTGCCGTCGAGTCGCTTGCGACTCATAGCCACCCTATGTACAACAGCCCTAAACTCCGCTCTGGCCTGTGCCAATCGTACTGTCTCTGACACACCCATCCCAATTATCCCAGTCACTGAATCAATCCACCTCATAGAGGGCCTTCCTCCCCTGCGCTGTCCCTCCACCCTCCCAAGCATGACGTCCCTCTCTAAGGGCTGGTCTTTCCTCACAACATGTCCAAAGTATGTTAGATGGAGCCTCAGAATCCTTGCCTCCAAGGAGCCACCCGGTTTAACCCTTTCCAGGACAAATCTGTTTGTTTTCTTAGCAGTCCATGGTATTCTCAATACTCTTCTCCAGCACCACAGCTCAAAGGCATCAATTCTCCTTCTATCCTCCTTGGTCATTGTCCAACTCTCTGATGCATAACAAGTGATTGTGAAGACCATGGCCTATATCAGACGCATCTTAGTCTCCAAAGAGACACCACTGCTCTTCAGCACTTTGGAGAGGTCCCTAACAGCAGACTTTCCCATGGCAATGCGCCTTTTAATTTCCTGGCTGCTGGTGCCAAGACTGTTGACTGTGGAGCCAAACAAACTAAAGCTGTGAACAATCTCAATCTCTTGGGGGGGGGGGGGAATGTGCAATAATGAATGAATGAAAATCCAAGATTTTTATAAACTTTCATTAAAATCTAAAAAAAGGTTTTATAACTTTATACATGGTTAAAGTTTATTTTTATCTTCCTTAGTCCTCTCCAAATTATTAAAGAGTAAGGATGTCAATTTGAGGACTAAGGTGTGTCTGATTAAGGCCATGGTCTTTCCAGTCACTTGCTATACATCTGAGAGCTGGGACATGAATAGGGATGACAGAAGAAGAATTGATGGTTTTGAGTTGTGGTATTGGAGAAGAGCACTGAACATCCCATGGACTGCCAAAAGAACAAACAAATATGTCTTGGAGATGGTGCAGCCAGAATGCTCTTTAGAGTCAAAGATGATAAGGCTTTTCCTCACACTTTGGGCATCTTGCTAGGAGAGGCTATTCCTTGGAGAGGTACATGACTCTAGGAAAAGTAGAGGGCTGGTGAAATAGAGGAAGATCCATGACCCGATGGATTAATTCGGTGACTGTTGCAATGGGTTCTGATGCTTCCAGAGGTGTGAGGATGGTACAGGATAGGACAGAGTTCAGATCTGTTGTTCGTAGGGTTACTATGGTTCATACTTGACTCGACAGCAACCTAACAACAACAACAAGTGTCAGTGCTGGGCTCTAGTGTATCAAGAGGTGTGAGGTTGGAACAGGATAGGACAGGGTTCAGATCTGTTGTTCATAAGGTTGCTATGGGTCATACTTGATTTGACAACACCTAACAACAAGTCCTGGTAGCATGACATGTTAGACTGCTAACCAAAATGTTGGTGGTTCAAATCTACCAGTCACTCTGTGAGAGAAAGATGAGCAGTCTCCTCTCATAAAGATTTACAGCCTTACAAATCAAGTGGAAGGTCACCATGAGTCAGAATTGACTGAAGTGCACCTGATGCAAGCCACGGTCTTTTTAATTACTTAGTAGGCATGCGAAAGTTGGACAATGACTAGGGACAGCAGAAGAAGGATCGATGCCTTTGAGCTGTAGTGCTGGAGACGAGTACTTGAAATATCTCTTGGACTGCCAAAAGAACAAATACATCTTGAGAAAGTGCAAGTAGAGTGATCCTTAAAGGCAAGGATGACAAAACTTCATCTCTCCTATGTTCAGTATGAAGTTAGGAGGTGCCATTTCTTGGAAAAGGACATCATGTTTGGGTAAGAGAGGAAAACCTCCAACAAGATGGATTGATGCAGTAACTGTAACAATGGCTCAAGCATATCAGTAATGATGAGAATGGCTCGAGATAGGGCAGAGTTCAGATTCATTGTTCATAGCCTCATTATGAGTCGCAGTCAACTAGACAGCAAATAACACCATCAACAATGATGGTCCCATCTCACTTGAGATATCAGTGCCCTGGGGACACTCAGATCTCACTCAAGAAGCCTTTTAGATCACCATGGAACCAGCATATGCACTCATACTCGACCTGTGCAAGAACAGGAGCTACTTCTTGACTGTGCTCTAGAATTCCAGGATCTGTGAACTCTACCCTCCATGCTCGGAGCCTCCACCCTGAAATTTATAGACCCCAATTCTACAAATTGGAAGTAGAGTGGAAGTAATTTCCCAGAAAGAGTGAGAATGAGTCCAATGATCAAGAGGTTCATTCTCTTAGTTTTTTTGAGCATTATTAGTCCTTTTTAAGGGTGAAATGGAGCTGGGAGCTACCAAGGGTAGTCTACAGAGACTATAGCTGGTATTTGCAGAGCACTTCCTGCGTTCTAATTTACACAGATAATTTAAGTCTTCAAACAATCATATGGATCGGTTCCAACTTGACAGTACACAACAAAGACTCGATGGATTCAGACTCGATGGTATACAACAACAACAACAGCAATCATATGAAGAAAATACAAGTTTTACTACATTTTACTGAGAAGAAGCTCAAGCACCAGAGGGTTAAGTAACTTGCCCAAGATCATAAAGCTTAAAAGTAGCAGAACTGGAATTTGAATCCAGGCAGCCAGTGTTTTCAAGTCATGCTGCTTCTCTGCTGTATGATTTGTATAAACCCGTCTTTGGTCTCCATACAAGGCCAAAGGAAGCAACAGTGTGAGTCAGCTGGGAAGCTGGGCTGTCCTCCAGTCAGGTCAGGAGGGGGGAGTTCCAAGGACAGAGTAGATGGTGGCAGCTGCTACTGGAGGAGGACTAAGAATTAAGGAGGGGTATAGAATTGGGGGTATGTACAAGCCTAGGCCTAAGACCTGAAGCCAGTAGAAGGCAAAACAGAAAAAGATATGGCTAAGACAAACACCCATGATTCTTTGAGCCTGTGAATTCAGGTCATTCTCTCTCCTTGGGCCTGTGGCCAGACATACTGGGCAGAATGGGAACAGGCTACCTCCCAGGACAGGGTCCAAGGTTCTCAAGACATCAGAGTCCTCTTTAGCCAGGCTTGCTGCCTAACAGCCAAATCTGAGATGCAGCCCCATCTTGCAGACCCTTGTCATATGCTGGGTTTAGGAAAAGTGGGTGCTAATCTGGTATCAGGCCCTTCTCTTCCTGAGTCCCTTGGAGACTCTGGCACAAGTCCCAGTGAATATATAAAACCAAGAACAACTGAGCTTCTTCCCTGCACAGGCAGATGGTCAGGGTGGACCCCTCCATATGGGGGATTAGGGGAACATGAGGGCAAGAGACAGGCCTACGTAAGTTTAAACAACCATTCCCATGGAAGCCAGAATGAGCTCTCTGGACCATAGAGCTGTTACTCAAGGTCCTGCTCCAGAAGCATCACTGCAGCATATAAAGGTCTACTGACAGATGACATACATGTTGTTGTTGTTGTTATGTGCCATCGAGTCGCCTGCGACTCATAGCGACCCTATGTACAACAGCCCTAAACTCCGCTCTGTCCTGTGCCAATCGCACTGTCTCTGACACTCCCATCCCAATTATCCCAGTCACTGAATCAATCCACCTCATAGAGGGCCTTCCTCTCCTGCGCCGTCCCTCCACCCTCCCAAGCATGATGTCCCTCTCTAAGGACCGGTCTCTCCTCACAACATGTCCAAAGTAAGTTAGACGGAGCCTCAGAATCCTTGCCTCCAAGGAGCCACCCGGTTTAACCCTCTCCAGGACAAAACTGTATCATGACATACATAAGTCAGAAAATCTATTCCAGGTCTCAGGCTCCAGCCTGGAAGGCAAGAATTCTACCACTGAACCATCACTGCCCACCCTGCCCCCTACACATCATTGGACTTTATCTGTTCGTTTTGCCATGCCTTAGTCAAGTCTTACCTCCTGTCTCTGGGAACTAGACTCCAACTTCAGTCTCTCCCAGTCCAGCCCATATCTGCATATCAGCCAAAATGATCACATCACTCCATTGCCCAAAAATGTTCACACATGAGGCTCAGTTGCCCTCAGGATGAAGTATATCCACTACCTGTTGGCAGCCAAGGTCCTAATGACCTGGCCCTCTCTTCAGCCACATGGGTTCCCATGGGAACCCCTCAGACCCTGCACTCCAGTCCAAACTAACCTCCCACCTTTTTCTCAGGGGCCCACATCAATCATCTTCTCATGTTCCTTCCTTCTCTGCTAACTCTCTCCCCAAAGGCAAACATTGAGGTGGACACATTGAAAGTAGCCATCTCCCTCACATGGACTTCCTCCTCTCTAGGAATAAGTTGGAATAAGCAGGTGGATTCCCAAAAGCCACATGTGTGGTCCAGGAGCCTACCCTGCGATCATGACTGACTGATTATACTGGAGCCAAATCAGGCCAATCAAGTCCTCTGTCCTGAGTACTTAGAACTGGGAATCATATTAATGCCCAGAAACCACTGAGCTCTAGAGGTGCAATGCCTGACCTTGGGCTCTGGTTACCACTTTCTGTCTGCCCTCTCAAGTCAGCTCTTCCATTGATTCCACCCAGAAGCCACAATTACTTCCCTAGATGGAAGAGACAGGAATTAAAGTTTTTCTGCTGGAAATCAAGAAAACTTTAACTCATCTCTTCCATCTCCAAACCACACGGCTTGACCCTGTCTCACCAGCAGCAACTATTACCTCATCCTTCTCCTCCTCTTGGTCATAGATTCTTGATAAAATCTTCCACATTCAAACTCTCTTACTCAAGTTTCATTAATTCACTCTTCAACCACAGTAATTCAACAAATATTTATTTGGCATCCACCTTGTGCAAGAATCTGAGGCTACAGAATAAGACTTGGCTCCTGACCTCAGAAAGCTCACAGTATAGCAATAAGGCTAGACAAAGAAAGTGGTGAGTGCAAATCATAATGAAGATTAATACAGGACACAGCAGGGGCAGTGGCTGAGAAATGGATGGGGTGCTGGAGCAGCTGGACGGAGAGGGACTGAGAATGTAGGAAAGAGCGGCGTACAGAAGGTCTCCCAGCTACAAGCACTGCACAAGGTTTGCACAAAGTTTCAGTTCAGGAAAATAAACAACTTTTTGTTTTTATTAAAAATTAAAATGAGGTTATTGATTCTTCTGAGAAACATAATATAGTACAACCATTTAAATCACCTACTTTATTGGCTCAGAGAGTTCTGATACCCTAGTGGTAAGGAGTCATGCTGCCAAACCAAAGGCAGGAGGTCCAAATCCACCAGCTGCTCCGAGGGAGACAGATGAGTAAGCTCCCTCCCATGCTATTTATTGCCTCTGAAAACCTGCTGAAGAGTCAGCTATGAGTCAGTTCTGACTCAACAGCAATTAGTGACCTTTATTTTATAGGAAAACATTCAATAAGAAACCTGGCAGTGGTTTTTAACTGCTAAAATACTACCAGCTGGGTACATCTGAAATACAAGCAGGTAAGCCAGTCCCATGGGCTTTCATGAGGTCCAGGATTTTTCATCACTGTCAGAGGATTTAGCAGCAGATGAGAGCTGTCTGAGGAAGGGAACAGGATGAGCAAAGTCATGACGAAAATGAGCCTGGGGAGGGCAGTGGAACATTTGGTTAAGCCAGGAATACAAGAAAGAAAGCCTAGAGGCTGACAGAGGTCTCATCACAAAGGGCCTATTTCTATACTTAAGCCCTTTTCGGGCTTTATCCTGAGAACAGCAGGGAGTCATTGAGGGTAACTGAGCAGGAGAGGATCAACATCACTGCAGCGGCCTGCATGGTTGGGCAGGTGTAAGGAGGGACAGTGTCCTTCCTTGCTCTCCCCTTAAACCTGAGCCACTACTGTCCCTGAGGCACAGAGTGCCTATGGAGCACCCGCTATCCTTAAACTGTCAGATGTGGGGAGAAGGGGTCAAAAGGGGGCTCAGAGGGAGAAGTGATCCCTGCCACCTTCTGGGCCCAGCCCACCAACCCCAGGCTGAATGTAATTATCCTCAATGAAGCCATCGTCATCCTCATCTTCACCGATCTCTGGGCAGTTCCTCTTCCTTGACTCTGGCAGTGGATGGTGCTGGTAGCTGGCATGGTATTGGCGGCAGAGGTGGCATTTGGCAGCAAGTGCAATGAGGAGAGAGAGGACCACAGCCCCTAACACAACTCCCACCAGCACCGGCCATGCCCGAGTCCCAGTGCCCAGTCCAGGGGACGTGACTGCTGCTGTGGGGAACTCCGAGGGCCCCTCAGTAGCTGCAGAGAAACAGAGTTTATTGTGGGTGGTGTCCCAGATAGTGTTCCCTGGGGAAATCAAGAGATGTAGGGACAGGACACTCCTCTGACCCCAGAATCTAAAGGGACACTACGCCCTCCTTGCCCACCCTCCCGCTAGCACTTACTTTGGTTTGGCGTACTCATGGAGGGGTGAGCCTTGGCCTTTGCTAGAAACAGTTGTGTCTCCAGGAAGATCTCCAGATGGCAAGCAGTCCCAGGGCAGAGAGTCCTAGAAAAATTCACAGATATGTGGGAGTCTCAGGCACCCCAGGTTACACTCTCACCTGAGCAGCATTACACAAACTTGCAACACTGGACAACCTGGCCATGACCAGTCATCTGAAGTAGAAAAACAAACTGAGCACATGGAAATCAAGTGTTCACAAGGGAACTGTGTGGGGTCCAGCTCCGGGAACTGTTTAAAACAAACAAACAAACAAAACCCTGCAACACTCACCAAACTATGTGATACAGGTATAAACATTATCTCGCCTTTTTCCATGAGGTTCAGAGTAGTGGTCTCCACCATCATTTCACTTCTCTGAGCCTCGTCTATAAAGTGGAGGTAATGTTTATACCTGTTTGCAGGCCTTTGTGAACATTGTGCTTGAAGTGTGTTTTGTTTTTTATTTAAGCATGTTAATGAGCTGGACCTCCCACAGTTTCCTTCTAAAGCAGAGATGATGGTGATGGTGCAGGACAAGGCAATCTTCCAACCTGTTGTTCATAGGGTCGCTATGAGTCATTGTCAACTAGACGATGTCTGACAATAACAGAGAAGTGAAGGGATATAACCCAGGTCACAGGATGTGAACCAAATTCCCTATGCCAGAACCCAGTCTACTCGGTAGGCTGAAGATGGGAGCAGAAGGCAGAGAAGGTCCTGGCTGCCAAAGGTGGGAGGACTCCAGTGGCTTGCAGGAAGAAGCAGACACGACTGGGAAGCCATCACCACCCTACCTCTACCTTTAGTTAGCCTTCATCAAACCCTTTGTCCACTCACCTCTACCCATAGGGGGCTACATTCTGAGCCCTGCAGGAGGCTCTGGTCAGAGAGTACCTGGATGAGGATCACATAGGGCCAAGAGGAATACCTGAATCAAGGAACTATCTAAAGGAGGTTCATCTAGGCTTGGATGTACCTGGAAGAGTATCTGAACCAGGAAAATCTGGGCAGGAACACTTGAGATTGGTGAGTCCCTAAGGGAAGACTACCTAGATTAAGGTGGTACGTGAAGGAGGAGCAGCTAGTGCTGCAGAGTATCTGAAGATGTTGTTGCACATTGTTTAAGAAGTGGAGGCCACTCCTGCTTCTAAACCTGTTTTACAACTGGGAGCTCCACCAAACACTGTCCACACTGGGAAACCATTATGGCATTTGACACCCAATAATGGCATAAGGTTCAGCATCACAGCAAACCCAGATTACCTCAGTACAACAAACTGACAAAGAGTGATGTGCAAAGCAGAAGAATGTTCCTCCAAAATATAACAACACTAGTCTCAGTAGTAGTTAAATGTCGTCAAGTTGAATATGACTCATAGTGACCCTATGAACAAAAGATCTGAACTCTGTTGTATAATTAACATCATTTCTCTATATTCATAGAGTTTCCAGAAGCGTTCGGTTTAGGAAGTGAATACCACTCCTGCTTCCAAACCTGAATCAATCTGGAAGCTCCTCCAAACACTGACCATGACAGGGTAACCATTATGGTATTTAACAGAACTCTGGCAGAGTGTTCAGCATCACAGCAACTCCAAGTTACTTCAGTACAGCAAACAGACAAACGACTGCTGTACCACTTAAAGAATGTTCATCCCAACATTAATAGATTCCTTAACATTTTATTAATATTATCTTAATAAAAACAGAATTTTAAAGATGCACCCAACAAATGCTGTTGACTATGATAAATCAAGTAGACCTCGCCCTTGGGTCATTGTTGGCTAATTTGGGCAAAAGTCCAGCCAGCTGATACCTGCTTGTGGAGGGAAAAAAATCAATAACACAAATCCAAACTTTCCTTACGTGACAGGCACCTGAATCAGAGGAGCACCTGGAGGAGGAGCATCCAAGTCAGGCAAGACCTCCCTAGACTGAGGGTCCTCTGTCGTTGTTCCTTAATACCCATCGTCAATTCCTCTCTCACTCCTTATCTCCAACTTGCCACTAAGCTCCATCAGTCTTCACTGTAAATACCCACCACCACTGAGTCAAGCTCAACTCACAGAGTCCCTTCACTGGGTTTCTGAGGCTACACATCTTGATGGGGAGAGACTGCCCATCTTTGTCTTTCGGAACTGCTAAAGGATTTTGAGCTGCCAAATTTCTGGGTTAGCAGCCCAACACTCAACACACTACACCACCATGGCACCTTGGGGATATATATCCCCCTCCTTTCCATTTTAATTTCACTTGAGTTTTACCATGTCAAAGACATAGTGAAATTTTTTTCCTGTAGATTAGTACATAGCACAATTAAACCCATATATATATTACTTATTGGGTAACCCACCCCTGAACTTTTACCTCAAAATCTGAATTCATCTCTTAGGAGGGCCTCTCCCCACCTCTAGACCATTCCCCAGAACGACAGAATCAAATCTGGGATTTATCACTTCCCCTTCTCAAATAAATTCCCTCAAACTCTACCACTCCCCCAGGGCTCGGTGCAGGTTCCTCTGCACATCCTTCAAGGTCTCACAATTTAGGTTTGGAAATAACTTGGGACCTTAGACAGTTGTATTGCTAACCCAAAGTTGGCACTCTCTCTATGAGTTCAAATCTGCTAGTCTGAAGGAGAAAGATAGGCAAACTCCTCCCTTGAGATTTACAGCCTCTGAGGGCCTGCTGGAGGGTCAGCTATGAGTCAGTTCTGACTCCTCTTCAATGTCCTGACTTAGGTCAAAGGGCTCTCAGGTCAAACTTATCTTTCTCTTCTCCACAGTTCCCTTGCACCTGATCTAGACATTCTTCTCTCAGATGCCCACTTTCTTGTTTTCCCACTATTCTCTTCTCAGTTCGCTAGTGGTAAGGAGATGTACTGCCCACCCAAGAACACATGGTTTGAATCCACCAGCTGCTCTGCAGGAGAAAGATGGACAATCTCCTCCTATGCAATTTGTTGTTATTGTTGTTGTTATGTGCTATTGAGTCGCCTGAAATTCATAGCAATCCTATGTACAATGGCTCTGAAGCCTGCCCTGTTCTGAGCCAGTCTCACTGACTCTGACACACCTATCCCCATTGCCCCAGTTACTGTATCAATCCATCTTATCTGGGGTCTTCCTCTCTGGCGCTGTCCTTCCACCCTTCCAAGCATGATGTCCTTCTCCAAGGACCGGTCCTTCCTGGCCATGTGCCCAAAGTATGTGAGACAGAGCTCCAAGGAGAAACTTGGTTTCACCCTCTCCAAGCCAGATCTATGATCTATTTATTTTCTTGGAAGCCCATGGTATGTTCAAGACTCTTCTCCAGCACCACAACTTGAAGGTATCTATTCTTATTCTGTCATCCATAGTCACTGTCCAGCTCTCTGGCGCATAGCAAGTAATTGTCAAGACCATGACCTGGATCAGGCACTGTGTAATTTACTGCTTCTGAAAACTCACTGAAGGGTTAGTTTATGAGTTCGTTCTGACTTGATGGTACCTAAAGACAATGATTCTTCAAAGACAAATCAGGCACTTAGAGGCCTGTGAAGTTCTCGCCCTACACTGCCTTGTTGTTGTTATGTGCTGTCAAGTCGACTACAACTCATAGTGATTCTATGCACAATAGCTCTGAACCCTGCTCTCTCCTGAGCCAAACTCACTTTCTCTGACACACCTACCCTCATAACCCCAGTTATTGCATCAATCCTTCTCATCCGGGGTCTTCCTCTGCAGCACTGTCCCTAAATCCTTTCAAGCTTGATATCCTTCTCCAAAGACAAATTCCTTCTGGCTACCTGCCCAAAGTATGTGAGTTGGAGTCTCAAAATCCTTGCCTCCAAGGAGCAGCTTTGTTTCGCCCTGCCTGGGACAGACCTGATAGTTCTCTTGGCAGTCCATGGTATGTCCAGTACTCCAGCACCTCAACTCAAAAGTATCAATTCTTCTTCTGTCATATTTAGTCATTGTCCAGCTATCTGATGTATAGCAAGTAATTGTGAAGATCATGGCCTGGATCAGGCACACCTTAGTCTCCAGACTGACATCCTTGCTCTTCAGCACTCTGGAGAGGTCCCTGATACCTGATTTTCCTAATGCAATTCTCTGCCCTGACCAGCCAAAAAGCATCCAGAATTGATCACTTATTAGATGGGCAGCATCCTGAGGGCAAGGGCTGGGCTGCATGGTCTATTGACCAAAGCTTGGCACTCAGCCGTTCAGTGCAAGCTTTTAAGGTGAACAGGAGAATGAAAGAGCATGAGTTGGTTTATTGGTGGAGAAATAGAACTTCATTTATACACTAGCGAGCATTCCACCCTATACGTATTCCACCCCTACTGGGCCTTATTCTGGTCCTCAGAAATTAAGAATCTGTTAAACTGAAATAAACTGAATTAAAATCTACGATTTTATTTACGCCCCTTTCCTGCCTGAGCTCTTTTCCCTCCCAAGGAGACACACACTCCTCAAAGGGCACATAAACATTGCCCTGAACGCACTCTCCTCAGTGACCTGCCCATCCCCCTGCCCCTGTCACCTCACTCCTTTGGTCACACTTTCCTCTGCAAACATACACACCCACATTTTCAGTCACATGCACCGCCACCCTGATTGTAGCTTCCGTCCTGCTCCTAGGACCCCCCTAAAGGTCTGCGTAGAGTCTGAGTGTCCCCACCCCAGTGCCCCAATCAACTCCCCCTTGGCTTCCCACCTGCAGGGACTGTGCACGTCCGCGAAGGCAGCTTCCGGCTTGGGCGGGCAGAACCTGGGCAGGTAGGCGGGCCAGAGCCTCCGCTCTACTCACCTGGGAGTCAGCAGGCGGGGCTGGCTGCAGGTGAGGGCAAAGGGCTGAGCAGTAGGCAGCGCCTCCAGCAGGAAGCACCTCATTTTATTTCTACCCTGCTTTCACCGATAACTTTATGCGAGCGGGCGTCACCCCTCCCCAGCGCTAGTGGGTGGGTGGGTGCAGCTGGGACTCAGAGGGGTCCATCTGGGCGCTAGAAGGTGCAGACACCTCTAAGGGCAACTGCTTTGGCTGGCGGCTTTGATAAGCAAATACATTTCCGGGGTGATAGGTACAAAGTCCAGAGCAGAAGAGGGAGTTTTGCAGACCTGCGAATGCGGTGGGCCAGAACCGCAGGGGGAGGGGGGGCATTCCTCTCAGACAAGGCTAATTGCCTTATAGCGCAGAACAGAACTGCCTCGTTAGGATGTCTGATCTTTATGAAATTAAATTGTGGCATCTTCTGAACAGCCAATGAGTTCAAAGGACTAATCTTCTGGTGAGCTGGTTAACCACTGAGCTACCAGGACTAGGGATCGGAGGGGGGTGTGTGTGCTTAGGACGCTACACCATTGTGTCTAACCCTGTATGTATTACCTAAATAAGAGATTCAGGATCTCAAGATGCCATGTCCCTGCCAAAGCCAAGCTTCATCTTCATCCTCAGCGTTTCTCAAATCCCTTCTCCTTACGCTTAGTCCAGGGCATGATGCCTGCTTGTCCTTCAAGACTCAGACACCTTCCGGGCACTTTACTTGCACCAGACTCTACCTCCTCCGTGCCCAGAGCACCCTCTATTGCACATTTCTCTCTTTATCACGTAATTATTCTTCCAGGGCTGCCTGCCCCCTCAACCCTAGGAGTTCTCCCAGAATGGGGCCAGGATTCGAGCATCGACTACTGTGCCTAACACAAGGAAGCTAAGGACCTTTAGACCATTTCAGGAGGTAGTCTGAACCTTGCTTCAGTTGGCCTCTACTCCTCTGCACTCTGCTCCTGGGACTTCAGAGTGTTCTGAATCTATTGACATCCTCCTAGCAACCAGCTTACAGTAGCTTTCAACTAATAGCAACCAATCCCCCTATCAGGTTTCTGAGACTGAAATCTTTTATAGGAGGAGACTATTTTCCCCATTCCCACTGCTCAAAGAGCACTTCATGGATTCAAACTGCCAACCTTTCACTACCTGTGTGACACATTATACACAAGGACACCACTATGTTCTTTAACACCTCAAAGCATTTTCCCCCTCTTTCTACTACCCACTACTCCCCACGTGTCCCTCTTCCTTCTAGCTGATTGTTGTTGATTGCCATCAAGTTGAGCACAACTCATAGTGTCCCTATGAACAAAAGACCTGAAGCCTTTCTATAGCTATTGTTGTTTCTCAAACTTTATATAGAGTTTCCAGAGGCCATTGTTTAGGAAGTAGATGCCACTCCTGCTTCCAAACCTGTCTTCACCTTGGAACTCCACCAAACACTGTCCACCATGCGTAACCGTTATGGCATTTGACACCCCAATGGCACCAGGTTCAGCATCACAGTAACCCCAGGTTACCTCAGTACAGCAAATTGACAAGAGTGCTGTACCACTTAGAAGAATGTTTCTCCAAAATATATGCACTGCAATCCCAGAGGTATGTGGTTCGAATCCACCAGATGATCTGCTGGAGAAGGAGGGGCAATCTCCTCCTGTACCAGTCAGATCTGATTTGATGGTACACACACTCAAAAAAAAAACAACAAAAACTCACCAAAACCAAAATATAATAACAACCAACCTAGAAATACAAAGACCCTCCACAAGGTCTTGTTGACTCTAAACAAGAGGCTTAAGTAAAAAAACAACCAATATAATATGTTGTTGTTACATGTCATCAAGTCACCTGTAAACTATAGCAACGCTATGTACAGCATCTCTGAACCCTGCTCTGTCCTGAGCCAGTCTCACCGATTCCAATACATCTACTCCATTACCCCAGTCACTGTATCAATCCATCTCATCGGGGGTCTTCCTCTCCTGTACTGTTCCTCCACCCTGCTGAGTATGATGTCCTTCTCCAAGGACCGATCTCTCCTGGTCACGTGCCCAAAGTAAGTGAGACGGAGCTTCAAAATCCTAGCCTTCGGGGAGCTCTGGTGGCCTAGTGGCAAGGAGCTGCAACTACAATCCCAGAGGCACATGGTTCGAATCCACCAGATGCTCTGCCGGGAAAAGGAGGAACAATCTCCTGTACCAGTCAGATCTGATTTGACGGTACACTCACACAAAAATTTAAAAAAAAAAATTAAGAAAAAAACCCCAAAATCCTAGCCTTTAAGGAGAGACTTGGTTTCACCCTCTCCAAGACAGACTTGTTCGTTTTCTTGGCAGTCCATGGTATGTTAATTATTCTCTTCAATTACTCAGGTCCCAAGTTGGTTGTTTTCTTAGTTGTGATCAAGTTGCCTCAACTCATGACAACCCCACATACAGCCTGTGGTGTCTTTAGGGTTGCTGATAGTACAAGTCTATTGTTACAGTCATGGTGGATTTTGAGAGCTTTCCAACCTAGGAGAAAACTCATCTTCTAGCACTGTATTAGACAATCTTCTGTTGTAATTGATAGAGTTTTTATTGCCTCCTTTTCAGAAGTACATTGCCAGGCATTTCTTCCTCATGTGTCTTAGACTGAAAACTCTGTGAAATGTGTCCACTGTGGGTGACGCTGTTGGTATTCAAAATATAGTATCATGGCTTCCAGCAACACATAAGCCACCATAGTATGACAACTGACAGGTCTCAGTTTGTTGTTGTTGTTGTTGTTGTTATGTGCTGTTAAGTCACTTGTGACTCAGCAACCCTATGTGAACAGCTCTGAACTCTGCCCTATGCCGTGCCAACCTTATTGTCTCTGACACACCTACCCCTATTCCCCCAGTCACTGAGACAATCCATTTCATCCAGGGTCTTCCTCTCTTGCACTTTCCCCCTACCCTCCATTCATGGTGTCTCTCTCTAAGCACTGGTCCCTTCTTGTGACATGTCCAAAGTATGTCAGACGAAGCTTCAGAATCTTTGCCTCCAAGGAGAAGCCTGGTTTCACCCTCTCTAGGATGAACCTGTTTGTTCTCCTAGCAGTCCATGGCATAGTCAATACTCTTCTCCAGCACCACAGCTCAAAGATAGAAATTCTCTATCATCCCTAGTCATTGTCTAGCTTTCTGATGCATAGCAAAGAATATGGCCTGGATCAGGTGCACCTTGGTCTCTAGACTGATATTGTTGCTTTTCAGTACTCTGGAGAGGTCCCTGACAGCAGACTTTCCCAGAACAATTCGTCTTTTGATTTCTTGGCAGCTGGCACAAAGAGTGTTGATTGTGGAGCCAAGCAAACTGAAGCTGTTAACAATCTCAGTCTTTTCATTATCTATCATGATGCTACCAATCAACCCAGTAGTGAGAATCTTTGTTTTCTTGATGTTGAGCTTCAATCTATATTTAAATCTGCAGTCCTTAACCTTCTTCAGCAAGCCCTTTAGGTCCTCCTCAATTTCAACAAGCAGGGTTGTGTCATCTGCATAACGCAGGTTGTTGATGGTCTGTCTCAGTTTAGGTACCTCTTTATCTAGACCGTTTTTCTGAAGTTTGATAATCTAGCTACTGTGCCTTGCTCCTTCCTCTGTATTCTATAATCCTGAAGATTCGATTCCTTCTCTCCTCTTCTATATCATTATCTGCATGATATTGTTATTTTGTATTTAAGCGTCCCCTTGTTGTCTGCTATAAGGAACCTGTTCAAAAGTGCTGAAGAGCAACAATATCAGTTTGAAGACTAAGGTGGACCTGATCCAAACCATGGGATTTACAATTACCTGCTGTGCTTCTGAAAGTCGAACAATGAATAAGGAAGACAGAAGAACTGACGCCTTAGAGTTGTGGTGCATGAGAAGAGTGCTGAATATACCATGGACTGCCAAAAGGGAAAATAGGTATGTCGTAGAAAAGGTGCAGCCAGGATACTACTTGAGGGCAAAGACAGTGAAACTTTGTCTCACATACTTTGGACATATTGTTAGAAGGGGCCAGTTCTTGGAGAAGTACATTGTGTTTGGAAAGGTGGAGAGTGAGCAAAGGAGAGGAGGATTCTCATGGATTGGCACAGTGGATAGGATGGCACAAGATAGGACAGGGTTCAGATCCATTGTTTATAGGGTCCTCTCTTTTAATGACCCTCCACCTTTTTGAGGAATAACCCTCCTGCAACATGCCCAAAGTATATGAGATGGAGCTTCACCATCTTTGCCTCTACGGAGCACTCTGGCTGCACCTTCTCCAAGACATACATGTTTGTTCTTTTGGCAGTTCATGGAATACACAGTACTCCAACACCACAACTCAAAGGCATTGATTCTTCTTCTGTAATCCTCATTCAATGTCCACATCTCAGATGCATAGCAAGTGACTGAAAAGACTGTGGCCTAAATCAAGGCACTTTTTAGTCTTTAAACTAACATCATTGCTTTTCAGTATTTTGGAGAGGTCCCTTACTGCTGTAAGACTTTCCCAATACAATGCATTATTTTATTTCTTGACTGCTGGTGCCATTTGTGGGTCCAAGTAAGATGAAATCTTAAACAATTCCAGTCTTTTCCCCATCTATCATGATATTGTCTACTGGCCCAATGGTGAAATTTTTGTCTTCTTGATGTTGAGATGTAATCCATGTTCGAGGCTATAATCTTTGATCTTCTTCAGCAAGCATTTCAAGTCCTCCTCACTTACCCCAAGCAAAGCTGCATCAACTGCATAATGCAGGTTGTTGTTAAGTCTTTCCCCTATTTTGACGCCATATTTTTCTTCATAGAGGCTGCTACTTTGAATGATTTGCTCAGCATACAGATTGAATAGGTATGGAGAAAGGATATAACCCTGACACACACCTTTCTTGATTTTATGCAGTATTCCCTGTGTTTCTTATAAAAAGCATTTGTAATGAATAAGTCATTGACTATACAAAATTCTGTTATTTTATCTCCAGCCTCATTTCTGTCACCAAGCCTGTCTTTTCCAACTACCAATTCTTCTTCGCCATTCCCAACTTTTACATTCTACTCCACATTATTAGTTCATCTTGGTGGCATGTTCAATCGATTTCTGACGGTAGAAGTTGGTTGAAATAATCCATTTCCTCCTTTTTGGCCCTGGTTGTTGATGCATATATGATGATGGTATTGACAGATTTTCCTTGTATGCATATGAATGTTACCCTATCAGTCACAATATCATATTTCAAGAAGGATCTGGAAGTAGTCTTTTAAGCTATGACTGTGACCCCATTTTTCCTCACTTTTTTATTTCTAGCATAGTAGGTCATATGGTTGTCTGATTAGAATGTCTCATGACAATGTATCTCATTTCACCAACAACAGTGTTCTCTTGCTCTGTTCAGATGATTCATATGGGCATAATCTTCTCAATGTTAGCCATAGTTTGTTATGATCCATACAGATGCCTTTGCATAGTCAATGACACACTTGAGAGTCAATGACTCTCTTCTGGTATTCTCTGCTTTCAGACAAGATTAATCTGACAATGATATCCTTGATGCCTCTTCTAAACCCAGATTGAATATCTGGCAATTCTACATCAATGTATTATTTGAGCCATTTTTTTATGATCTTCAGTAATATTTTGCTTACATGTGATATTAATGCAACCAGGTAACTATCTTCCAAATTTCTTGTTACAGATTGGCAAAACATAGACAATAGTGGCACACACATATGCACAGGGGCATATGTTTGCTGGTTTATCATCTGTTCTTACAGACACAACACTTGTCTGCTAGATGCTGTCCTAAAATCGAGTTCCCACATTAAGACAGACTATGAAGAAGGATTGACCAGCCACTTCTGAAATAGCAGGAGTGAAAATCTGTGACATCATATAGATCCTGTGTTAAAGCTGAGTACACCAGAAAAATATCTACCTGTGTTTTATTGTCTATATAAGGACATTTGACTATGTGGATCACAACAAATTATGGATAACATTGTGCTCATGTTGAACCTGGACATAGAACAAGAAGCAGTCATTGAACAGAAGGCAATACTGCCTACTTTAAAATCAGTAAATTGTCCATTAAGGTTGTATCCTTTCTCCATATCAACCCAAAGTATATGCTGAGCAAATAATCCAAAAAGTGGAACTGTCTGAAATAAAACATGACATCAGGATTGAGGAAAGGCTCATTAACAACCTGTGGTACACAGATGACACAACTTTCCTTGCCAAAAATGAGGAAGGCTTAAAGCACTTACAGATAAAGCTTAAAAACCAAAGCCTTCAATAAGGATCACACTTTACCATAAAAAAACAAAAAGTCTTCACAACCAAATAAATAACCACATGATAAATTAAGGGAAAATTACAGTTGTCAAACATTTCATTTTACTTGGGTCCACAATCAATACCCATGGAAGCAGCGATCAAGATACCAAGCAATGTACTACAGAGCCTAAATCTGCTGCCAAAGACCTCTTTAAAGTTCTAGAAAGCAAAGATGTCACTTTGAGGGTTAAGATGTATCTATCTCACCCAAACCATAATATTTTCAATTACCTCTTCTTTTTGTTGTGTTTTTTTTTTTCTGAGTACAGTGTACTTTATTGATGGTACATGACAAGATGGACTCTTTAAGCCTTCCCCCCTTTCTCAGGGAGACTGGATGGAAACTATGCCAAGGATGTGAGATTCTCAGTGTGTGTGTGTGGTGGGGGGATGGAGTTGGGACAAGGACTCCCCAGCAGTTGAGGTTCTCTCTTTCTCTCTCTTCTAGCATTATTGCTGAGGCTGATAGTCCAAAGAGCTATTATTCTGTGAAGGTCATGTGAACCATCAGTTCAACCACCTTGTTGCTGTAGCAAAATTCATTGTCGTATGAGTTTGACAAAGTGGTTGTTTGGGTAATGTCAGTCCTAGTAACAAAGTTAGAAGAGTGGATGTCACTGTTCAAGCCACCACAGGAGACAACCTAGTTTTCGGTGTATCCTTTAGGGGCCCTTCACATGCCTACTTTACTTGATGTAATCATATTTTTTTAGCAGCAGCTTTTTCTAGACGGCAGGTCAGATCCACAACTGACACATGGGGGTGGGGACATGGAAAGCAATGCCAGTAAGTTTCCCATTCAGCTCAAGGATGACCTTGCCCATGGCCTTGGCAGCACCAGTAGATGCAGGGATGATGTTCTGGGCAGGTCCACACCCATCACACCACAGCTTTCCAGAGGATCTGTCCACACACAGTCTTCCACGTGGCAGTGATGGCATGGACTGTGGTCATGAGTTTCTGTATAGTGCCATAGTTGTCATGGATGACCTTAGCCAGGTGGGCCAAGAAGTTGGTGATACAGGAGGTATTACTAAAAATCTTGAGAGAGTTTTTGTTCTTCTCATGGTTCACACCCATCACAAACATGGAGACATTGGCAGAAAGCAGAAATGATTGGTACTACCCTTCAAGTAAAGGGTTCTCTAAGGTTGTGGAAATGTCAGCTGACTCCACAATATACTCAGCACCAGCATCACCCTACTTGATGTCGGCAGGATTTCACTCCTGGAAGATAGTGATGGCTTTCCAATTGATGACAAGCTTCCCATTTTCAATCTTGACAGTGCCATTGAACTTGCCATGGGTGGAATCATACTGGAACACATAGACCATGTAATTGAAATCAGTTAAGGGATCATTGAATGGCTACAGCTTCTACTTGGCCAGAGTTAAAAGCATCCTGGTGATCAGATGCCCAATGCTGCCAAATCTGTTTACTCCAATCTTCACCATTGTGTCTCAGGGATACAGCTGTGGCTGTATAAGAAGAGAGGGCTATCTTTTGGTTGACAAGGAATGGAGAGTCTCAATTAGGTCTTATGCATGTGAAAGTTCATTGGGGTTTCTATGGTATATTCAATATCCTTGGCCAACACCATAATTCAAGCCATTAATTCTTCTTCAGTCATCTTTATTCCTTGTCTGATTTCACACTTTCCATACATTTGTCATACTATTGTTTATTGGTCCAGTTGTGAAGGTTTTTGTTTTCTTTATGTTAAATTGTGATAATGCTTGGAGATCAGACAAGTTGTGGGATGACATCAAGGATATCATATGTGTGCATGTGCGTGTGTGTGTGTGTAAAACACCACAACACCAAAATAAGGTCATTAAAAAAGACAAGAAAGTGTGTGCGTGTACCGTCAAATCAGATCTGACAGGTACAGGAGGGGATTGCCCCTCCTTTCCCAGCAGAGCATCTGGTGGATTCGAACCATGCTCCTCTGGGATTGCAGTGCAGCTTCTTGCCACTAGGCCACCAGAGCAAAATGAGTGTCAGAATAGACTTGGAAACTTGCTTTGGAATATAAAGAAGCCAAATCTAAAGGAACAAATGATAAAGTGTAGGAGAACTGAAGAGAACACTTCAAGTGGAAACTCAAGGTCAAGTAAATTATTATAATGAAATGTACGAAGAGCTTGAGTTAGAAAATCAAGCAGGAATTACATGCCGAACATTTTTCAAGATGAAAGAGCTGAAGAAAAAAAGTCAAGCCTTGAATTGCAGTATTGAGTGCCTTTGAGTCAAGCACAACTCATAGTGACCAGATGAACAAAAGACCTGAACCCTGTTCTATAACTATTGCCATTTCTCTAGGTTCGTAGAGTTTCCAGAGGCATGTTTTTTAGGAAGTGGATGCCACTTCTGTTTCCAAGTCTGTCTTAATCTAGGAGCTCCACCAAACACTATTCCCTATGGGTAGCAATTATGGCATTTGACACACCAGTGGCACAGTGTTCAGCATCACAGCAACCCCAAATAACTTCAGTACAGTGAATTGACAGATCACTGCTCCACCACTTGGACAAATGTGCATTTCAAACACAATAAACACAGGCCCCAGGACCCAACTGATTTTTAAATACAAAAGCTTGCCCATCAGGTCTTGACTGGCTCTAAACAACAGGCTTCCAGCCCATAGCTTATTGTTAGACAAATCCAGCAAATCCAATCAGCTTTCACACGGTTGCGAATGAATTAAAAACAATGAAACAGTACACACCCAACCCTCAACCAAACAAGAAGAACCCACCTTCAAGAATCCAACCACTTTACTCATGAGCCTCCAAACTGGAGACTTCATAAGGGCCCAGCTGACTTAAATACACAGACCCACCACCAGGTCCTGATTATCTCTAAACAAGAGGCTTCCAGCCCACAGCTCATTGTTAGCCAAATCCAGCAAATCTAATCAGCTCAAACACAGTTGTGAACAAAATTGAAGAATATTACTAGAATAATATGAATGGTGCAGGATATATCAAAACAAGTGGAAGAAATACCTAAGATAGAGTCACAGTACCAAAAATGATTGATGGTCAGCCATTTTATGAAGTAGCATATGATCAATAACTGATCATAGTGAAAGAAGTCCAAGTTACATTACAGACGGTAATGAAAATAAGGTTTCAGAATTGATGGAATACCATTTAAAATGTTTCAACAAATGGATGTATCACTAGAGGTGCTCACTCATTTATGCTGAGAAATTTGAAAAATAACCTGATCAACCTAGAAGAGATTCATATTCATCCCCATTTTATTTTAATTTTTTTTTGCCAATTTTAAATATATCTTTTTTTTTGCCAATTTTAAATACATCTTTATTTTTTTTTGCCAATTTTAAATACATCTTTATTATTTTGTTTGTTTGTTTGTTTGTTTTTGTCATCACCATTTTAAAGAAGATTGATTCATCTGGGCCCTCCAGCATCCTGTACAATATAGGGGATGTTGTTGTTGTTATGTGCTGTCGAGTCACTTGCAACTCATAGTGACCCTAAGTACAACAACCCTAAACTCTGCTCTGTTCTGTGCCAATCGCACTGTCTCAGACACTCCCATCCCAATTACCCCAGTCACTGAATCAATCCACCTCATAGAGGGCCTTCCCCTCCTGCGCTGTCCCTCCACCCTCCCAAGCATGATGTCCCTCTCCAAGGACCGGTCTCTCCTCACAACATGTCCAAAGCATGTTAGATGGAGCCTCAGAATCCTTGTCTCCAAGGAGCCACCCGGTTTAACCCTTTCCAGGATGAATCTGTTTGTTTTCCGAGCACTCCATGCTACCCTCAATATTCTTCTCCAGCGCCACAGCTCAAAGGCATCAATTCTCCTTCTATCCTCCTTGGTCATTGTCCAACTCTCTGATGCATAACAAGTGATTGTGAAGACCATGGCCTGTATCAGATGCACCTTAGTCTCCAGAGAGACACCATTGCTCTTCAGTACTTTGGAGAGGTCCCTAACAGCAGAGTTTCCCATGGCAATGCACCTTTTAATTTCCTGGCTACTGGTGCCAAGACTGGTGACTGTGGAGCCAAGCAAAGTAAAGCTGTGAACAATCTCAATCTCTTCACCATCCATCCTGATGCTGCCAATTGGCCCAGTGGTGAGAATCTTTGTCTTCTTGACATTGAGCCTCAATCTATACTGTAGGCTGCAGTCCTTGACCCTCTGCAGCAGGCGCTTCAGGTCCTCCTCAGTTTCAGCAAGCAGGGTTATATCTATCGAATCCTATGATTTCTTTGATTGAAAAATCAAACAAACTCATTTTCTTGAACCCTCATTATTCTTTCTAGGATAATGTTCACTTTTCTTTCATTTATTTAATTTAGAAATATTTATTGTTACTGTTATAGATATTAGAGATATGATGTGGCATAGGTGTACACTCTATATTTTATAGATGATAGAAAATGAGTTTGTTTGATTTTTTTCAATCAAAGAAATTATAGGATTCGACAGATACTTTTTGAACAGTTAACATTGAACACCAGGAACCGTGCCAGACTTTGTTGTGGTTGTTAAGGTCAAATTCACATGACATAGAATCCACCATTGTAACCATTCTAAAGTGTGCAGTACAAGGGCATTTAGTATATTCACAATGTTGTGTATCCATTACCTCTATCTAGTTACTAAACATTTTCTTCACCTCAATAGAGTATCTTATACCCAATAAGCAGTCATTCTTCTGGGCCCCTAGCCTCTATAATCATTAATTTTCTATCTCTATAGACTTGTCTGTTCTAGATATTTCCTATAAATGGAATCATGTTTGTGCCAGTTCTTTAATGAACTATTTCATTTAATCTTCACAATTATGCAGAGATAGATACTAATTATCTTCTTAACAAGTGAAGAAAATGAGGCTGCGAGAAGATAATGTGTGTGTAGTCCTACAGAACAAATACACAACAGGGCTGCCATCCTCACCAGTTGGAACCTCTCTGCATTCTAAAGGGATTCTTCTGGATTCTGATTCAACAGGAGGCCAGTTAGGAGGCTACTGTTATCTTTCAGTGGAGAGTGCAAGTGCTGTCACTTTTGGAACTATTAAATGTGAGTTGTCTGTGAGATTTCACCAAGTATCTTAATACAGTGGAAGCTGGGGTCTAGAAACATAAATTTAGGGATTATCAAATTGTATATTATTCTTATTAGCCTAAGCATACATTTTTTTCTTCCCTAAGTAAAACTCCCCACTTTTCCTCCTTTCAATTTTTGTAACCACTAATAATATTTCTCTATGTTTTCTTCTTTCATATAAGTAAGGTCATATAGTAGCTGTCCTTTTATTATTATTGTTTGGTGTCATTGATTTGTAACTCATACAGACCCTATGAACAACAGATCTGAACCTTGCACTATCTTGCCTTATCCTTGTGATCTCTGATACGCTTGAACCCATTGTTACACTGTGCCAACCCATCTTGTTGAAGTCTTCCTCTCATTCTCTGACTCTCCACTTTTCCCAGCATGATGCCTTTTTCCAAGGACTGGCTTCTCCTCCTCCCAACATGCAAAGTATATGAGACAAAGTTTCACCATTCTTGCTTCTAAGGAGCACTTTGGTTTCACTTCCTCCAAAACAGTCTTGTTTGTCCTTTTTGGCAGTCCATGAGGTGTTCAGTACGCTTGTCCTCGTGCAATTTACTTCTCTCAGCATGATGTCAAGACTCACCCATGATGTTGCATCTATCAGTACTTCATGTCTCTTTCTGACTGAATAGGAATCCACTGTGTGTCACACCACATTTTGTTTAGCCATTCATCTGTCGATGGGCATTTCAATGTTTCCAACATTTTTGTGTGAAGTGCTACAATGCATAGTGGTGTGTACATTCCTGACTTCATTACTTCCAGGTTTATACCTCGGATTAGGATTGCAGGGACACATGGTAGTTCCATGTTCAGTTTTTTTAGGAACTGCCAAACTGTTTTCCACAATAACTGTACCGTTTTACATTCCCACCAATAATGGATAAGGTTTCAGTTTCTCCAGGACCTTAATAAAATCTGTTGTTTTCTACAGTTTTTGTTTTGTTTTGCCATTGCCATTCTATTTGGGTTGAAGTGGTAACTTATTGTAGTGTGGATGACTTTCCAAGTGAGGCATTTGGCTGAGATTCCCAAGGAGAAGAGCAGAGGGAGAAGAGGAGTGAACACTGAGCCCTGGATTGTGTGAAAGTGGATATGGAGAGGTGAGGAGAAATGGAGGAGACTTGTAGGTAGAAGGGAAGCACGTGAGAAATGAGTCCTGGAGGTCAGAAGAGTTTCAAGGGATTGGTCAGCTAATGTCAAATGCTGCTGATAAGTCAATTCAATATTGGACTGAGAACTAACCTTTTGAAACTGGCAATGTGTTGGTCATTGGTGACCTTGACAGTCATTTTACTGGCATGTTGAGGAAAAAAGCCAGACTGGAGTAATGCGTGGGAAAATTAGAGGAAACTTCCTTCATGGAATTTTACTATAAAAAGAACAGAGACATAGTAGGCCCTGGGAGAGGATGTGTGGTCAGAGGAGAATTTTTATTGTAGAAGTATGGCTGTAAGATCATGCGTGTATACTGGTCAAAAGAATCCAAAAGATATTTTTCTGATAATAATGAAGAAGAAAGAAGGGGCCATGCAAGGGTAAAATCTTTGAAGATCCAAGAGCAAGTAGGGTCTACTGCCTAAGTGGAGAGTTGGACTCTATCTGCATAATTGAAAGAAGGTAGAATAAATGGGTAAGGTGTGTTTATGGTAGGAGCCTTTTCTTGTAATGGTTTATGTTTTTCCAGAAAACTACAAATCAACATCATAATCTCATGCGAGTGAAGCACTAGGAGGGATGCTAGGACTTGAGGAGAACAAACTGGCTCACGGCTCTCCGGAGGGTTTCCAGAGGCTGTAAATCACGTAGGAAGAGATGGCCCATCTTTCTTCTTCAGAGACATAGGTGGATTTACATGCCTTTGGGTTGGCAGTGCAACTGCTTACCATTAGGCTACCAGAATTCCTTAACTCATATGGGGGGGAGGGGTGTACACAATTTAAACTGCAACAGAGAATTTACCCAGAATTAGAAATGAGTTAAGCAAGTATGATGAAGCAAGAAAGGGGCAAGAGAACCAAGATATAAGCAAGAGAATGTTTATAATGATGAATCATGGAATTTGGGATGGATAAACAGTGCAGTGAGAAATGGAACAGTATGGAGAATATGGAAAAGGTGGTAGAATCAATGGTCTGTAGGAGCCAGTGAAGTCAAAGATGTTGTCAGTGTACTAGAGAGAGAAAAATGAAGCCTAGGAGGTGGTAGGCAGGTGGTGGTTGTTGCTGTTATGTGACGCTGAATTGAGTAGAACTCATAGTGACCCTATGAGCAACAGATCTAAACCCTATCTTATCCTGGACCATCCTCATCATGTCTGACACACTTGAGCCCATTGCTGCAGTCACTATGTCAATTCTTTTTTTTCTACTAGTTTATTTTCAAAATTTGAATACAAATTTGAGCAAATTAGTTCAATTTCCCTTATTCCCCCACCCATAAAATTGTACAACCCAATGATTAAGCACCCCTTCTCCCTTCACATCCACATCCCTCTGCTTCCAGCCTCTGTGTCAGTTTTTATCCGTTGATGCTTATCTGTCTTGCACTGACCCTCCAACTTTCCAAGCATGTTGTTCTCCAAGGACTAGCCTCTCCTAATAAAATAACATGCCTAACGTATGTGAGGCAGAGTTTCACTATCCTTTCCTCCAAGGAGAAGAGCTTTTAGCACATTAGCATTTGATTTCCAATTCAGAAGTTAAGCTAATCCCACTCTCCAAAATCCCCAGTGGTCTGTAGCTCTTACTTCAGAATGACGTCATAGTTCAAATCCTAGAACTTGTCTTTATCAAGAACTGTACTCCTTCCTCCCAAAATGTTACTCTCTCTCCACCTCATCAACAATCTACGTTATGGAAATGGCACAACTTTGCTTGCTGAAACTGAAGACTTCTGCTTACTGCAGAAGACCAAAGACTATAGCCCTCACTATAGATTACATCTCAACATCAAGAAGATAAAAATCCTCACGTGGCCAGTAGGCATCATAATATATAGAGAAAAGATTGAAATTGTCAATGATTTCCTCCCACTTGGATCCAAAATCAATACCCTTGGAAATCAACACCCTTGATACCAGCAGTCAGGAGATCAGGAAACATGTTGCACTGGGAAAGTGTGCTGTCAAGGCCAGCTCCAAAGTGCTAAGGAGCAATGACATCAACTTAAAAACTAAAGTACATTTGATTCAGGCCATGGTCTTTTCAGTCACTTGCTATGCATCTGAGAGCTGAATAATGACTAAGGATGACAGAAGAACTTATGCCTTTGATCTGTGATGTTGGAGAAGAGTATTGAATATCATATGGACCGCCAAAAGAACAAATAAGACTGTCTTAGAGGAAGTGGAACCAAGATTGTCTTTGAGAAACAGTCAAAGTGCAGACAGAGTGCTCCTTCAAGGCAAGAATAGCAAGGTTTTTTCTCACATACTTTGGATAATATTGCTTGTTATTGTTGTTATTAAGTGCTATTCAGTTGAGTACAATTCATAGCAACTCTATGAACAACAAACAGATCTGAACCCTATCCTATTCTATCCTTATCCCCAACACACTTGAGTCCATTGCTGCAGACATTATCAATTCATCTTCTTGAAAGCTCACCTTTCCAAGCATGACATGAAGAAGTGATATTGGCCTCAGGGAGGTTGGCTCAGGATAGGGCAATGTTCAGAACCATTGTTCACAGGGTTGCTTTGAGTCACAGTCAACTTGGCCACACATAACAAGAAATGACAGAGTCTAGGTCCAGCACATTTTAAATTATACAGTAGCTACAATCTTCTGCTTCTATGAAAAAAGTTTACCTTTAAAATCCTCAATTCCACAAACTCATTCAGAGTGACAAGTATCAGTCATGCTCTTTCAAAAATTAGGTTACACTGCTCAAAGGAAATTAGGGTGCTGGATAAGAGAAATAACAAGGTGCTCCCATCACTCATCCTTCACCCACTCTCTTCTCCATCTGACACAACTCCTCCCTGAAACAAACAGGACTTTTAACCCTGGGCCCTTAGCCTTGGAGCAGTGGTAGACTCTACATTCAATGTTGAAGTGAGCAAGAAATAGATGTACACATCTAGTTACAAATATGTCTCTAAGCCTAGAACATTGTAGATGCTCAATAAAAATCTGTTGATTTAATAATTAGAATCCCAGGGGGGTGGCTGGCTTTCTCCAGGTTAAAAATGTGTGTTAACCTTTTCCATTCCGGAAACCTTTTCCATTCTGCCTATTTCTCCATCCTTCTGGCCACTTCTAATCTCTTGGAGATCAAGTCGGTCCTTCTACAGGACCACACTGTCCTCTTCTTTCATTCTAACTTAGGAGTAAAGCTCACCTTTCTGCAACAATACCACCCTTTCTCCCTGCTGGACACATCCTAGACTTTAGATTGTTTCCCAAATTAGTGCCGCCCCACCCCTCCGCCCATTGACTGGGCTTCAAGCTTGGTGAAAATGAGCTCTTTCACACAGGGTTCATCGAAAAGTTATAGTTCACCAAGATACGGTTCAAGGAGATATCATAAGCAGAATTTCCAAAGACCTGAGTCTAGGAAATGGTTAGAGACTAGACCACAGACTGTAAGATTTCCTTACTGTATCAAGAGAGATAAGCCTGTTGTTGGCAATGTTCTGCAAAGCCCTGGAGAAGAGTTTGCCAGGACTCTTTTAACTCCAGTAAGACCACATTAAAACTTCAGTACAAATACATCCTGTGACTGGCACTTTGGATCGAACATCAAGGCTCACTGAACAGTTTTCTTCACACACCACCAATTCCATGTAATTAACTATCATGCACATTGTGTGATATTGTAGCAATCTGAGGAAGCTGGCAGTTATCTTTGGGGTTACCAGGTATGGGAGAAACTGGGTTACCAGGTCTAAGAGAAACAGAACACAGAAGGCACATGAGAGTCTAACACGCCTTCTACTGAGGAAACATTTATGCAAGGGAACGGCAGTAGTAGACTAGATAGACAGAGTTGCCCTGTTATATTACCCCTTCTTCCTAGCACTGATTACTTAAGTACCATGTAATGGAAATAATGATCTCTTCCACAAGCTCACTTTCTCATGGAGGCCTTGTAAAAAAAGGGGCAAGTTGGCACTGATATGAGATCCAGAGCATGTTAGGAAAGTTCCTGTGTTGAAATCCTCAGGTGACACATGTCACTTAAGCCTGGAAGGAGAGACATCTTTCCTCATGGTGCTAATCAGTCCAAACTCAGGTGACACTGCAATACTTTACACACTGACCCCTCCCCGCCCCAGCCTCCCTTCTTCTGGGTTCAGGTAATTAGGGAGTGGGCAAAGCACTAATAGATCTTCAGGGAGAAAAAGTTAAGAAAAGGATGAGAGTCGAATACTGCCTTGAAATGTTTCTTAATCATCCCTGTGTTGCCAAAGAATGAACCATGAAAACTAATAGACTTGGGTTGTCACTCCTTTTCATCCTCAAACCCACACTTAAAGTTAGATTGAACAGCTAGACAGCACTCCCTGTGGCTCACCCAGCGCTCTGTGGGTCCTGTGAGGAATGTGCGGCTGTGGCCTGTGGGAGCAGCTTTCACTCATAAAATGTGCTTTGTATTCTAAGTAGGCCTTCTGTTTGAGGCAGAAGGACAATGAGTCACTTGTGTGGTGTGCTACTGTTCTAGGATTTCAGAGTGGCCTAGTGTGAATAAGGACCTGGTGCACCTTAAAGGCCAGATGCCCTTGAAATCCAGTCCTGCTCATCCCTTACAATCTGCCTTTGCCTTTTAAAGGGCCATCATCTCACGTATGTTGGGCATGTTGCCAGGAGAGACCAGTCCTTGGAGAAGGAAATCATGCTTGGAAAGGTGGAGGGACAAAGCAGGAGAGGAAGACCCTGGATGAGATAGACTGACACCGTAACTGGGGTTTGGGGGGCAGGAGTGTGGGAGACAGGGAGATTGGCTCAGGATAGGACAGAGGTCAGAGCTATTGTGCGTAGGGTTGCTATGAGTCACAGGCGATTCCACGACACATAGCAACAATAACAACTCCATCATAACAACTCAAAGCTGAGTTCATTAGGTTGTTTTGTTGTGTTGTGGTTTCCCCTCATTCCAGTATAAAATATCCAATGCTTTGAGTAAACAAGGATTCGCTTTCTGTTTTTAAGTGTCTGGGGGAATGACAATTACAGACAGTAGCAACCTGCCTGTGCCTGCTGACAGAGACTTTTAACCTGCTTCTTTTTTCATTGTTGTAGTTATATATGCCATGAACTAGGAGGTGGAAGTTGTTATATGCCATTGAGTCAGAACTGACTCACAGCTGACCCTCCAGCAGGTTTTCAGAGGCAGTAAATCGCATGGGAGAAACTTGCCCATTTTTCTCCCTCAGAGCAGCTGGTGGATTTAAACCACTTGCTTTTGGGATTGGCCACACAACTTCTCACCACTAAGCCACAAGAGCTGACTTTCCTCTCTGGGGTGGTCCAGCTAGCAGGCCAGGGGCACAGTGAAGCTCTCTCTATGCATCAGATTCAGAGGTGGATTACGAAATGTGACGAAACTCATGTGAAATAGTCCAAGCAGGTTACTAAGTAAGCATAAGCAAAACCATGTCTATCTTGCTGAGTGGGTAATCCAACAGGAAATATTGGTATCAGAGCCAAATATTCTTACTATGCCTTTGGAAGGATCAGCTTCCTCCTCTATGTAATGGGGATAACTATATTGATGAAGATGCCACAGGATAGGACAGGGTTCAGGGTCACTATGAGTTAGACTCACCTTGACAGCACCTAACAACAACAACAAATACTGACAACTATCTCAAATGATTGAGAGTCCATGAGGTGTAGCCAGCACTGCTTTATGGCACTTATTGATGTTCAGACTTTTTATGGAACCTATAGATGTCAGAAAGATGTTGCAAAGGATAAATCATTGATTGTACAAAATTCCGTCATTCTTTTTCCAGCCTCATTTCTGTCACTAAGCCCATATTTTCCGACTACTGGTCTGTCTTTCTTGTTCTTAACTTCTGATTCCAGTCGTCAGTTAATATTAAAGAATATTGGTTGCATGTTCAATCAAGTTTAGACTACAAAAGTTGGTAAAAATATTCTATTTTTTCTCCTCTTTGGCTTTAGTGTTTGGTGCATATATTTGGATGATCGTGATATTAACAGGTCTTCCTTGTATACATGTAGATAGCATCCTGTCATTCACAACATTGTACGTCAGGATGGACCTAAAAGTGGTCTTTTGAAATATTAATGCAACCCCGTTTTTCTTTACTTTTTTATTCCCAGAATGTAGATAATATGATTCAAAATGGCAAGGTCAATTCATCTATGCTTCCTAAGGCCTAATATATTAGTATTTATACTTCTATTTCCTTTTTAGTAATGTCTCATTTTCCGACATCCATACTTTGTTATGTTCCACATTCCAGTTACTAGTGAATGTTTGCAACTATTCCTTCTAATGTTTTGTGTCTTCAAATATGAGGACTCACCCTCCAATGATATATCTACTAGTCTAAATGTACACTATTGTTCACAGAGTTTTCCAAGGACTGTTATTTCAGAAGTGGATGACCAATCCTTCTTCCTAGTCTGTCTTAATCTGAGAGCATTTGGCAGACAAGCGCTGGCAACACCCTTGGCACCAGTAGTCAGGAAATCAAAAGATGACTTGCAATGGGAAAATCTGCTTTCAAGGACCTCTCCAGGATGCTAAAGAGCAACAAAGTCAGTCTAGATATTAAGGTGCCCCTGATCCAGGCCATGGTCTTCTCAATTGCTTCCTATGTTTCTGAGAGCTGGAAAATTACTAAGAATGATAGAAGAAGAATCAGTGCCTTTGAGTTGTGGTGCTATAGAAGAACATTGAACATACCACAGACTGCCAAGAGAACAAACAGGTCTGTCCTGGGAGGGTGAAACCAGGTTGTTCCTTGGAGGCATGGGTTTTGAAATTCCATCTCCCATACTTTGGGTACATGGCCAGGAGGAACCAGTCCTTTGCAAAAGCATCTTATTTGGAAGGGTGGACAGTCAGCAAAGGAGAAGACAACCCTAGATAAGATGGATTAACACAGTGACTGTGGCAATGAGATCAAGTGTGTCAGAAATGGTGAGGTTGGCTCAGGAGAGGCCACAGTTTAGAGCTGTTGTTCATAAGGTCACTGTGAGTCATAGTTGACTCAAGAGCACTTAACAACACAGATGTTCAATAACCGTTAGACATTGCTATTCAGCTGTTGGTTTGTTTGTTTTGTTTTGATATTCTGGTTACATTACCAGGTAAATTCCTGTTTGACCAAGGTCAGTAAAATGCTTTAAATCATGAGTTTTGTACCATCTAAACCCTCTGTGGGGTGTTGATTTCAGCTTCTGGCCTGACAGGGCTCCTCAGGGCCAAATAGCCTTTGTCAGGCAGTTTGTATAAGAGACTTCATTCAAAGCCTTGTTGAATTAACTGGGGCTTCCTTTAAATAAGGGCTTGTTTTTAGAAGCTTTTCTCTTTCCAACAAAGAAAATAACACAATAGATTCCAAGTAATCTTCAGTCCTCATCACAGCTTGTCACAAACACCTGGTACATCTTTTCAGCCCAGAGTGAAAACATATACTCACTAACTTCAGAGATACAGCTTCAGCCAGATGTACCAAAAGCCTTTGCTGACAAACTTCCTTCCACTAGAGTTATTTCCTGGACAAACAGCAAAAAATAGTTTTTAAAGTGACAATATTGTCTTTAGTTGCAGCTGATGTTAGTAGAAAGTACCATTGCTAGTAACAATTCACCTAAAGAAAAACAGGCTTAAAAGAATTACTCTTTCTTTTTTTTTTTAACCAAGAAACATATTTTTCCTTCATTTGCTGATCAACATAACAAATGATTTATTGATAAAGTAGATTTCAGGCAAAGAAAAGACTTGGGAAATGGGTTAACATATTTACTTTTTTCAATCAAAAGAAAACTATAATGTTTGGACAACTCTTAGTTGGCTCTTCAAAAAGCAATTATGATGAACAGTTTGTGGAATATACAAAGACATGCATCAATTGGAGTTGCATGTTACAAAGAGATATCTTAAATACTTTTCAAAATAACCGAGCCTCCAAGACATAAGGTATGCTTTTGGAGGATCTTCTGAGGCAGTTAATTGCATGGGAGGAAATTGCCCATTCTACCCCACAGAGCAGCTGATGAATTTGAACCATGTGCTTTAGGGATTGTAGCGCAGCTTCTTGCCACTAAGCCACCAGAGCTCCCCTTTTAGGAGGAGCATAGGAATGTAATTTGAGGGTTAAAAGCTATTTTTTAACTACTCATTTTCTTTACAATCACCGAACAAAGCAATACTCAATTTCACCACTGACTTTACACAGTTTATCTACAATAGCTTGACTTCCATCCAAGAAGCAAGATGGGACTATCTATTTTGAAAAATAATTACATGCACACAGGTAATCCACCCCAGCCTGGCAGGTTTATTTGGCAGAAGTCTCTGCTACTTAGAAGAGGACCAATTTAACACTTGTTGAGATTGCCCTCACGTTGGGTTGGAGGGGACAAGTTGAAGTGAGTCATACCTTTTTTTTTTTTTTTCAGTTAAAGCCTCTGTCAACCAGCCATAAATTCCATCAGCTCTTGAGTGTGTGTGTCTCTGTGTGTGCATATTTTGCATAATTATTTTACTTAAGTGGGTCTCAATTACACAGCATTTTTGCAAAAAAAGACTATTCACCTTGTCTATGTGGAAGATTAAATCAAATTCATGGTCACTTTCAACAGAATCTGTGAAATGTTTTTGTGAATATTTACATAGTGTCTCAACCCTCTCTAGGGAAGTTTAAGAAGCAGCTATATGGGAGACCAAAATGAATATTGCAATGAGTATAACTGAATTTATTGATAGTGTTACATATTAAGGGAGATGAGTGGAAACTGGACAGTTTACCATGATGGGTCCAGCAAATTACAGTGATAGTGGAGGATGTGCCTTTATCTTCCTAAAATAAGACCATAGACTTCCAAAAGAACAAATAGATCTGTCCTAGAGTGAGTGAAACCAGTTTGCTCCTTGGAGGCAAGGATTTTGACACTCCATCTCATATACTTTGGTTTTGTCACTGGAAGAAACCAGTCCTTGGAGAAGGCCATCATGCTTGGAAGGGTAGAAGAGGAGGACCCTGGATGAGATGGATTGACACAGCGACTGTGGCAATGGGAGATGATGTGGTTGGCTCAGGATAGGGCAGGGTTCAGAGCCATGTTCATAGGGTCGCTATAGGTCATTGTCAACTCAATGGCACATTACAACAACAATAAAAGAAAATGGGTTTTTTTTTCTTTTAAAAATGAAATGTTTCAACAACTCTACAGCTGAACACTCCCTCCAAAATGGTACTTAACCATCCTACCAGACATTCATGTTCCTGAGCTTTCTTGTGTGTAGTGTTGCGTGCCATTGTACTGATTTGATTCATAACTTTATAGAACAGAGAAATGTCCCCATAGGATTTCCTAGGCTAATCTTTTGGGGAACAGAACACCTCACTAGTTTTTTTCTCCCGTGGGTTTGAATCATCAGCCGTTCAGCAAGCAGCTGAGCATTTAACCGTTGTACCACCCAGGCTCCTTGTCTCATATATCAAGCAACACTTCCCCCCCCCTTTTTACAAACCAAGGAAGTAATACGGAACACTGAATTATCTTTATTTCAAATTTATTTTGTTATGCTTAAATAAGTAATATGAATCTGAGATCAGAGAAATACATTTTAAAATCATCTATAATGAAAGTTCTTGCTTCAAGGTCTCTGCACCCATCTGTCTCATTCTTCTACTCTAAGAAATTACTTCTATTAATTTCTAGTGTATTCTTTTGGAGTTTCTTTACACAAACACAAGCAATATGAAGTTACATTCTTATTTTTCCTTGATTAGGTATAAGCTAACATATATTTTGTTTTCTAGCAGATATGGCACCAGAGGCAGAGCCTTCTTACTGGGAATCACAAAGGAGGAAGAACAGTTGCAAAGAGACACTTCTGATTGGAATGTGGAATATGAGAAGTATGAATGTAGGAAAGTTGGAAATTGTTAAGGAAGAAATGGAACACATAAATATTGACATACTAGGCATTAGAGAAATGAAATGAATTGTCATGGGACATTTTGAATCAGATCTACTTTGACTATGTTCTACTACACTGGAAATGGAAATGTAAGGAATAAGGGGTCATGTACATTGTGAAAAAGAGGAAAATTATGCACATCCAAAAACTTCTCCAACAGGGTAAAACGGGAAACTACAGACTGGGAAAAATATTTGGTAATGATATGTCTAATAAGGGACTTATACCTAGAATTTATAGACTTCTTGAGCACCACAACAAGAGAAAGGTAAACAACCCAACTGCAAAATGGGCACAAGATATGAACAGACACTTCACCAAAGAAGACATTCAGATGGTGAACAAACACATAAGGAAATGTTTGAAATCCCTAGCTCTAAGAGAGAAGCAAATCAAAACAACTATGAGATATCATCTCACCCTAGTAACAATAGCAAAATTTAACAGAACAGCAAACAACAAATGCTGGAGAGGTTGTGGAGAAACTGGAACCTTTATTCACTCTTGATGGGAGTGTAAAATGGTGCAACCATTATGGAAGGCAGTATGGTGCTTTCTCAAAAAGTTGCAAATAGAAATACCATCTGACCCAGCAATTCCACTACTGGGACTATACCCCAAAGAAACCATAACTGCCACCCAAGCAGATATATGCACACTCATGTTTATTGCTGCTTCATTAGCAATAGCAAAGAGTTGGAAACAACACAAGTGTCCATCAACAAACAAATGGATAGAGAAGCTGTGGTATATTCACACAATGGAATATTATGCACCACTGAAAAACAAAGAACTTATGAACTAGTATACAAAATGGGTGACCATGGAAGATATTATGCTGAGTGAAATATCTTAGTCACAGAAAGACAAATACTGCATAATACCACTGTTATAAAATAGGATTGACATGGGGGTTGGGAGAAAACTAAGGAAAGAGGGGTAAATAATGTACATGGCATTGAAACAGATGAGGGAAAGAACTGTATAAAAGGAAGATATGATTAGGTATTATTGGCATGACAAGAGTCCAGAGTAAGAGCTGCATAGTAAAGTGGTCTGGGGGGAGGTGCTGTATAACAATGAAAGAACTTTTTTTTCCAAAGAAGAAAGAAAACTGGGGAGGAGGGGAGAGGAAAATGTGCAATAATGAATGAATTAAAATCCAAGTTTTTTTATAAACTTTCATTAAAATCTCAATTGAAAAAAAGAAAAAAGAGGGAAATTGAAAGAATTTGTTCTTTTTTTCTTTTTTTTTTAGGTTGCTTAGGATTTTTCTTTTAATTATTACAGTGAAATCAGACGACCCAACCAAGCCAAGAGCTGGTGGGAACCAGGAGTGGGGAGGAAGAACATGGAGAGAAGGGAGCCTGGATCCCCGGGCAAACCATTCAGGTATAAGGTTAAGGCTTCTTCCTGTTGTGTCTGCCCAGAGGGGCAAGGGTTGGGATACAAGATTGGGGCAAGTCTTCCTTTTGGCTAAAGAATTTGTTCTTGAAAACAATGTATTAGAATTTTGTAAATAAACTAGTAGAAAAGTAAAAAAAAACAAAACAAAAAAGACACCCCACACCACAAACCCCAAAAAAGACTATTCCTGGATCCATCTTGACATACAATGTTGTGACAGGATAATATCCATAGCATAAAAGGAAGACCTGTTAATATCACTATCATTCAAATATATGCACCAACAACCAGGGCCAGAAAGGAGGAAATAGATGACTTCTATCAACTTTTGCAGTTGGAAATCAATCAGACATGTAACCAAGATACTTTGATAATAATGGGTGACTGGAATACAAAAGTTGGGAACAGGGAAGAAGGATTAGTAGTCGGAAAGCATGGACTTGTTTCCAGAAATGAATCTAGACATAGAATGATAGAATTCTGTACAATCAATGACCTATTAATTGCAAATACCTTTTATAAGAAATATAAACAGCAACTATACACACTGACTTCACCTCATGGTCTACACAGGAATCAGATTATCACATTTGTGGAAAAAATGTCTGGAGAAGCTCAATATCAGCTGTGAAAACTAGGCCAGGTGCTGATTGTGGAACAGACCACCAACTACTCATATGCAAATTCAAGCTGAAGCTAAAGGAAAGCAAATCAAATCCAAAAGAGCAAAAGTTTGACATTGAGTACATCCCATCAGAATTTAAAGACCATCTCAGAAAGAGGTATGAGGCCTCGAACACTAATGACCAAGACCAGATGAGCTGTCAGAGGACATCAAGAATATCATCCAGGAAGAATGCAAAAAGACATTACAACAATAGAAGAAGAAGAAGAAAAGACCAAAATGGATATCAGAAGAAAATCTGAATATTGAGCTAGAACACTGAGACGCCAAAGCAAAGGGTAGAAATCAAGATTTTAAAGAGCTGAACAGAAGATTTCAAAAGGCAGCATAGGAAGACAAAGCAAAGTTCATTATAAAATGAAATGTACAGAGCTGGAGTTCGAAAATCAAAAGGGATGAACTAGCTCAGCATTTCTTAAGCTGAAGGAGCTAAAGAACAAGTTTAAGCCTCTAGTTGCAATAATTAAGGATACTGAGAGCAGAATATTGAATGACACAGAAAGCATATAAAAAAAAGATGGAAGGAGTACACAGAGTCACCAGAAAGAATTGGCTGACACAGAAGAACTTCATGAAACAACATATGATCAAGAGACAATGGTGATGAAGGAAGAAGTTCAAGCTGCTCTGATGGAATGGCAAAAAACAAGGCCCCAAGAATTGATGGAATTCCAATTGACCTATTTTAGCAAGCAGATGCTACCCAGGATGTGCTCACCAGATTATACCAAGAAATCTGGAGGACAAGCACCTGATCCACTGACTGGAAGAGATCTATATTTATTCCTATTTGGGGGGGGGAAAAAAGGTGGCCCAACAGAGTGTGGAAATTATCAAACAATATTATTAATACCACATGCAAGCAAGATCCTGCTGAAGAGTATCCAAAATGACTAGAATAGTACATCAGCAGAGAACTGCCAGATGGGCAAGCTGGGTATGGAAGAGGCCATGGCACTAGGGACATCATAGTAAACGTTAGATGAATCTTGGCTGAAAGCAGAGAGTACCAGAAGAACATCTATCAGGATTTCATTGACTATGCAAAGGCATTTGTGTGGATCACAACAAACTATGGCTAACCTTGAGAAGAATAGGGATCCCAGAACACTTAATTGTGCTCATGGACCAGGAAGCAGTGGTCAGAACAGAGCAAGGAAAAACTGCATGGTTCAAAATCAGGGAAAGACTACACCAGGGATACATCCTATCTCCACACCTTTTCAATCTATATGCAGAACATATCATTCAGGAGGCTAGACTTCATGTGGAGGAATGTGGCATCATCATTGGAG
>NW_006399799.1:17177992-17179552 GCF_000299155.1 Elephantulus edwardii
CAGGAGAATGAACAGGTCAGTTCTGGAGAGGGCGAGAACAAGCTGTTTCCTGGAGGCAAGGATTTTGAAGCTCCGTCTCACATACTTTGGGCACATGGCCAGGAGAGACTAGTTCTTGGAGAAGGACAACATACTTGTAAGGGTAAAGGGACAGCACAGGAGAGGAAGAGCCAGGATGAGATGAATGAGTGACTGGAGAAATGGGATTAAGCCTGTTGGAGATGATAAGATTATCTCAGGATAGGACAGGGTTCAGAGCTATTGTATGAGTCTATGAGACACAGGTGGCTTGACAGCACATAACTTGCTAATTAATGTGCCTAATTGTCCAAACAGAACAAGGGAACACTGCATTGTTTTAAATCAGAAAGTGTGTGAGTCAGAGTTGTAGCCTTTCTCGAGATCTATTCAATCGGAATTCTTAGCAAATCACTCAAGAAACTGGACTACATGAAGAAGAACGTTGCATCAGGACAGGATGAATTGTCATCAACAGCCTACAATATTCAGATGGCACATTTTGCTTGCAGAAAATGAAGAAGACTTGAAGCACTTACTGCAGAAGATCAAAGACTTCAGCCTTCAATATGGATTACGTCTCAACATCAAGAAAACAAAAATCCTCACCAATGAACCAATAGGCAACATCATGATAGATGGAGAAAAGTTTGAAGTTGTCAAGTATTTAATTTTACTTTGATCCACAATCAATACCCATGGTAGCAGCAGTCAAGAAATCAAAAGATATATTGAGTTGGAGAAATCTGTCAAGGAACCTTTCCAAGGTTTTAAAGAACAAGGGTGTCAGTTTAAAAACAAAAGTGTGCCTGACCTAAACCAAGTTATTTTCATTTGCTTCCTACACATCTGAAAGTTGGACAATGCATAAAGAAGACTAAACAAGAATGGATGCCTTTGAACTGTGGTGTTGGCACAAAGTATTGAATATTCTATGGATAGACAAATGAACAAAGAAAAATATTATAGGATGTACAACCAGAGTGTTGCTTAGAGGCAAGGATGATAAAACTTTGTCTCACTTTCTGTGGGTATATTTTCAGGAGGAAACTTGGAGAGAGACATCATGCTGGGAAAGGTAGGTCAGAAAAAGAGAGCACCCTCAATGAGATGGAGTGACTTAGTCACTAGCACAATTGGTTTGAGCATGGTGGAGAGCATGAGGATGTGCAGGATAGAGCAAGGTTCAGATGTGTTGTTCAAAGGATCACTATGAGTCATAGTGGACTTAATGGCACTTAATGACAACAATGTGTATTGAACAGCTTTGATTTGTCCATTGCCTTGGAGCATTTCCTCAACCATTTTTATAGCTGTATAATACTCCATTACCTGGACTCATAAAAAAATTCTTTATCCAATTCCCTGTTAATGGATCTAATGTTGCACACAATCTTCTACATATAAAGCTGCAATTATTACCCATGAGCATTTTATTCTAGTTATTTTTACTGTTTTTTGTTGTTATGTGCTGTCAAGTCTCTTGTCCTGTGCCAACCGTATTGTCTCTGAACACCTGCCCATCTTACACCAGTCACTGAA
>NW_006399799.1:17194065-17237802 GCF_000299155.1 Elephantulus edwardii
GGTTTAGGGCTGTTGTACATAGGGTCACTATGAGTCACAGGTGACTCGATGGCACATAACAACAACAATGACATATCTGATAAGGGACTCATATCTAAAATTTATAGAATACTCAAACACCTCAAGAAGATGAAGGTAAATAACCCAGTCACAAAATGGGCTAAGGATATGAATAGACACTTCACCAAAGAAGACATTCAGATGGCAAACAAACACACAAAGAAAGGTTCAAAATACTGAGCTCCCAGAAAGATGCAAATAAAAATAACTATGAGACATCATCTCACTCAGAGTAACAAACAACAAATGCTGGTAAGGTTGTGGAGAGATTGGAACCCTTAGTCACTGCTGGTGGGAGTATAAAATGGTGTAACCAATATGGAAGGCAATAATGACATTTTCTCAAAAAGTGGCAAATACAATTTTGAACCAGCAATTGCGCTACTGAGAATATGCCCTAAAACAACCATAACTTTCACCCAAACAGACATATGTGCATCCATTTTTATTGCTGCATTATTCACAATAATAAAGAGATAGACAAATGAATGAAAATGGAATATTATGCAGCACTGAAAAACAAGAATTAATAAAACAGTACACAACATGAGTAATGCTGGAGAACATTACGTTGTTGTTGTTGTTGTTGTTGTTGCTGTTGTGTGCCATCGAGTTGTTTGTGACTCATAGCGACCCTATGTACAACAGCCCTAAACCCTGCTCTATCCTGTGTCAGTCGCATTGCCTCTGACACACCCATCCCGATTACCCCAGTCACTGAATCAATCCACCTCATAGAGGGTCTTCCCCTCTTAGTGCTGTCCCTCTACTCTACCCAGCATGATGTCCCTCTCCAAAGACCTGTCTCTCCTTGCAACATGTTGAAAGTATGTCAGACGAGGCCCCAGAATCTTTGCCTCCAAGGAGTAGCCTGGTTTAACCCTCTCTAGGATGAATCTGTTTGTTTTCTTGGCAGTCCATGGTACATTCAATACTCTTCTCCAGCACCACAGCTCAAAGGCATCAATTCTCCTTCTGTCCTCCCTAGTCATTGTCCAGCTCTCTGATGTATAGCAAGTGATTGCAAAGACCATGTGCTGTATCAGGCGCACCTTCATCTCCAAAGAGACACTGTTGCTCTTGAGTACTTTAGAGAGGTCCCTAACAGCAGATTTTCCCATCGCGATACATTTTTTTATTTCCTGGCTGCTGGTGCCAAGAGTGTTGACTGTAGAGCCGAGCAAACTGAAGCTGTGAATAATCTCAATCTCTTCGCCATCCATCCTGATGCTACCAATTGGTCCAGTGGTGAGAATCTTTGTCTTCTTGACATTGAGCCTCAGTCCATACTGAAGGCTGCAGTCCTTGACCCTCTGCAGTAAGTGCATGAGGTCCTCCTCAGTTTCAGCGAACAAGGTTGTGTCATCTGCATAACGCAGATTGTTGATAGATCTTCCACCAATCCTAACACTACACGTCTCCTCATAGAGCCCAGCCTCTCAGATAATCTGCTCTGCATACAGGTTGAAAAGGTATGGAGATAGGACACATCCCTGGCGCACACCCTTCCCAATTTTGAAACATTCAGTGTTCCAATTCCAAAGAAGGGTGACCCAACTGAGTGTGAAAACTATAGAACAATAGCATTGATTTCACATGCAAGCAAGATTCTACTGAAGATTATCCAAAAACGACTGGAACAGTACATCAGCAGAGAACTGCCAGAAGTCCAGGCTGGGTTTAGAAGGGGTCGTGGTACTAGGGATATTGTAGCTGATGTTAGATGGATCTTAGCTGAAAGCAGAGAATACCAGAAGAATGTCTATCTGTGTTTCATTGATTATGCAAAGGCATTTGACTGTGTGGATCATAACAAACTGTGGCTGACTCTGAGAAGAATGGGAATCCCTGGGTTAAACCAGGCTACTCCTTGGAGGCAAAGATTCTGGGGTTTCGTCTGACATACTTTCGACATGTTGCAAGGAGAGACAGGTCTTTGGAGAGGGACATCATGCTGGGTAGAGTAGAGGGACAGTGCAGGAGGGGAATCATGCTAATGCGAAACCTATACTTGGACCAAGAGGCAGTCGTCAGAACAGAGCAGGGCAACACTGAATGGAGGACATTATGCTGAGTGAAATATCTCAGTCACAAAAGGACAAATACTGCATAGTGCCACTGTTATAAAACAGGGCTGACATAGAGGTTGAGGAAAACTAAGAAAAAGAGGATAAATAATGAACACAGCATTGGAACATATGAAGGAAAGAACTGTTTAAAAGGAATATGTTGTTGTTGTTGTGTACTGTAGAATCAGAACCAATCCATAGCTGACCCTCCGGTGGGTTTTCAGAGGCAGTTAATCACAGTGGAGGAGATTGCCCATCATGCAGTGCAACTTCTTGCCACTAGTCCACCAGAGCTGATATATTATAAAGCATTATTTGTATGACAACAGTCCAGAATAAGAGATGCAAAGTAGACTGGGAGGTGGGTGGGTGGAATTATGCAAAAATGAATGATTTTTTTTAAGTCAACTGGGAGAACGGTAGGGAGAAAAATGTGCAACAATGAACGAATGAAAATCCAACTTTTCTGTAAACTTTTGTCAAAATCACAACAAAAAAATTAAAATAATAAAAAAAGAGAGAAAGAGAAAGAAAAAAAAGCAAGCAACTGAATTTGAGCCTGGTGTATCCAGGGAAGAGTCCAGGCTTTATCCAAGAGAAGATTCTGGGAAAGTGTCCAAGCCCAAGAGGGAGAGTTGAGACTTCCAGGTCCAAGTCACCAAAGCTGGCCCTAGGTCACTCCACTCCAACCACTCTGTCTGAGGCCAGAGTGGTCACAGGGTTTACTGACCAGTCCTGGCCATCTGACAGCTCCTAGACTCGCCCCTCTAGACTCCTCTTCCCTGGAAGGATGGACCCCTTAGCAGGCATTCCACACCTATAAGTCATGTTCTGTTCTGGGATTGCCTATGATGATGAAAGGTAGAGCAGTAGCTGCCAAGACAGAAATTCTTTCTGGAGAGCAAAGGAGAGGCAAGCTCAGGGAGTCTTGAAGGCTGTGCCAAAGAATCAGGATGCTCTTGGCATTTTGTTATTCCTCAGCAGAGAATCTCTCTCTCTGGGCAATTTCTGTTGCTCTGGAGCTCAGGAATAGGCATGGGTTTGCCGCAAAAATGAATGTTGTCATCAGGCTGACAGCTGAGAACTCACTCCCTGTCTGTTCCCCTGCTTAGCATTTGCCTTGGAGGAGGGACCCGACACCCACAGCAGATATAAAACTAGGGCTAAGTCAGAAGTTCAAGACCTGCATGTGGGACTTAGTTTTTCCTACTATAAAATAAGGGGGTGATGCAAGGCAGACTTGAAGAACCTATGTTCCCGTGAGTGCATACATTCCAGTCCCATGAAGATCCTGGGTTACTTCCACGCACTGCCCTCTAGGACCACCTGTGTAACTGTGTTCTGGCATCCAGACAGCAGGAGTCATGTGGTCTGTATTGTGTGTATGTGCTGTGGGGGAGGAGAGAGACCCCAAAACAATGTTTTCCCGCCACTGCCCTCCTCAATAGGCGGAAGCCACCAGCTTCCTCCTTTTCCTGCCTCCTGCACAGCAGTGAAACTGAGGATTGAAGGGAAGGAGGGGGGTTAGGGAAAATCAGCCCAGGTCCATCCCTATCACAACTCTTCACCTACATACACATATCTGAAGCGCCCCTTTCCAAGGCCTTCCAGACCACACCCATCCCAGCATTATGGGAGCCCTAACGGATAGTGGGGATGGTGGGTGAAGGGGGCCCAGAAACAGAGTAAGTCCTCCCCACCTCTCTCTGTTGCCACCCCTCCCACCTAAGCCATCTCATTTCCTCTTCCTGCCCAGCACCAACACACTGGCCAGTACAAGCTGCGCAGCCAGACCCATAGGAACTGTCTGTAGGCCCAGCCTGTCGTGGCTGGCCTGGGTCAGCCTCCGGAGCATGGTCCAGTGGGGGCCACCTCTGCTGCTCCCCATTTTCTTGCTGGCTTCTCATGTTGGTAAGTCTCCCTGGATCCTCCCTTGCCCAGTCTCCATGCCCCAGGGAACCCCATCATCACCGCCATCACTTTCATCCTCACCCTGATCAACTAGAAAGTGAGAGCAGAGGCAGGAAAATCCAAGCGGCAGATACAAATCACTGCAGCTGAGGGATGGGGCTGGGGAGCCACTGTTGATTGCTGACCTCAGGACTGTGGGGAGCAGTGTGGCCTTTGGGGCCTGTGAAGTTTTTAGTGAGCACTCGTGGTCAGCATGTTGGAGTAATTCAATTAGCCATTCAGCAAGCATTTATGGTGCATTTAACAGTGTGCCAGGAGCTATGCTAACTGCTAGGCCATGAGATGAAAAGCAGGCAGCCTTCAGATCTGTACGATGAGTTTAAACGGTGTCGACTCCATAGGGCTGTTACGGGGCTTAAAGAGACAACACAGCAGAGGATGTAGTGTGAAGTAGCATGTGCCTGGAGTTTATGAAGGCTTCCTGAATGAACAATACCTCCTCCCATAAGCCTTCTGCTCAAAGAGGAATAAAATACAGAGGCTGCCTTTGAGTTGTTCATAGTCTAGCAAGGGAGCAGAGACCGCTCTAGATGGGATAAGGGTTAAAGATAGAAGGACAGGAAGACTGCTAGAGGGGCAGTGAAGAGAGAAGTCAGTTTACTTTTGTCTGGGGTAGATGAGAAGGAAGTCAGAAAGATTTCACTAAGAAGTTGGTCCTCATTCCAAGCAGAGGGAACAACAAAGGTCTATTTCAAGACAAAGAGGTGCATGGAAGAGAATGGCCCTGGGGTAAGGTGGGGGGGGGCGGTAAGCAACAGGAGAGGCAAAGAGTGAGCCTCAAGGAGCCCGGAGTGTGTGCATTATCCTGAGGATGAGGAGAGGCAAGGGAGGCTGTAGGTCAGATTTAAGTCTTAGCTGGAACATTTTGGCGCCTAGTACAGAAGATGATTTAGGGAGAGAGGGGTGTGGCTAGAGAGATGTTGGGATAGTCCAGGTAAGTAAGGATGAAGACTGACAAAGGTAGGCTTGGAAGATGACGGTGAAGTCAAGAGATTCTTGGGAAATAGAATTTGCATAATGTTGTTACTGTTGGAGACAGCCCCCCATAATGCCCAGAGTATGGACTTTAGAGTCAGACAACCTGGCTCGGCCTTATTACTAATTGAATAACCTCGGGCAAGTTGCTTAATTTCTCTGAGCGACAGTTCCCTGGCTATAAAACGGAGATAATAATATTCTCCTCTGGGAATCATTGGGATAATAAAATGAGTGAACTTAAGCAAAGTACCTAGTACATAATTGGCATCCAATAAACATTAATGATTATGATAGTGGGAGGGAGTACAGATGACTCTGAAGTTTGCGTCTCGGGTGGCTGGAGAATGGGGTGCCATAGCTTAGTCAGGGGAGCACAGAAGAGGAACAGGTTTTGGGGAGGAGTTGAGGGAAATGTAGGCCTGAGCTGAGAGGTCATCGTGTGGTGTTGACTCAGAGATGACAGTTAAAGCCAGGGGAATGAATGAGCTTGTCCATGGAAGCTTGGGGAACAGCAGGTGTTATTATTTGCCTCTTTCACCTCTCTGTAGGAGCGCTGGTGGCTTTGTTGTTATTATGTACCATTGAGGTGGATGACCCATAGCTGACCATCCAAAAGGTTTCAGAGGCAGTAAATCACATGGGACGACATTGTCTATCTCCCACAAAGCAGCTGGTGGATTCAAACCACAAGCCTTTGGTATTGCAGTGCAACTTCTTATCAATTGTGCTGCCACCTTAAAGATACACACATGGTTTGAATCCTCCAGCTGTTCTACGGGAGAAGGGTGGCAATCTCCTCCAGCCCCACCCATGTGTGATTTACTACCTCCGAAAACCCACTGCAGGGTCAACTATGGGTCAGTTTTGACTCACCATTTTCCAGCAATATTACCTTTCTGTGGTGGTTGTGAGAATCAAATTGAAAACCGTTGTGGTGGTTATTGCTAAGTGCTGTTGAGTCAAGTACAACTGGAACAGAAAATCCTGTCCAATCCTGTGCCATCCTTTTAATTTCTGATATATTTTATTTCATTTCTTCAGTCACTGTATTAATCCATCTCACTGAATGTCTTCCTCTCTTTTGCTGACTGACCCTCCACCTTTCCAAAGAATTGCCCATCCTAAAAACATGCCCAAAGTAGGTGAGACAAAACTTGACCACCTTTGCCTCTAAGGAGCACTCTGGCTGCATTCTCTTCAAGAGATATGTTTATTCTTTTGGCAGTACATGACACATGTCTATTGTTGTTATTAGACGTCATCAAATCAAGCATGACTCATAAAGACCCTACGAACAACAGAACAGAATCCTTTCCTATCCTGTGCCATCTTCACCATCTCCGATACATTTGAGCCCATTGCTGCAGTCACCATGTCAATTCACCTCACTGGGGGTCTTCTTCTCTTTTGTTGCCCTTTCACCTTTCCAAGCATGATGTCCCTTTCCAATGAATAAGCCTCTCCAGCAACATGTCCGATGTATGAGAGATGAAGCTTCACCATCCTAGCCTTCAAGGAGCACTCTGCTGCACCTTTTCCAAGACATAGCTGTTTTTACTTTTGGCAGTTTCTTTTGGGATATTTAGCACTCTTCTCCAACACCACTCAAAGGCATCAATTCTTCTTCTGTCATCCCTATCCATAGACCAGCTCTCAGACTCACAGCAAGTCACTGAAAAGACCATAGCCTGAATCAGGTGTATCTTAGTGTTCAAACTGTCATCACTGCTTTCTAGTATAGAATTCTAGAGAGATCCCTGACAACAGAATTTCCCATAGCATTATGTGTTCTGTTCTTCTGACTGCTGAGACCAAGGATATTGATTGTAGATCCAGACAAAATGAAATAATTGACAATTTCAATCCTTTCTTCCTCTATTATAATGTTGCCTATTGGCATGCGGTAGGCAGCCTATGAATATCTGCTTCATTTACATATGGTAAGCTTTTAAAGAGAGTAATGATAGCTAAGGTTTATAAAGAGAATATTTGATAGCTATGTGGTAACTGATAGATAAGTGGAGGATCAGAAAAAGAGAGGAAGACCCTCAACAAAATGGACTGACACAGTCGGAGGCTGCAACAATGGGCTTGAGGACATCAGAGATGGTGAGGACAGCACAGGACAGGGCAAGGTTCAGATCTGTTATTCATAGAGTCATATGAGTTGTGGTCGACTCCAAAGCACCTAACAACAAATGCCATTTTAACTGACTACTTGAGAGTCAAAGGGCAGAGATGAAGAAGGAGGGACTCAGGAAAGTGTGACGTCAGAGACCTGAGGCTGGCTCACCGGTCCTCTGGTCCCGTTGGTCTCTGCTTCACAGTTTGTGTTCTAGTTATTCCAAATTTGGACATCCCTTCATATCACCTAATCTGGTTCATTCCATGTCTTTATCCAGAATATTTCCTCTGTCTGAAGTGCCCTCTCCCTTTTCCTGGCCTTCACATCTCATAACCCCCTCTCTCCACTGTGTCTTGCTCAAACTTCAACACTCACAAGCTTATTCTCCCAAAACTATCTCTCAATCCCTAACTCCAAGGCTGGGTCAGGTGCCCTTCCTAATGCTCTTTCATATGCACATGACACTCTGCATCTGGAAGGAGGTCCATGGCTGTCTCCTCAACTAGATCCTAGACTCTTCGGGAGGCAAAGACCACGATCACCTCCTGGTTGGGTCCCCTGCATTGCTAAGCACAGGGCTTGGCCCATGGCTAACTGTGTTTCTGCTCTACAACCACCAGGCTGCAGAATCAGTCTCTTCCACCTTAAATCCAGTCACACCACACTTTATTTTTCAAATTCCTGTAGTTACAGGAAAGAATCTCTACAAGACATGTATGTTCTGCAGTTCCTCTCCTAGGCTGCATCCTGACAGGGAGAGGACTAGCAGGGAGGAGAGGCTCATTGGCAACATCTGTAGAGCCATTTTAAAAGACATTTCAGGAAAAGGGCCTGATAGGGAGTAAAAGTAAGGAAACAGAGCCATAGATCATACGGAACATAGATCATTCTTTCTGAAAGCTGGGCTGGAAAAGGAAGCCTTCCAGAGAATGGAGATGAGATGCCACAGAAAGGTTTTTGGTTTTGTGTTTTGTTTTTTTGTTCTTCAAGGGGAATATATATATATGAAAATAGACTGATGTACAAGAAAGGGGATAGGTACAGAAGGGGGAGGTACAAGCAGGGGATAGGTATAAATATTAAGTGAAATGCCTTTGGGGAGGTGAGGCAGCTGAGGAGGAACGAAAGGAGAAAGAAGGGTGGAGAGGGTCTGGGACCATCAGAGGGGACCTGGACAATAAAATCAGAAGCTTGGGAGTGGAGGCTCCTGGATGTCAAAGTGCTTAATAAATGTTATTGTTTTTGTGTGCCACTGAACTGGTAGAACTAACTCATAGCTGACCCTCCAGAGAGTTTTCAGAGGTAGTAAATCTCGGGGAGAGGGCTATGGGATTACAGCGAGGTTTCTTACCACTAGGTTACCAGAACTTTAGAGGGTTGCTAATACAGTTGTTGTAGTGGCCTTAGAGGTAAGGACCTGTGCTGCCAACCCAAAGGTCAGCGGTTCAGACCTACCAGCTGCTCCCTGAGAGGATGGGCCCTCTCCTTCCTTGTGATTTGCTGCCTCTGACCCCAGTTGGTTGAGGGTCAGCTATGGGTCGGTTCTGATTAGATGGTCTTAACAACATCAACAATGGGAGGGTTGGTAGTTTAAATCCACCAGGCGTTCTGGTGATAGACAGTCTCCTCCCGGGACTGTGATGAAGTCACTGATGTCCTGTCCCCAGGTGCAGCGGTGGACCTCACGCTGCTGGCTGACCTGCGTCTCACGGACCCCCAGCGTTTCTTCCTCACCTGCGTGTCTGGGGAGGCTGGTGCGGGGAGGAGCTCAGGCATCTGGGACCCGCCCCTGCTGCTGGAGAAAGACAACCGCATCGTGCGCACCTTCCCTCCACGGAAGCCCCTGCAGGCTTCCCGAAACGGTTCACACCAGGTCACGCTGCGAGGCTTCTCCCAGCCCTCGGACCTCGTCGGCGTCTTCTCCTGCGTGGGTGGTGCCCAGGCGCGTCGCACACGCGTTGTCTATGTGCACAACAACCCCAGAGGTGAGCCTGTCCTGGGACAGAAACGAGGGAGGAGTGGCAGGGGACGGCCCCTGACCCCTGGCCCCACCTTCTGCTCCACAGCCCACCTACTTCCGGACAAGGTCACCCACACTGTGAACAAAAATGACACGGCTGTGCTCTCTGCACGTGTGCACAAGGAGAAGCAGGCAGATGTTATCTGGAAGAGCAATGGTGAGGGGGCATCTGAACTGGTTGGGCCCGTAAAACCGTCAGGTTTGACATATGATACCTCCATCACCCTCAGGATCCTCAACTTTGCCCCCTACACACATCTTTCAACGCAATACATTTGCCACCCTTTTGTTCAACATTCAGGCCGTAGCTTCTGTCCTGGGCCAGGTCCTGTGGGACATACTTGTGCCCATCTCATCTGAGCTAATTGCCTTCCTGCTGTAACCACAGACCTCCTTCCCTTTTATCCCCCTAAATAAGCACCGTGTCAATCTCTCTCTCTCTCTCTCTCTCTCTCTCTCTCCCTCCCATAGCTCAAGGTCCTTGGGTAGCACAAATGGTCTGTACTCAACTAACATACAAACATGTGGTGCCACGGAAGAAAAGCCTGGCAATCTGCTTCCATAAAGATTGTTGTTATTAGGGGGCCACTGAGTCAATTCCACTTCACAGTAACCCCGTGTGACAGAGCAGAATTGTGGTGTAGGGCTTCCTAGATCTAACCTTTACAGAGCAGACCACAGAGTCTTTCTTCAGCAAAACCACTAGATTGTTGGGTATGATTGTTTGTTTGATTTATTTTTAAATTCTATTTTGAGTTATTTACAACGCTTGAATACATTGGTTTTCACAAAAGAGTTTTCCCATTTTCTTCACCATCTTTTTAGTTATAACTGCTTTCCCACCAGAATGCCTTACTGCAGCCAAGAAACCTCTATGGAGTAGGTTGGTTCTGTAACACGTAGGATTGTCATGAACCAGAGGCAGCTGTGCAAGGGCTTTAGGTCTTGGTTGTGGTCTCATAAGCCCTCTCGGCAAGTAACAGAAGTCTCACGAAGAAGCAGCCTAGGAACTGAGTGCCCAACGCAGGCTTGGGACAGTCTAGATCGCTCAGAAATCTGCCAATCCCAGATCTCTGATGCCCAAGACAGATACATACCAGGGCCTCTGAAAACCTATGGAATCACAGCCCACAGGCCCATCTTTTATCGGGGCCTTACCAGGTCTTCTAGCAACACCGTGGCTCCTAAGATTGTCTGTAGGTCTACAGTACTTTGGTTGGCTTTTGCACTCCTGATCTCCTAAAGAAGGAAGACCCTTCCCTCGGGTTAAAGGATATGCCTTCAGGACTCTAAACTCCCTGAATAGCCCAGAGATGTGGAGTCAGGTAAACCTGAATCCCCTCGAGTTTCTGTTAACTTCTAAACAAAGAGGCAAGAAAGGGGTGAGGCAAGGATGGGATGTTATTTTTTTTTTAATTAAATTTTATTCGTTTTAATGAACATTTACAGAGATTTTGGGTTTTCATTCATTCATTGTTGCACTGTTTTCTCCACCCCATCCCCAGTTTGTTCTTCTTCCCCCCATGTCTGTTTTAATTGTCCAATTGCCACAGTGCTTGTCAAAGCCAGTTCTGATTAATCTCCTTTGTCAGTGTGTCCCTTGCCATTCCCTATCACTCCTCCCTGAGAGAGACTTCACCCTGATTCATAAGGAAAAGGGGATGGCGTATTCTCTTAGCTACTTCCTGCTGAAAAGGGACGCTGTGGGTTTCAGGGTGAAGGTCTTCTCTCACTACTCTAAAGGGCCCCTTTGGCAGTAGGAAACACATAGACTATTATGGAGATTGATTTTGGAATTTAGATGCACTGTTATCAATTGTGCTTAGCCATACATGTTCATATCCTTGAAGATGTATCATGGAAGTGTTGCAGCCTAGAAGATACAAATTTAACTCACAAGTTAAAAGTGCATGAGTCAAAAATTGAAAAGCAATAATATTCTGAGTAGAGGTTCTAATAGTGGCACAAATCAAGTTACAGAGGTAAGGTGGTTCCATTGCCATCCTTACTCTAACTTAATTCTTTTTTTTTAATTTAAATTTGTTATTAATTTCAGTGAAAATTTACAGAGGTTTTGGATTTCCATTCATTCATTGTTGTAGATTTGTCCCCTCCCAAGGCTCCCCCCCACCAGACATTACCCTCTTGGAAAAGTAAAAGATTCTTTCATTATTTTACAAACCCTCCCCCAGGTCCACTCCACCATGTAGCCATCACTCTAGACTCCTGTCATGACTGAAATACCTAATCACATGTCTCTTTTAAACAGTTTTCTCTTTAATATTGGAGCTTGCAGGTCCTGGAGGTTAAGAATCAAAGATTTCCCAGAGTAAATGACTGGGAATTGGCTGGGAAAAGGAAGAGGGTAGGGAGTTCCAGGAGAACAAGAATAAAGGCATAGTGTTTTGAGGAAACAGGCAATTCAGGATTACTGGAATGTTGGGAGCCAGGCAAGGTGTGGAGAAGCATGGGATAGATGGGCTAATAAGCAGTTGACTGCATTGAGGAAGCTGACATGCTAAAGAATTTTCATTTTGTCCTGAGGGCAACAAAGAACTTGTGAAGCATTTATATAGGAGTTAATGTCAATTACATTATGTATTTTAAAAAATTACATTGACTGTTCAAAGGAGGATGTCGTCAAACGGGAAGATTGGAGGTAGGGCCACAGCTCAGGAGGCTGTTGGAGGCCTGATCACAAGTGGTAGCAGTGTGCATGGGAAGAAGTAGATGGGTTTCAATAAAGAAGAGGTAGAATGGACAGGATTTATTTCAGAGTCATTGGTGGAAAGTGAAAGTGTTTCCCAGTTTTGCAACTTGTATATTAGGCACTTGGCAGTCCTTCTCCAAGGTCTACGTGGGGCCACATTGGTGTGATCTCGGCAAAAGGAGGTGATGTGATTTCTCACGTGGTGCTGAGGCCCCTGGCCTGTTCATATTCCCAGGATCCTATTTCCATACGCTGGACTGGCATGAGGCTCGGGACGGACGGCTCCTGCTGCAGCTCCCGAACGTGCAGCCATCATCAAGCGGCATCTACAGTGCCACCTACCTGGATACAAGTCCCCTGGGCAGCGCCTTCTTCCGGCTCATCGTGAGGGGTCAGGGGCAGAGGGCAAAGGATGTGGGTAGTATAGGAGGTTGTGGGGGGCTATCAGTAGTTTCTGTGGGGCCCCTGGGTCCCAAAGGCTACCCTAAGTCTCCAGAAACAGTGGTAGACACAGATCAGTTGTTAAAGACATTTTCCTCCAGGTTGTGGGACTGGGCGCTGGGGGGCAAGCTGTACCAAAGAATGTCCAGGATGCCTGCATGGAGGTGTCTGCCATGATCAGGACGGAGAGTGTGTGTGCCCACCTGGGTTCACTGGCACCCGCTGTGAGCAGGGTAAGGACAATTTCAGGTGCCTGTGAAGAGAGGGAACTGGTGCCCAGGCAAGGCAAAAAAATGCCTGAGGGAAGATTCTAGAACAACGGTGATGGAGCTTGAAGGGTCAAGGTAGCGGGTGGATCCTGGGGCCCAAGGCCCAGCAGGATCACATACACCCTCGTGCCCTCTTTCTAGCCTGCAGAGAGGGACGTTTTGGGCAGAGCTGCCAGGAGCAATGCCCAGGCACTTCTGGCTGCCAAGGGCTCACCTTCTGCCTCCCAGACCCCTATGGCTGTTCTTGTGGATCTGGTTGGAGAGGAAGCCAATGCCAGGATGGTATGGACCAGCCCCACCCCACCATGGTCCCTGACCAGGATGGTCAACTGCAAGCGTGGCCCATACCCTTCACCTTAATCCTGACTTAAACAACAAGCTCTCACCATCCACCCACTCACCTCACCAGAGCCTCTACTATACCAGCTTGTCGTTAACCATGTCTCCTCCGCTCCTGAGCCATGTCCTCATTGTTGCCTGGCCTGTTCCTCTCCTCTGTTCCCAGCTTGTGCCCCTGGCCATTTTGGGGCCGACTGTCATCTTAAGTGCCAATGTCAGAATGGTGGCACTTGTGACCGGTTCAGTGGCTGTGTCTGCCCCTCTGGGTGGCATGGCGTGCACTGTGAGAAGTCAGGTATGTGCATGAGATCTTTTTAAATCTTTCTTTTATATTGGTTTGCATGCAAAAGTCATATACATTGTGTTTTGGTTTTGAGTCTCCCTCAAGGTAGATCAGCCTCCACCAAATACATCTCCCTGGCTAAGATGAAGTTCTCCCCTCTCTTCTATTAAAATGGGGCGGAGTCCTGCCCACAGAGAGCTGATAGTCTGATAGGAGTTCTCACCACTCAGTCATCAATACTGAGTGGCAGCAGCTCACGAGTGTGTGTGGGCCCAGATGAAGCCCTTAACAGACTCAAGTTCAGAATGACTTCTGGGATGAGACATGGTCTGAGCTGGAAGGCGAAGGACAAACAGCTGGAGAAAGAACATGTGCAAAGGCCCAGATCGGAGGGACTGAAGCTTGGGTACGAGGACAGTGGAGTAGAAGAGGAGACTAGGGGAGTGGTCAACAGGTCAAGCTGCGGAGGCTGTGAATGCCAGATCAAGGCTTTGTATTTCATATTACAGGATCAAGAGAGAATTGTTTAAAGAGTGTAGGGTGACCAGATCTGGGTTTTAGAAAGGTGCCCTGACTGCTGGCTAGAGTGTGGAGGCAGGACCCTTGAGGAGTCCATAACAAAAGACCATAACAAATAACATCTAACCAGTGTTTTGACTGTGATGATGGCACAGGGTCTGAATGTAGGTGTGAGATGATAATAGAACGTGAGGAGTTTGAGGAAGGAGACTCTTCAGCTAATCAAAAGTGGGGCGTGAGGGCACTGTAGGAGTCATGTAGAACTTGGCCAATTATCAGGTTTGAGCGACTCTATGAAGGGTGTTGCCTCCACAAAGATTCAGAACCCAAGACAATGGTCACATACATGACCCTGAGGGAATTTCAAGATGAATATTCTTTTTCTCCTCAGACCGAATCCCCCAGATCCTTGATATGGCCTCAGAACTGGAGTTCAACTTACATGCAATGCCCCGGATCAACTGTGCAGCCGCGGGGAACCCCTTCCCTGTGCGGGGCAGCATGGAGCTACGCAAGCCAGACGGCACAGTGCTACTGGTCAGCCCCAATGACCCCAAACCCTTGGGTCTGCTGTAAATCCTCAGACTCTGAACCTCCTGGAGCTTTCTATCTACTGGTCTGACTGGCGCAAGTAGAGTCAGTTTGGCAGCCCTACATCTCTTGGCAGTTCAGACACAGTTAAGCGTCACATAAATGCATATTCTTTGTGGTGTGTCCCCTTCCCCATGTCTCCCACAGTCCACTAAGGCCATTGTGGAGCCAGATAGGACCACAGCTGAGTTTGAAGTGCCTCGCTTGACTCTTGGGGACAGTGGACTTTGGGAATGTCGCGTATCCACATCGGGTGGCCAAGACAGTCGGCGCTTCCGGGTCAGCGTCAAAGGTCAGAGGAGTCTTGGGCCTAAGGGTGATGGACAGTTGGCCCGGTGGGTACTATCAGATGCTGCTCAGACAAGGACCACAACGGGAAGAACAAGGGTACAGCCCAGCATTCAGAGGTCCAGGCTAGCCACTGTCAGGCTGGAGCACAGTTCAATCCCTTCTACTAAGGACATTTTATGCTTCAGACACTGTGAAGACCCTCTGGCCTCACCCTCCCCCCTGCTTCACCATGTCTCCCCTCTCCACACCCTTGCCCACTGTGTACTTTAGCTCTGCGTCTGGGATGCTGCTTCTACTGGGTTGCACCATGGGGCATGCACTGCTAGGACAGGGGGCACACATGGGGCTTTGGAGCTCAGAAAGAGGTGAGCTGCTTAGCCTGGAGAGATCAGGGAAGGCTTCCCAGAGGAAGTGGAGCTGAGACAGGAGCCTTAGGAATGTGTGAGAATCTGGGAGGCAACTAAAGAGGGACCTTCCCAGTGTCTGGTTTGCTCAGAGCAAAGAAGTCAGCTGTCCCCGCCCCCTTGATCACGGAATCCTATCACTTCTCCAGCACCATTATTGGTGTTAAGTGGCAATGAGTACTACTCATAGCAACTCTATGTACAACTACATACTATGAACAGCAGGAGTGGCATCCCTTTCCGGAAACCCTATGAACCTTGATTAAATGTCGGTAGTTGTAGAGGGACTTCAAGCCTTTTGTTCATAGGGTCACTATGAGTCGTGCTTGACTCGAAGGCAATCAACAACAACAACAATGTACAGCTAATCTGAAACTTGTCCTGTGCTGTGCCATCCTCGCCCTCTCTGATACGCTTAAGCTCACTGCTGTAGTATTTGTGTCACTTCATCTTGTTGAGGGTCTTCCTCTCTTTTGCTGACCCTCCATCTTTTCAAGCATGACATCATTTTCCAAGAACTGGCCCCTCCTGACATCATGCCCACAGTATGTGAGACAAAGTTTCACCGTCCTTGCCTCTAAGGAGCACCCTGGTTGCACTTTCTGCAAGACGTATTTCTTTCTTCTTCTTTTTTTTTTTTAGTCCTTATGGTATTCAGCTCCCTTCTCCAGCAACACATTTCAAAAGCATGGATTTGTCTTCTGTCACCCTTTTAATTACCCAACTTTCATATGCATAGCAAGTAATTGAAAAGATCATGACTTGGATAAGGTGCTCCTTAGTCTTTAAACTGACACCATTCTTCTTTAACATTTTGGAGAGGTTCTTGACAGCACATTTTCCAATACATGCCTTTTGTTTCCTTGACTGCTGGTACCAAGGGTGTTGGTTGTGGTCCCAGGTAAGATGAAATCATTGACAATTTCAATCTTTTTGCCATCTATCATGTTGCCTGTCAGACCAGTGGTAAGGATTTTTATTTTCTTTTTTTTTTAAATCTGTAATTTCTTTTCTAACTTCTTTTTTTTTAAATTTTTATTTATTTATTTTTTTTATGTGTGTACCGTCAAGTTGGATCTGACTGGTACAGGAGGCGATTGTTCCTCCCTCTTCAGCAGAGCATCTGGTGGATTTGAACTGCGCACCTCTGGGATTGCAGTACAGTTTCCTGCCACTAGGCCACCAGAGGATTTTTATTTTCTTGATGTTGAGATGTAATCCATATTGATAGTCTTTAATCCTCCACAGCAAGTATTTCAAGTCCTTCTCACTTTCAGCAAGCAAAGTTGTGTCATCTGTACAATGTAGGTGGGTGATGTGTCTTTCTCTGATCTTGATGCCACATTCTTCCTGATAAAGTCCAGCTCCTTGAATGGTTTGTGCAGCAGATTGAATATGATGGAAAGAGGATACAGCCCTGACTTATACCTCTCTTGATTTAAAATCATACAGTGTTCCCCTGCTCTATTCAGAAAACAGCTTCCTTGTCTTAGGGATAAGTTTTACATGAACACAACTAAATGTTCTGAGATTTCCATTCTTCTCTATGTTAGCCATAATTTGTTGTGATCCACACAATTAAATGCTTTTGCATAATCAATAAAACAAAAATCAATATTCTTCTGGTATTTTCTGCTTTCAGCCAAGCTCCATCTGACATCAGCAATTAGATCCCTGTTGCCAGGGTCTCTTCTAAATCGAGCCTAAATTTCTGGCAGTTCTCCATCAATGTACTGTTGTAGCCATTTGTTAGTAATCTTTAGCAAGATTTTGCTTGTATGTGATATTGATATTGTTTGATAATTTCCTCTTTCTAGTGGATTACCTTTTTTAGGAACGGTAACAAGGATCTCTGCCAGTCAGTTGGCCAGATTGCTGCTTTCCAGATTTCTTGAAACAGTCTAGTAAGCATATCCAGGACTGCATCTGTTTATTGGAATGTGTGAGTTGATATTCCATCCATTCCTGGGACCTTATTTTTTGTTGATGCCTTGAGTGCAGCTTAAACTTTTTCCTTTGTTACCACTGGTTCTGATTATATGCCACTTTCTGAAATGATTTCACGTCAGTCAATTCTTTTTGGTACAGTGATTTGGTATTTCTTTCATCTTATTTTAACACTTCCTAGATCATTAATGTTCTTGTCCATAGTATCTGTCAGTATTGTGACTTAAGGCTTGGATTTGTTTTTCAGTTCTTTCAGCCTGAGAAACACCAAGGAACTCTTTCCCTTTTTATTTTCTGATTCCAGCTCTTTGCAAATTTCATTTTAAAATGCTTTGGTTTGTCTTCTTGAACTGCCCTTTGAAATTTTCTATTCATTTATTTTACTTTAGGGTTTCTTCCCTTTGTTTTGGCTTCACAATGCTTTAGTGTAATTTTTAGAATCTCTTCTTTATCTCTTTTGGTCTTTTCTTTCTCCTCTGTATTTGTAATGATCTTTTTATTTTTTTTTTCATGGATGATATCCTTGATGTCATCTCACAACTGATAATTGTCTTTGATCTTTGGTGTTCAATGCCTTAAATCTATTATTGAGATGATCTTTAAACTCAGGCAGGAGGAAAAGAAACTCAGGTGGGATAAAGTCCAGGTCACATTTTGGTTCTTGAGGATTTGTTTTCATTTTCTTCAGCTTCAGTTTGAACTTGCTTATAAGTAATTGATGGTCTGTTCCACAGTCAGCATCTGACTTGATTTTTTAAAATTATTATTTTATTTTATACTGGTTTACTTACAAAGTTTTACACATTGTTTTTCGCACTGAATCTTTCCCTTTTCCTTTACCCACTCCTCCCTCCACTTATCAAACTGTGCAACCCTATAATTAAGTCCCTCCCCCCCCACTCATCACTCCCTTCAGCTCCCCGCTCCCCACCTTGGATCCTAATACACGCTCTACTATAATGGTCTTATACAGTAATTGTCTTTATGAAACTGAATTAGTTCACTTGGCATGATGCTCTCCAGTCCCTCCCAAGTTAGGCAGTAATTTAAAAAATCTTTGCTCCTGTGTGCTGCATCGTATTCCATTGTGTGAATGTACCAGAATTTCTCAATCCACTCCATTGTGGTTGTACATTTGAGCTGTTTCCATGTTTTTGCTGTGGTGAATAATGCTGCTATGAACATTGGTGTGCAAACTGACTTGGTTTTGACTGCAGATAATGAGTTTCTCCAACTATTCTTTTCACGCCTATCATCACTCTAATTCCTGTGTAGTCTATCAAGTGAGGTCTGTGTGTATAGTTACTGTTTGTGGTGGTTTTTAAAGGTATTTGCAATGAATCAATCTGATGGCACAAAATTCAGCACCATTTGCCTCGGCCATTCACACACTGCCATTCTTTGGTTCCACTGCACTCTGGCTCCTGTCCCTCTTTTCTCATTGTGTAGTGGGAATATCTCCTGTGAAGATCTAGCCCTGAAGTCAGTGTGGAAGTTAACTAGTGCATGATGCAGGGACTCCCTTCATATCCAGCCACCCCTGGGCATCTAATCTCCTGATGAGCTATTTACACTAGGGATCCACAGAATCCAAACTGGACCATCATCTCCCTCCAGATCAACACATTTTGATGGCATCTTACATCTTGAACTGTACTCTCTTCTCCCTCTCCTTCTTTGGTGTGGACAGACAGACCTAGTTCATCCTCCTGTTGATCTCCTCCTACACGTGTGTCCTTAGGCAAGGTGTTCAACAACTTTGAGCCCCATTGTCTTCACTCATAACACCTTATTGTCTACACTCATAACACAGGAGTAATGGACTTGCATACAACTTGGTTGTGAGACTAGACAGCATTTATATAAAGCATCTGGGATAGAGCCGATGCTTCATTTCATAGCTGGACTCTTTAAATTAGAGAGAAGTGAATGACAGTAGAGGGGTAGAGAGCAAGAATACACTCTGATCCCCTCCCTCCCTTCAGATCCTGTACCCTTTGTCCAGCTCCCACACTGCAGAGTGTGCTGTCCCCCAAAACCCCTGTCTGGCCATGTCATTCCCTCACCACTTAAAGTCCTTTGGGATGCCTTCATGACCTCAGTGCTAAAACTCTGTGCTCTGGCTTCCCAGGGGACAGAACTCTGGCCACTCTGGTCATCTGTTTATCTTGACCTTACCAAGACCAGAGGATCCAGACCCACACATAAGCCCAGAAGACTGGGTCCTCTGATGCTCAAAGCATAATGTGGTCTCATTTTTCTGGGGACTGTTAGGGTGTGTGGGTCATGTCTTACTCCAGGTCTCTTGGCAGTGCCCCCAGTGCCCCAGACTGCACCCCGGCTTCTGGCCAAGCAGAGCCGTCAGCTTGTGGTCTCCCCTCTGGTTTCATTTTCTGGGGATGGGCCCATCTCCTCTGTCCGCCTGCACTACCGGCCCCAACAGAGCACCATGGCCTGGTCCGCCATTGTAGGTGAGTGGAGAGCAAGCTGCAAACTGAGAGGGGCTGAGGTGGGGCAGGAGTATAGGGTGATAAGATGAAACGGGAAATGGAGGGAGGATATTTTAAAGAAAAGAGAAGGGACTGGAAGGACAATGGAAGGTTCTGGAAGAGCCGGGACTGAATGATGTAAGCTATGTACTCCACCCCCAGTGGATCCCAGCGAGAACGTGACATTAATGAACCTGAGGCCGAAGACGGAATACAGTGTCCGTGTGCAACTGAGCCGACCAGGGGAAGGGGGCGAGGGGACCTGGGGGCCTGCTACGCTCATGACCACAGATTGTCCTGGTGAGAGGCCTACAGTCATCCTTCCCCAAACCCCAGGGGTTAAAGTCCTAGCCCCTGAGCCTGGTCTAGCCCACTCCCTGGGCTCCTGCCTCTCTCATCAGAGGTTGTTTTATCCTTTCGACTGAGGCAGGGGAATGGGGAATCATTGTCTTGTCTAGCTCAAGAACTTTTTGGACAGTTCTGACTAGCCCCTGACCTCTGATCCCAGAGCCCTCTGTACAGCCATGGTTGGAAGGCTGGCACGTGGAGGGTCCCGACCGGCTGCGAGTGAGTTGGTCCTTACCCTCCGGGCCTGGGCCGCTGGTGGGCGATGGTTTCCTCCTGCGCCTGTGGGATGGGGCACGAGGGCAAGAACGGCGGGAGAACATCTCATCACCTCATGCCCGCACCGCCCTCCTGGCTGGACTCACGCCGGGCACCCACTACCAGCTGGATGTGCGGCTCTACCACTGCACCCTCCTCGGCCCTGCCTCACCCCCCGCACGTGTGCTTTTGCCCCACACTGGTATGCCTGGAAAAGGAGGTGGTGGGCTTGGGACGATGGGAAGATAGAACACATTAGACTCAAGAGGACATGAGAGGTATAGGAGACAGCATGGGCATAGAAAGAGCAGAGGGCACATGGAGAATGGGAGGGAGGACATGGGACACAGGGAGGATATAGGACAGAGGACACTGGCATGATGTAAGATACCAGAAAGGCATAGGTTATCAGGAGCATATGGGGATATGGGGCAGAAGGCACACAGGGCAGAGAGAAAGCATGAGTGGAACCTAGGACACGGAGAATCTAGGACACCAAGAGGATTTTAAATATAAGAACAAGGGAAGTAGAAGCTGACAAGTGAAGATGGCCATGGGATAGAGAAGAATTCAGTACAGGAGGTAAGAAAGAGATCGGAGCAGGGGAGAGGGAGCTCGCCTTCTAGGACACACACAGAAGGGGACATCACTAAGATCTGTTCTGGCTCCATAGCTACAGAACTTTGCTCTGCCTGAACCTTGCCTTCTCACTCCCATTTCCCTAGGTCCCCCAGCCCCCCGACACCTCCATGCGCAAGCCCTCTCGGACTCTGAGATCCAGCTGGTGTGGCAGCGCCCAGAGGGTCTATCAGGACCTGTATCCAAGTACATTGTGGAGGTGCAAGTGGCTGGGGGCTCAGGAGATCCACTGTGGATGGACGTGGACAGTCCGGAGGAGACGAGCACCATCGTGCGCAGCCTCAACGCCAGCACGAGCTACCTGTTCCGCGTGAGGGCCAGTGTCCAGGGCCCTGGGGACTGGAGCAACATAGTGGAGGAGTCCACTCTGGGCAATGGTGAGGAAGTAGAGCCCACGGAGGTCCTGGGATTCACTCAGCATTCTCCCATCCATAGAATCCCCTGCCTCGGAGCTAGGACATCTCCAGGGACCTCGATTTAAGTGACCCAAGCCCCAGTACTAGGGACGTGGACCCTTCCCTTCGTATGCATCACTGTGCTAATACTGTGTCACCCAGTGGTCCGTTAGCCGTATGCCCAGCATCACCAGCCCATCCTTCCATGTGCTTCAAGTCATCTCCCCATATCCTGGTGCAGAGGTCTTGGACTTCTTCTCTGAATCATGGTGGCTTCTGGGTTCTCTGAGCCAGGCATCCCCACAAGCTGCCCCCTCCCCTCTATTTTGTACAGGGCTGCAGAGTGAGGGTCCAGTTCAAGAGATCCGGGCGAGTGAAGAGAGCCTGGATCAGCAGCTGATACTTGCTGTGGTGGGCTCTGTGTCTGCCACCTGTCTGACCATCCTGGCTGCCTTGTTAATCCTGGTGTGCATTCGCAGAAGCTGCCTGCATCGGAGACGTACCTTCACCTACCAGTCAGGATCGGTCAGTGGGCGCACCCTTCCCAGGGTCCAGATGCTTCCTTTTTCTCAGCAACTGAAACTGTCTTTCTTGTCATGTCCTTCCATCTCTCTTTCCCACCAACTGGTCTTCTCTAAGATCTTCCTACTGATACCACTAATTACCTAAGCTCTGTTCTCCAGGTCATGTATATATACATGTTTCTACCTAGGTGTACACATATATATTTGTACATCTTGTGTGTATGAGTGTGCATCCTTGTGTGACAGGTGACCATGCTCAACAACACTCAGGATGACAAAATAGATTTTATTTCTCTAGAGGTGAACGCATGAGTACATTTATACTAGTTTGTTGTTATATATCACTGATTCGAAATCAACCCGTAGCTGACCCTCCAGTGGGTGTTCAGAGTCAGTACATCACACAGAAGGAGACTGTCCATCTTTCTCCTATGAAACAGCTAGTGGATTCAAACAGCATGCCTTCAGGGTGGCAGCCTGACTCATCCCCTCTAGGCCACCCTAGTTCTCTCTATGTTAGTAGTGAAATATATTCCCAGAGATTATTACCTCAGTTGTGTTCATCTCTCACCATGGTCAATTCTGGATTTGATTTGAACTCAGTCAATTCAGAGTTCTCCTCTCCTCTCCTTCTTCTCTTTAGGAGCTGTCAAAGCCTAGATAGCAAGCTCATGTCATGGAGGGACACCTGGGGTTGATTGCAGGTTCTCCTGGCCTGCAGGCCCAACATTCATTCTCATATATCTATGGCTAACAACACTCTATTGTGGTCTTCTGTCAACAAGTCACTCGTGCTGTGAACTCCTTATCCCACTCTCCACTCTTACAAACCCAAGGACCTCCTTTGGGGGACTTAGAAACTCTTCTCTGTACCCTGCAGAGGACAAATATGCTTCATGACCCTCAGACCCATTGCCACAACCCCTCCTCATACAGCCTTCAACCATCACTCCTTGAGAAAAGAAACACAAATCTCCCTGTAAACCTTTCAGTTTTCAGTCCTTCTTTGGTCACATCCCTGCAACCTTTGAGCCAACACTAATGGGTGGCTAAGGGTGGAACTCTGTCTGCTTCCGGACCTGGCATCCCCTCGTCTTGTCAAATTCTTCCATCTCTCTTTCCCCTGCACTATCCAGTATCCTCTGTCCAATTGCTGTCAATTATGACCTGAACTTTGTTCCTGGTCCTTCAGGCCTAAGCTTTTGATATTTAGAGCCACACTTTGACATTTTTTCTGGGGGCGGGGGTAGAAGAGCAAACTCTTCTCTCTCAAGGGCTGACTCTTATGATAGAAAGCCTAGTGTCCAAGCCTATTATCTCTGCCATGCCTTTGGAAAAAAAAATTCATCCAAAGATTCAATTGGCTCCTTTGTTTCGAGCTGTGTCCTCCCTCCCTGTGAGGTCAGTGCACACAGAAAGTCATCGTACTGCTATGATGGGGGAAGGGTGATGGGTATGAATGCTGAGGGAAAGAGAGGAGAAAGAAACTCTCAGCATAACACAATCTATCTCTGCTACATATTCTTGCATGTGGATGTGTGTCTGCACGGGAATATGTGTGCCATGTATGAGTGTGTGTGTGTGTCTAATGTTACCTCATGTGTTTATGCCCATATCCTCTATGTGTGTGAGTTCTTATACTTGTGCACTGTCATACTCACATGCAGACCTCTGCTTGAGTGCAGTTGCATACAGTGTCAATATAAGCTCATACATGTACATTCTGGTGTGTGCTTCATTTGGTCCTGTTTCATAAGAAAACACATGACCCATGTCCTCAGCACTAGCTCATCAAACTGGGTGATAGTTCAACTTGAGAGATATCTCCCCCCCTGCCCAGGTCTCTGCTGTCCCTTCTTCCAGTTCTCATGTTGGCAGCTGTTTACGTTTTCCACACAGATGGCCACCTCTTACTTAGTTGAGAGAAGTCGGTGTTTCTCTCTGCTAAAGACTATACTCTTGTCGTTCTATATTCAAGCCACAGGGTGGTCTTAGAGTTAAGAATAGAAGTCAGCTGATTGAACAGAGAAGAAAATTACTGTTTTCTTAACAATTTGGGCTTAAAATGCAGTAGCTCCTCAATAAATGTACTGCTAAAGGTTGGAATTCTCCTAACAGCCTCCTCAGTTACCAAAAATACCCTCGTTTTAGAATCAGCAGCGTAATGAGACGTACATTGCTTTTCATCACAATTCTTTCCAGCTCCTTTTTAAAAATAAGAAATGTCTACCTTCTGTTGACCCCTGACTTCTAGAACAAGCCCTTGTCCTGCTTTGTAGAGCCCCCGACTCCTGATACTTAGGCCGCTGTCTCTGCATTTCTCTCTACATTCTCCACGTAACAGCCTACCTGTGGCTCCATCCCCTATGACCCCGTCTCCACATGTGTCCTCTTTCTGGATGTCTTTCCCTGGCTGACCAGCCGAAAACCCTCGACCTAGGTTTCTGTCCATGTCTAACCACTGCAGCCTCTCTCTCTGTATGCCTCCTATCTCTGCCCCTTTTTTGTTGCCATGTCTTTTGTCTGCACTGTCTACCCACCTGTCCCATCTTGTGAAGGGCGAGGAGACCATCTTGCAGTTCAGCTCAGGGACACTGACACTGACCCGGCGGCCAAAACCGCAGCCTGAACCCCTGAGTTACCCCGTGCTGGAGTGGGAGGACATCACCTTTGAGGACCTCATCGGGGAGGGGAACTTCGGCCAGGTCATCCGGGCCATGATCAAGAAGGATGGGCTCAAGATGAACGCAGCCATCAAGATGCTAAAAGGTCCCCTGCAAGTGACCCCTCAACCAAGCCCTGACCTTCCCTTTGTTCCTTAGATTAAAGGCCCCACCTGGATAACTCTAGCAATTGACTTGTGACCCCAGCCCTCAGCAACCCATGCCCAACCCCCAGAGTTCTTTCTGGGAAAGTGATACTGGAATCTTTATGCAGAGTATGCTTCTGAAAATGACCATCGTGACTTTGCGGGAGAACTGGAAGTTCTGTGCAAATTGGGGCATCACCCCAACATCATCAACCTCTTGGGGGCCTGTGAGAACAGAGGTGAGGCCCCCCCAGTTCATCACCTATCCCTTCTCCAAAACCCACACTGCCTCATCCTAGGAGCTTCAGGTTACCTGTACAGCTCTGTTGATTCCCCTCTAAGCCTCAGATTTCCCATCTGTCACCTCTAGGTACCCATCCCCAACCTAGGTTACCTGAATGTCAATCAACACAAAGTACTATGCTCACTCGTAGGATACTTGTACATTGCCATTGAATACGCTCCCTATGGAAACCTGCTTGATTTTCTGCGAAAGAGCAGGGTCCTGGAGACAGACCCAGCCTTTGCCCGAGAGCACGGAACGGCCTCCACGCTCAGCTCCCGGCAGTTGCTGCGCTTTGCCAGTGATGCTGCCAATGGCATGCAGTATTTGAGTGAGAAGCAGGTGTGTGTGAGTGAGTGTACTCGGGAGTGGAACCTCAAGTGGTAGAGAGAGGGTGCATGCTTGCTGAATACACTTCGGGAGATATGATCAGTAGGCTCTCACCTGTAAATTTGAAAAGAGGCTTTGGTTCTGTCGGAAAGTGCTCTGGGACTGGGAGAACAGATGCCCACCATACCTATGGGCAGAATCTCTGATGTATATATATTTTTTTAAAAAGTGAAATTGTTAGGAGCTGTCAAGTTGGAACCAACCAACCAACCCATAGCTTACCCTCCACAAGTTTTCAGAGACAGTAAATCATGAGAGGAGCTTGCCCATCCTTCTCCTGTAAAGCAGCTGGTGGATTTGAACCACATGTCTTTGAGACTGTAGTGCAGCTTCTTACCATTAGGCCACTAGAGCTCCCTGTTAAATTTTTACTACAGATTAGTAAGTAAATGCAAATGACTCCATCCCTGCCTTGCTTATTGGTTAATGCAAATTGATTCGAAGGATGGATTTAATTTTAAGCCTCTGAGGAATAGTCTGGTAGAAGTGTTAAGTGAGCAATTATAAATTCTAGAATTTAAGAGAGAGCTGTGTGAGTGACACAAATCTAGGAGTTGTCCCCTGAGAGACATGACTCTACTATTGATGGAGAACTCTCCACCGTAGGTGAGTTGATTCCATTTCAGCATCCCTCACTGTGAACCCTGCAGTTCATCCACAGGGACCTGGCTGCCCGAAATGTCCTGGTCGGAGAGAACCTGGCCTCCAAGATTGCAGATTTTGGCCTGTCTCGTGGGGAGGAGGTTTATGTGAAGAAGACTATGGTAAGACTCATTCAAGTCTTCCCTCGGGCTCTGTGCCTGGTTCTGTCCCTTGCCCTTGGGATCCTGTACGCAAACCCACCTCTCCATTCAATCTCTCAAATCCACTCTCTCACAGGGCCGTCTCCCTGTGCGCTGGATGGCCATTGAGTCTCTGAACTATAGTGTCTATACCACCAAGAGTGATGTGTGAGTGTGGGGATGGGAAAGGATGGGAAACGCATCCCAGAACTATATCTCAAGTCGTCTAAGATGTGATTGGGCACCTCTAGAGTGTGTTGCAAGTGTGACATAGGTAAACGACCTGGCTGTCTCCAGAGTAGATTTCGGGGTCATCTATCATCTAAGTAGGAAGGTAAGGGCTAGCTGGAGCTAAGTTTTGTCTTGAAAACCAATGAGAATATGTTTAGGAGTAGCTTGGGGCTTATTTGTGTAAGAGACTGGGAGATGCCTAGAAGAAGGTTAGAGATGCTAGTGGGTAATTAACAAGATGAGAGATCACTTGCTCCCACCTCTCTGAAGGGCAAAGTCTAGAAGATTCCTAAATGTGTCCTCTTCATTTCAGTTGGTCCTTTGGTGTCCTCCTCTGGGAGATTGTAAGCCTTGGTGAGTCCCTGACCTCATTTCCCAGAGACCCCCAAGCACACGCTTCCACCTCCCCCAGCACCCACACCTCCCTACCCCCCACTCCATGGTTTGAACTGAGAGAGTCTGTCTCCACACCCCCTCTTCAACGCAGGAGGCACCCCCTACTGTGGCATGACCTGTGCGGAGCTCTACGAGAAGCTGCCTCAGGGCTACCGCATGGAGCAGCCTCGTAACTGTGACGATGAAGTGTAAGTCACTCAACCATTATCTCTCCAACCCCATCTGTGTGATGAGTGACTTCAGCCTTGACCCCTGTAATGCCCTCACTCCAGTTAGCCCCGACCTCTCATCTCAGGAAGTCTCCACTTGCAGGTACGAGCTGATGCGTCAGTGCTGGCGGGATCGTCCGTATGAGCGACCCCCCTTTGCCCAGATTGCACTGCAACTGGGTCGCATGCTGGAAGCCAGAAAGGTGAGGAGACTAGGGGTGATTGGTGCTGGAGTTTACCAAACTCACAAGAGTAGTCTCACAGGAACCTGAGAACCACTTGACCCCCTGTCCCTGCCACTCTGTCCACACAAGCTCCCTCAGCTACGGTAGCTGCCACAGCTAACTGGGCACCAGCTGCAGGCCCAGCTTTGGCTGTGTGCAACACTCTTCTGTATTCTCCCGAAGTCGCTGCTTAGCTCCAGCAGTAACCCTTTCCCCCTGGCCCCAGTCAGCTTGCCTGTCTCCCTCTGCTCAAGCCATCAGTCCATTCTCACCCAGGACATCTCCCTTCCCCTGGCACAGAGCTGGATACATTAATGCCAGCTAGCCAAATGAATTGATAAAAGAGTAAATTGTACAGCAGCTATATAAATTAATGGAATCAGGGGGTGGATTATATAATGATCACCCAAATAAATATATCAGAAATAACTGACTTTAATAACCATGTGAGCAAATAAAGTATACAATTTAAATGAAGAGTGATATCAAAATAAGTAAACAAGAAGTATTCTTCATATGGATTAATGACTAGACCATAACTGTATGAATTTGCAAACAATTTTAAGAATGAAAGGATATCAAATAATTCAAAACAAATATCAAAACAATTCATTAGATGGATACATGAAAAACTAATCTGTTATGTTAAAGCCTTCTCATTTGACTCCTCCAGCTGGTAGTCTGACACCCTCCTACTGTGGGCTAATAAGGGACATCCTGGGTTTCTAGAACAAATTAAGTATCCATTCAAAAATCCCACCACCTGGAAGTCAAGAATCTCTGAGCCGGATTCCTTCACTAAAGCTTGCTCTCGTCTTCAGGCCTATGTGAACATGTCGCTGTTCGAGAACTTCACTTATGCAGGCATCGATGCCACAGCCGAGGAGGCCTGAGCTGCCATCCAATCAGAACCTGGCTCTGCTGGCCAGAGCAACCTGTGCTCACAAACCTGGGACTTCTGACGCTGGTATCCTCTACGCTCACCTGCCTCAAGGATTTTTTCTTTGCTTTTCTTTTTTTCTATTTTTTTTTTTTTTTTACTTAAGGAAGAAAAGAGAAAATCAAGGGGTAGGGGCAAGTTGGATCCTGATCCTTTTGCAATTGCTCCCACTGCCTCCTGCAGCTACTCTACAACTACTTTTCACATCCTTCCTTCTAGTTCGGCTACTTCACCCTGCGCTTCTTACTCTTTGGGTTTCTCAGCTCAAACTCCTGCTTCAATTCCTCTCTCAAACCAGCACCCTGCCAGCATGCCTTGTTCCGCTGCTCCCCACTCCCTGCCTTGTCTTCAGACAAAAATAAATACTTTGAGAAGCTCCATCCATTGTCTGTCTTTTACTGCTGGCCAAACCAGGAGAAAAGTTAAACAAGAGAGGGAGAAACTGAACTTTTCTATAATAGTATCCCTTGTTATAAGAGTTCAGGTGGAGGTCCTCTCCTGGGGTTGTCTCTCCTGGTGGAAGAAGTTCTGAATGATCCATTTTAATATCTAAACTTACCACTTTCACCTCTTCGTAATCAGAAATCCCTTTTCCCTGTTGGTCTCTTCAGCCTTGATCACCAACATATCTCTCTCTGTCTCTAGACAGTCACTAGCCCACTGCTGCTCAAACATCATCCATGTGAATCAGAGACCCAGGAGTAAAGCCCCAAATCATAATGATCATGAGAGACAAAATGGGACCATTAAGTCCATGACATAAATAGACTGGCAAATCTAGCCAGAAATCCACAACCAGAAAAGGATAAAATCAACAAATGGAGCCTTCTGAAAATTAAGTCTCTGTGCACATTAAAAAGTTTTTCCAACAGGGTGAAAAGAAAACCTACTGACTGTAGAAAAACAGTTGTCAATGCCATGTCACACAAGGATCTCATAACAAAAGTTTACAGAATACTCCAGGGCCCTCACAAGAAAAATCCTGATAACCCAATAATTAAATGGACAAAAACCATGGAAAGACTTTTTCACAGAGGAAGATATTGGAATAGCCAACAGACACATGTAGAAATGCTCAAAATCAATGGCAATCAGAGAGATGTAAATTAAAACAACAATTATATAACATCTTACCCCAGTAGCAGTAGCAAAGTTTAACAGGACAGTAAACAATAAATGTTGTCAAGATTGGAAGTTTCATGCAATGCTGGTGGGATTGTAAAATGGTACAACCATCCTGAAAGACAGAGTGGCATTTCCTCAAAAAGCTGAACACAGAAGTCCCATATGACCCAGCTATTGCACTGCTATGAATATACCCCAAGGAAATGAGAACTAAGACATGAATGGTGATATGTATATCTATGTTCATAGCAGCATTATACACAATAGAAAGAGTATGGAAACAGCCTAAATAATGATCAACAAATGACAGGATTGAGAAATTACGGTATATCCACACAATGGAATACTACACAGCACTAAGGAACAACAAGTTTGCAAACACCGCCCATGCCAGGAACTGCTGTAGCCAACCTCAACCTGTCTTGAGCTCCTATCTTGCTTTATAGTTCTTGGTATCCTTGACTTGATAGCCACCTTATTGCTCAGCTTGTGGGACATTAACGAGGGTGGGACCTCTCAACTCCAATGAGACACAGCAGCTTTCTCTGCCTGTCTTGGGGTCTCACAGGGTTCTAGCAGACATTCTTCTCCTGGGCCCTTGCTACCTGCCCTGAGAATTTAGTCTCGCACCCATATTGTGTGGACTGCTGACTTGCCTACCTTTTGGATTACTTATGGCTGGCCTCAGCTTTCTTACCCACTGGAAACCAAATTAACCTTCCTTTATCTAACTTTTTTTTAAAATGACTCAGAAACCAGAGAAGGCAGCACGTGGTATAGCACTGTGATTACATACACAGATTCAGGAACCATACAGACTCAAGTTCAAGTCCCTGCTTTATCATTTACTATCTGTGGGGCCTTTGTCAAAACACTTACCTCCTTGAGCTTCCGTTTTCTCCTCTGAATAACAGGGTTAGTAATAACTACCTCAGAGGACTGTTGTTAGGATTACATGACATCCCCAAGGCACATCTTTCAGAGCACTGTGCCCGTTAAATGCTTGGTAAGTGTCAGTTGATACAGTTGATATTATTATATACAAATGCAGGATGATGGGTGGGAATGGTGGGTTTCAGAACACAGTATCAAAAACTAAAAAATATTTGAATGGTCAGACTATGAGACTGAACTTCAGAAGAGAAACTGAAGTGGAATTGATGGGAGGCTATGGAAGCTGGGGAAGAAAGACTTCACTAAACTGAAACTATATATCACAGCAGGGAGGGATTACCAAGATGCTCCTGCCAGGGGACAATGTGTAAACAAAGATGTCCCTGTGAGGCAAGAAATATGTAAGCAAACAATATCAATACAGCGATACATGCTGTCAGTGAGGGAGAGGGCCCTGAGGGAACATAGAATGGAGATGAAGTTAAGTAATTTTTCCAGAGACAGTAGCATTTATTTTTGGGTCATAAAGAGGAAATGGGAGTTCACCAGAGGAAGAGATTCTGGTAGAGTAAATAGCACCTATGACACATGGTGCGTTCAGGAGCTGCAAATAATTCCACATGGCTGGAACATTACAGGGGTAAGGAGCCCAGAAAGGTAGCAGAGTGCAGACTATGTTCGGCCTCATAGGCATTTAAGCATTGTTGTTGTTGTTGTGTACTGTCAAGTCAGAACTGACCCATAGCTGACCTTCCAGCAGGCTGTCAGAGGTAGCTAATTGCATGTGAGGAGATTGTCCATCATTCTCCCGAGAGCAGCTGGTGGATTTAAACCGAGTGCCTTTGGGAATGCAGCATAGCTTCTTACCATCAGGCCACCAGAGAGCCCTAGCATTTCAGGATATGGATCTTTATTCTAAGCAGAAAAATGCCATGGAGGAGCTAGAAGCAAGGTTGTGTTATGATTAGACAGGCACAATCTTTTTGAAAGCTTCCTCTAGTTCCTGTGGTTGTGATGGTGGTGTTTGCCATTAAGTCAGAAACAACTCACAGTGGGTTTTCAGAGGCAGTAAATAACATGGGAGGAAATTGTTCATCCTTCTTCTACTGAACAGCTGGTGGATTCAAACTGAGTGCCTTTGGAATTGCCTCACAGCTTCTTAGCCCTAGGTCACCAGAGGGGTTGTAAAGGAATACAAGTAAAGATAAAGAGTATGCCAATATAGTATGTGTAACTTAGATGAGATGGACAAGTTGCTAGAAAGATACACATTACTGAAACTGATTCAAGAAGAACTAGATGTGGCGGCTTAGTGGTAAGGGGTTGCACTGCCATTCCAAAGAAATGTGGTTTGAATCCATCAGCTGCTCTATGGGAGCAAGATGGCCAGTTTCCTCCCTGGTGATTTACTGCCTATGAAAACTTCCCAAAGGGTCAGCTATGGGTTAGTTCTAACTCGACATACACAATGATGATGGCATGACAGGTAAAGACACTTAAACTTACACTGCTGGTATAGTGTGTAATGTCTTGTGCTGCTAACATCCCATCCACACTGCAGAAGAAAGATGGGAAATCTCCCCCCCCTCAAATATTTGTTGTTGTTCTGAGATGTCATCAAATTGGCTCTGACCCATAGAGACCCCCGTGTGCAATAGGGCAAAACCCTGTCCTATGTCATCTTAACAATCTCTGCCCATTCTCTCCATATTTGTGTCAATTCATATTGTTGAGGGTCTTCCCATCTTTTGTTTGACGATTCAATAGAGTTGCTATGAATTGGAATCAACAACATGGATTTGTTACATTTTTTTAAAAAGGAGTCCTGGTAACGTAGTAACTTAGTAAGCTGACTTTCAGACTACTAACTGAAACCACCAGCCACTCTGCAGATGAATGGGGAGTCTCCTCCCATTAAGATTTACAGTCTTAACAGCATGCACCCAAACCTCTTCAACCACCCTAAGACAGACTTATCCTAATAACCCCCATAGTGGTTAAGGTCATAAGTAACCCGCATTGGCACCATCTTTCCTAGGTCAAACACGCTCCTCTCACTGAGCAGACCTCCTATACCTCTCAAATGGTGGGCCCCACTACTCTTCACTTCACTCGAATCTCAAGCCCTAAATATCTCTTCATATTGTTACTAATCACTCCCCCCACTAATCATCACCTCACTCAAATCCCAAGCCCTAAGTAGCTCTTCATACTGCCATTAATCACTCCCTGCCTTTTTGAATTCTTACTTCACAGGATGAAAGAAATGACCAACTTGAACCAGCTACTGTGACATCCATATTCTGCCCTGGCTACTGGTCCTGGGCCATCCAGCTTCTGAGCTCCAGTTCTTCAACCCTGTTCAGTAGAAAGTAGCTAGAAAGAATATTTAGTCCTTTTTTCTCACTAAAGAGGCTGGGATGTCAGGCCCAGACCAAGGTCAAAGGGAGAACAAAGGATTCAAGGAATATCAACATATCAACAAAGGGAGTGCACAGCCTCAACTACCATGGAGTGCCCCACCCTTCCCTCCCTAGGAGGCCACCCACCTGGCTAAATCATAATGGAATGTCCCTCCCTTCTCTCCCCAAAGACCTTTACTATAAAAACACCTGCCCTAATTTAAAAAAAAATTTACAGTATTGGAAACTGGATGGAGGATCACCATTAGTCAGGATTGATTCAACAACAGGAGGTTGGGGTTGGTGGGGGGGGGTTGTTTTGTTTTATAACAAGTCAACATATGGAATTGTCAATTCAACATCAACCTATGAAGAAAAGCTCAGGTTCGGATAACTTCATCAGTACATTCTATTAAATATTTTAAAAATAATTAATACTAATTCTTTATAAACACTTCTGGAAAATGGACAAGGTGGGAACATTTCTCAGTTCATTCACTGTTACCCTGGCACCTGATAAGACATCACAAAATAGGAAAACTATAGATCTTTTTATTACCATTGACATCAAAATCTTCAACACGTATGAGAATACCAAATCAAACAATGTAGGGAGCTCTGGTGGCCTAGTGGTAAGAAACTGCACTGCAATCCTAAAGGCATGTGGTTTAAATCCATCAGCTGCTCCATAAGAGAAGGAAGGGCAGTCTCCTCCTGTGTGATTAACTGCCTATGAAAACCTGCTGGAGAATCAGCTACAGGTCAGTTCCAACTTGATGGTACACAACAACAATAATATGCACCATAGCCAAGCAGAAATTATCCCAGGAATGCAAGATTGGTGTAACTCCTGAAAATTCATTACTGTGGCTGACTCTGAGAAGAATGGGAATCCCAGAACACTTGATAGTTCTAATGCGAAACCTATACTTGGGCCAGGAGGCAGTCGTCAGAACAGAGCATGGGAACACTGCATGGCTCAAAATTGGGAAGGGCGTACGCCAGGGGTGCATCCTATCTCCATACCTTTTCAACCTGTATGCAGAACAGATCATCTGGGAGGCTGGACTCTATGAGGAGAAATGTGGGGTCAAGATTGGTGGAAGATCTATCAACAATCTGCATTATGCAGATGACACAACCCTGCTTGCTGAAACTGAGGAGGACCTGAAGCACCTGCTGATGAGAGGGTCAAGGACTGTAGCCTCCAATATGGCTTGAGGCTCAATGTCAAGAAGACAAAGATTCTCACCACTGGACCAATTGGCAGCATCAGGATGGATGGTGAAGAGATTGAGATTGTTCACAGCTTTAGTTTACTTGGCTCCACAGTCAACACTCTTGGCACCGGTAGCCAGGAAATTAAAAGGCACATTGTCATGGGAAAGTCTGCTGTTAGGGACCTCTCCAAAGTACTGAAGAGCAATGGTGTCTCTCTGGAGACTAAGGTGTACCTGATACAGGCCATGGTCTTCACAATCACTTGTTATGCATCAGAGAGTTGGACAATGCCCAAGGAGGACAGAAGGAGACTTGATGCCTTTGAGCTGTGGTGCTGGAGAAGAGTATTGAGAATACCATGGATTGCTAGGAAAACAAACAGATTCGTCCTGGAAAGGGTTAAACATGGTGGCTCTTTGGAGGCAAGGATTCTGAGGCTTTGTCTGACATACTTTCATCATGTTGTAAGGAGAGACCGGTCCTTGGAAAGGAACATCATGCTGGGGAGGGTGGAGGGACAGCTCAGGAGGGGTAGGCCCTCTATGAGGTGGATTGATTCAGTGACTGGGGTTATGGGGATGGGAGTGTCAGAGACAGTGCAATTGGCACAAGACAGAGCAGAGTTTAGGGCTGTTGTGCATAGGGTCGCTATGAGTCACAAGCGACTCAATGGCACATAACAACAACAACATATGCCTATCAGTGGAATAAAAAGGAAAAAACCCCGTGTGATCCTCTATGCATTTGAAAAAAGTCAACACCCCTTCACTTGTAAACTAAGAAGAAAAACTTCTTCACTCTGATAAAGAGCATCTGTGGAAAAAGCCCACTGCTAACTTACTTGAAGAGGGGCTGTCAACTCAAGGGCATGCAGTTCGGATTCACCAGCTGCTCAGCAGGAGAAAAGATGGACAGTCTCTTCCCACATGATTTACAGTCTCTGAAAACTCTCTGGAGAGTCAGCTACGAGTCATTTCTGACTGAACAGCACATAACAATAACATAACATACTTGAGTGGGGGCTCTTGTGGTGTAGTCTGTAAGGTCATATGCTGCTAACCCAAAAGCCAACCAAGGCCCTTCTGGAAAAATCCATTGCCAGCTCACCAGAAGAAAGGGTCAATCTCCTCCTGTGCAATTTACAGTCTCAGAAGCCAAACCAATGGAGGGTCAGCTATGAGTCAGTTCCAAATTTAGAGCAATGAGTTAGTTATTTGAGGCATTTATGTTTCAAGGATAGAATTCTCACCTTTCATTTAATATGTTGTTGTTTTAGTTATCTGTTGTAGAGTTGGAACCAACTCATAGCTGATCCCAGGATAGGTTTTCAGAGGCATTAAATCCCATGAGAGGAATTTTCCCATCCTTCCCTCTCAGAGCACCTAGTGGATTTGAACTACATGCCTTTGAGACTGCAGGACAACTTCTTATCACTAGGCCACTAGGCTCTCAGGTTAAATTCCCAGTCAGTGCACCTCAAAGAGGCTTGTATGTCACTGTGATACTGAACAGGTTTCAGGTAAATTCAAGATGAACTAAGAAGAAAGGTGTGGTGATCTGCTTCCAAAGCTTAGCCAGAGCCAAGGGAAACTATGAATCACATAGGCACAATCCTCACTGATAAGAGGATGTCCCAGGACCGGGCAGCATTTCATTTCATTTGGCACAGGGTTGCCATATACAATAGGCTTGACAGTAATTAACAACAACAAATCTCATGCTGAAATGGTAAAAGATACTTTCATCCTAAGATCAGGGACAAAAGTGAAACCAGAATGCTCCTTAGAAGCAAGGGTGGTGAGACTTCCTCTTACATACTTTGGATATGTTATCAGGAGAGGCCAGTCCCTGGAGAATAACATCATGCTGGGTAAAGTGGAAGCAAAAAAGAGGAAGACCTTCAATTAGAGGGATTGACACAGTGGTTGCAACCATAGTTCAAATATAGCAACTTCTGGACAGCATTTCATTCTTTTGTTCTTTGAGTCACGATGAGTTGGAATATACGAAATGGAACTGAACAACAACAATAACAATAAAATCAGGAACAGACAAGGTTGACTACTCTTGCCACTTGCAGTCAGTATCATACTGAATGTTCCAACCAGATCAAGCTTCCACAAAAGAAATAAAACTCTATTTGCAGATGATGTGAGCTTATATATAGAAAATCTTACGGAATTCACAAAAACAAACAACTAGTACTTGTCTTTGCAATTACTTGCCCTGCATCAGAGAGTTGGACAGTGAATAGGGATGATAGAAAGAGAATTGATGCCTTTGAATTGTGGTGCTGGAGAAGAGTGTTGAATATACCATGGACTGCTAGGAGAACACACAGGTTTGTTCTGGAGAGGGTGAAGCCAGAATGCTCCCTGGAGTCAAGGATTCTGAAGCTTCGTCTGACATACTTTGGGCATGTTGCAAGGAGGTCCTTGGAGAGGGACATCATGTTTGGGAGAGTGGAGGGGAAGCGAAGGAGAGGAAGACCTTTGGTGAGATGGATCGATTCTGTGACTGGAGCGGTGGGGATGAGTGTGTTTGAGATGGCGAGGTTGGCACAGGATAGAACAGCATTTAGGGCTCTTGTACATAGGGTCGCTATGAGTTGCAAATGACTCGATGGCACATAACAACAACAACAGTACTTTTCTTAGTTATCAAGTGCAAAGATAGCACAAGTGGATGACCTTAACAAATAGAAATATATTCACTTACACTTTAGGAGGCTAGATGTCCAACCCAAAGTGCTGATGCTAGGAGAAGGTTTTCTCAGTTCATTTTAGAAGAAACTCCTTGTTTCCTTCTGCATCTATAAGAGTGGCATCCAGTTCCTAAACAACATGCCTCTAGAATCTGTATGAACTTTGGTAAATAGTTTTAGAAAGTCTCCAGATCTTTTGTTCATAGGGTTGCTATGAATAGTGCTCAACTCACAACAATCAACAACAGCTATAATCTCCATTCTTGGAGATTTCCATTTGTGTTGGTCTTCTGTGTTGAGAAGCTACCTAGCATAGGGACCTGAGATAAAAGGTGCTAACTCTCTTTCATTAGATCATGGTTGGTCTGATTCAGGGTATTACATCCACCCTAATCTCACAAGTCATTGGCTGATCACAGATCACATTATAAGGAATGACTGACAGCACTTAACAACAACAACATAGAGAGAGCTCAGTTGACCTAGTGGATGAAAAGTTATGCTACCAACCCAAAGGTGGGTGACGTTAATCCGCGGCCCTCAGGCCTGTTTTTAATGGTTTTCGGTCAAACATTCTTCTAGGTCGTATAGCCCTGGTCTGTCCACTTGATGTACAGAGGTAACTCATGGTTGCTGTGATGCTGAACACTGTGACACTTATGTGTCAAAAGCGCTTATCCATGGTGGACAGTGTTTGTTGGAGCTCCCCAAATAACACAAGCTTGGAAGCAGGACTGGCATCCACTTCTGAAATAGCTTGTCTACAGAAACCCTATGAACCTAGAGAAAGGATGAAAGTTATACAAGTATTCAGATCTTTCATCTTTCATTCATAGGGTTGCTATGAGTCACCTTTGACTCACAATTCAATCCAAAACAGAACTAAGAGTTTAGCAATGTTGTTTAAAAAAAAAATACCCATATCACCCATAAGCAAAATCCTGCTGAAGGTTATCCAGAAAGTACTGGAACAGTACATTGACAGAGAACCACCAGAAATACAAGTTGGGTTTAGAAGAGGCCTTTGCAAGAAGAGTTGATTTGCAAGAAGAGTTGAACTATTTTTGATAACAAGAGTAAATGGTGGAAAATGAAAAAAAAAGAAAAGAAGAGGCCGTTGTACTAGAGACATTATTGCTAATGTCAGATGGATGTTGGCAGAAAATAAAGAGTACCAGAGGAATGTATATTTATGTTTCATTGACTGTGCAAAGGCATTACACCATGTGGATCACAACAAATTGTGGTTAACCTTCAGGAGAATGGGAATCCCAGAACACTTGATTGTGCTCAAGCGAAACCTATTCTTGGACCAGGAAGCAGTAGTTAGAATAGAAAAACACCATAAGGTTCAAAATCAGGAAGAGAGTGCATCAGGGATGTGTCCTGTCTCCATACCTTTCAATCTATATACAGAATAGACCTTTCGTGAGGCTGGGCTTTATGAGGAGAATTGGATGAAGACTCATCAACAACATATGTTATGCAGATAACACAACCTTGCTTTCTGAGACTGAGAAAGACCTGAAGCACTTGCTACAGAAGGTCAAGGACTATAGTCTTCAATATGAATTGAAGCTCAAAATAAAAAAGACAAAGATTTTCACCACTGGGCCAATTGGCAGCACTATGATTTATGGAGAAGAGATTGAGGTTGTTAACAGTTACAGCTTGCACAGCTCCACAATAAACACTTGGGCACCAGCTGTCAGGAAATAAATAGATGAATTGCATTAGGTAAATCCGCAGTCAGGGACTTTTCCAGAGTACTGAGAAGCAATGATGTCAGTCTAGAGACTAAGATGCGCTTGACCTAGGCCATGTCCTTTGCAATTACTTGCTATGCATCAGAGAGTTGGACAATGACTAAGGATGACAGAAGAAGAAGAATTGATGTCATTCAATTGTGGTGCTGGAAGAGTCTTGAACTTGGACTACCAAGAAAACAAGTAGTCTGTCTTGAGTAGAGTGAAACCAAGTTTCTCCTCGGAGGCTAGGGTTTTGAATCTCCATCTCACAAACTTTGGTCATGTGGCCAGGAGGGACTGATCCTGGGAGAAGGACATTATGCTTGGAAGGGCGGAGGGACAGTGCAGAAGAGAAAGACCTCGGATGAGATGAATTTATACAGTAACTGGGGTAATGAGGATAGGTGTGTCAAATTTAGTGAGACTGGCTCAGAATAGGGCAGGCTTCAGAGCTGTTGGACACAGGGTTGCTATAAGTTGCAGGTGACTCGACAGCACATAACAACAACAATAACAATTATATATATCTTCTTATCAAATATGTGTATCTTCTTTATATCTAGCTAGCTAGCTAGCTATCTCTTGTCTTTAAAAGTTACAAGATGGAGTTAAAGCTGAAACAAGAACTCTAAAAATTACTAAGAAAAATTTCCTTGTCCTTGTACTCTTCTTATAAACCAGCCAAAGCCAGTTCCTGGTGTACTATTATCCTCTGAAATGAAAATATTCCAAACATTTTCAAACCTTAGTCCCTTCCTTTCAAGCCCCCTTCTTTCAAGCACAGGTCTCATTAGCAAACTGGATAGGAACAAGAGTGAGTTTGAAACCATTGACCAATAGGATGAGACATAGTTTTGTATCAGGGATAAAGCCCGAGTGGACCATCCATCAGGAGCTTGTTGGTAGATTTAAGTCTGCCCAAGCAACCTTCAGCAGAAGTAAAATGCTTTGCGAAGATTTTTCATTCTGCCGTATTTCTGTTGCTACATCAAACCATGTATCTAACAGTTGCAAGATACAAATTAATATCTAAAACTCAATAATACTTCTAAACACCATGAAAATTTTATATGTGAAAATTAAGAAAGTAATTCCATTTATAATAGCTTAAAAAAGAACATAATACTTCAAAATCAATTCAAGGAAAGGTGAACAAAGACTTATAAATTGAAAACTACAAAACATTATGGAAAAAATGGAATATTTAAGTCTTGTTGTTGTTGTTGTTGTTATTTGCCATAGAGTCACCTGTGACTCACAGCAACCCTATGTACAACAGCCTTAAACCCTGCTCTATCTTGATCCAATAATATTGTGGTGTCTGAAACACCTTACCCCCATTATCCCAGTCACTGAATCAATCCATTTCTTCGAGAGTCTTCCTTGTTCTGTCCTTCCACCCTTCCAAACACGATGTCCTTTCCAAGGACTGGTCCCACCTTGCAACATGTCCAAAGTATGTCAGATGAAGCTTCAGAGCCTTGCCTCCAAGGAGTAGCCTGGTCTCACCCTCTCTAGGGTGAAATTTGTTTGTTCTCCTAGCAGTCCATGGTATATTCAATACTCTTCTCTAACACCAGAGCTTAAAGGTATCAATTCTCCTTCTATCATCCCAGTCATTGCCCAACTTTCTGATGCATAGTATGTAATTTCAATGACTATGGCCTGGGTCAGGTGCATTTTAGTCTCCAGACTAACTTTGTTGCTCTTCACTTCTTTGGAGAAGTCTCTGACAGCAGACTTTCTCTAAATACATAAGAAAATGTGCTATGTTCATAGATGGGAAGACTTAACATTACTAAAATGGCAACACTCCAAATGAGGTATGGACTCAAGGCAACCCTCTCCCAGAATTTCAGCTGGCTTCTCTGTAGAAGTTAAGAAGCTGATTCCACAATGTATATAGCATTATAAAGGACTTGTGAATAATTTAACTTTCTACAAAGGGATCTATGTCTGAGTTCCTGAGATAACTATTCTTTGTTGTTGAGTCCATCATAATGCATGTCAACTCCATGAGCGCAGAGTAGAATTGTACTCTCTGTGATTTCAAATTTTTTACCTTTGCGGGGGCGGGGAACTACCTTATGTTTGAAGCACATCTGCATGAATTTGAACCACCAGACTCTTAGTTAATAGTCAAACGTTTAATACCCAGGGTTGTGATACTCATGTCTCAAAGGGACTCTAGGCAATTGTCATGTTTCAAAGGGGCTCTTTTGAAAGATACTAAACTCTTGGAATTTTCTGAGTAATTGAAGTGTCTTCGTTAACTATAGGCCTTCAGACCAGATGTGACAGGGTATGCTAATGAAATTATTCTCACTCACTTGCTCATTGTCACTGTTTCATAGCTGACACACTAGAGGGTTTTCAGAAATTGTAAGTCACTGGGGAGAGATGGCTTCTCTTTCTCTCTTAGAGGAACTGGTGGATTTGAAATGTATGCCTTTGGGTTGCAGCACTACTCCTTACCCACTGGGCTACCAGAGGTCTCTAATTAAATGATTCAGGGGACCTCAATAAAGTCTCTGGACACTGATGCTCCATGAGCTTCCTGGTGTTGAAAGACACTAATGCAGGGAGCTCTGGTGGCCTAGTGGCAAAGAAGCTGCACTGCAATCCCAGAGGTGCGTGGTTCAAATCCACCAGATGCTCTGCTGGAGAAGGAGAAACAATCTTCTTCTGTACCAGTCAGATCTGATTTGACAGTACACACACACACACACACACACACACACACACACAAATAAGATTTAAGAAGAAAAAAGAAATAAAAAATGAAAGACACTAATGCATAGGAAAAATAACATATCTCTTTTTTAGACATTGATGAATTTTGAAACTTTTATGTTAAATTAATGAAATTTAATCACAGCAGACCACAGTGTGTATGATTCCATTTGTATGAAATGTCCAGAATCTATAGAGATAGAGAGCAAATTAGTTATTGTTTCAGGTTGAAGGGATGGAGTGCCAGAGGAGCAATATCTAAAGAAAGGGCCAAGGTTTCTTTTTAAGGAAGTGAAAATGTACTAAAATTGTAGTGATAGTTGTACACAACAGAATATACTGGAGGGAGGGGAAGTGAATTGTGTACACCTTAGATAAGTGAGTTGTGTGAGATATGAAATCAATCTCAACAAAGCTAGGGTTTGGGCTTTTTTACAAAAGAATGCAAGTAAGGAGATTAGTGTGAAGATGTTACAAGAGTGTAGAGAATTGATGGCACAGTGGCAGTGAGGGCAGAGTAAGATACAAGAGTGGAGAGAGTAGCCTAAAAGTACTGTCAAGCTTTTGTTTAGATGACTGGCTTGATGGGAATGCTAGTCATCAGAAGAATAAAAAGAACTAAATGGATGTGGTACTAAATTACCAGGCACTATTCCAAGCTCTTCACATAAATTGATTCCTGCAATCTTCAATGACCTCAACAATCCATTGCCATCAAATGGATTTTGACTCATAGCAAATTATTCTGTAAGAGAGTAGAATTGCCTCATGGGATTTACAAGATTGTAAATATTTAGATAAACAGACTGCTGTATCTTTCTCCAGTAGATTAACTTGTGGGCTTGAATGGCTGGCTTGTTGTTGTTATTGTTGCTGGTAGCTGAGTATTTTAATCACTAGGCCTTCTATAAAACTATAATGTTTTTGTTGTTAGGTGCCATCAAGTCCATTATGACTCATAGCAACCCTGTGAATAACAGATCTGAACCTTGTCCTGTCCTGCACCAGCTTCACAATCTGTCATGCCCACTGTGATAAATCATTGTGTCAATCCATCTTGTTGAGGATCCTCCTCTCTTCTTCTGACTTTCTGACCTTTCCCAGCATTATGTCTCCCTCCAAGAATTGGTACCTCCTGAGAATATAGCCAAAGTAAATGAGGTGAAGTTTCACTATCCTTGCCTCTAAGGAACACTCTGGTTGCACTTCTATAAGACAATTTGTTTGTTCTTTTGGCAGTCCATGGGATATTCCACAGTCTTCACCAATATCACAATTCAAAAACATTACTTTTTCTTTGGTCTTCTTTATTCATTGTCTAACTTTCAGATGTACAGAAAGCAATTAAAATACCAGGGCTTGGATTGGTTGCACCTTAGTCTTTAAATTTACATCCTTGTTCTTCAAAATTTGAAGAGGTCCTTGACAGTAGATTTCTCCGTTGCAACATGACTTTTGATTTCTTTACTGTTGCTAGAAAGGGTGTTGATTATGGACCCAGTGTGAAATGAAATAGTTGGCAACTTCTGTCTTTTCTCTGTCATGATGTTGCCTATTAGTCCAGTAGTGAGGATTTTTTGTTTTCTTGATGTTGAAGTGTGGCTGATATTGAAGGCTTAGATCTTCTTCAGCAAGTGCTTCAAATCATCACTTTCTACAAACTATTCTATGTCATCTGCATAACACAGGTAGTTGCTATGTCTTTCTTCAATCCTGATGTCACATTCTTCTTCACAGAGTCCAGCTTCTTGAATGATTTTTCTCAGCATACAGATTGAATTGGTATGGACAAAGGATTCAACCGTTGACACACACTTTTCCTGATTTTAAACCATATAGTGTCCCCTTGCTCTGTTTTGGTCTAGGTATAGGTTTTTTATGAGCACAATTAAGCGTCTGGGATTCCCACTCTTCTAATAGTTACCCATAATTTTATATGGCTGCTATGCTGTTTCTCTGGGACACTAGAAAGGGGCCACATCTGAAGATAACACGCTTCCATATTCAACATATATACTGCTTGTATACTCAGTATATACTCATATATGCTAAGTGACTGGTCCTGGACTAAGGGCACCTTCTCCTAACAGGAGAGCCCCACATTCTGACTATGAAACCAAAAGTATCCAGAGCCTCACTATGTTCTACCTTGTGGTGGCCTAAGGTAGAGTTACAGATACTCAGTCAGGCCAATCTCACACTAGGTCTAGCTTTTGTTCTCATTCCTTCACTCTACAACGTTATTCTTACATATGACATTGGAGCAAGAGTTTAGCCAGAGAAACACAAGCTTGTTTCCAGAAAATCAATTGAAAGAGAAAAGGCTGAGACACACACCTTAAAACCTCATTGGACAGCCAGCTGGGAATCTTCACATTTTATATCCAAGAGCTCTTGGCTTTAATATTAAAAAAAAAAAAGGAACTTCCACCAGTCAACCCTTAGTCATTCCCCTCATAGGCCCCCAAGGAAGGAGTGATTTCCTGCATGGTCTTCTGGGCAGCTCAGCCTGTGCATCCTCTTATCTCGCTCCAGACCTTCTTCCCTAGGGCAGGCCAACCAGAGACTGGCTCTAGTGGGGCTGATCCTCATGCTTCCTCATCTGCCTTGGATTTAGATAGTGGGGAGAGCATAGCAGACCAAGTAAGGGCTATTCTGGAGCCAACATATCTTGCAGAAGTCAGAAGGCAAAAGGCTGGCCAAACTAGGACCCCTGCAGCTGTCCTCCTCAGCACATCTGCTGAGAGACTACCAGTCCTTTACCCACTGATTTGAATTAAATCTCTACTAATGTCTGTTTTGAGCTCAACCTTACACTTCAGAATAAACTCACACCAAGCCTTGACACAATGCCAGGCAAGAACAATGTTGTTGTTGTTGTTGTTATGTGCCATCGAGTCGTTTCTGACTCATAGCAACCCTATGCACAACAGCCCTAAACCCTGCTCTATCCTGCGCCAACCGCACCGCCTCTGACAC
>NW_006399799.1:17240407-17241926 GCF_000299155.1 Elephantulus edwardii
TTCTTCCTAGTCTGTCTTAATCTGAATGTTCAGATTTAGAGGAGTATCTGACAGACAGCAATTTGTGAAGCAGTGAAAGATAAATCCCTTATTGTGGAATTAAGCATTAGTTACAGTGTTGACCCCACCCTTAGCCCAGAGCCTTGACCCACTTACTTCCCAGCTCCACCCTCCACCAGGATAACCCTTCTCATCTGCCAACATTAAGTAAACGAATAAAATGTAGGAAACAGCTGTAAGAGTCAAATAAACCTATATCTATCCCTTTAATAGTTGTTTTGAACTATCTATCTAAGCCTGAATTGTGGTGGTGGTGAAGGACAGAATACACCATAAACTGTAAAAGGGACAAACAAATCTGTCTCAGAAGCAGGCAAGCAGAGTTCTCCTTAGGAGCAAGAATAATGAGACTGCATCTTACATACTTTGGGCATGTTATCAGGAGAAGCCAGTGGCTGAAAAAGGACACCATGCTTAGAAAGTATCATGGAAAGAAAGGAAGACCCTCAATGAGAAGAATTGAAGTGATGACTACAACAATGGACTTAAAGCAAGCAGAAATTGTGAGGACAGCACAGAACAAGGCAGGGTTTGTCTGAGTTGGAGTTGACTCAACAGCACCTAACAATAACCAAATCAAAGCCTCAGTTTTCTATTCCATAGAATAGAGATAAAGGCATCAAAGAAGTAATTGTGTAATGAAAGGCAATAATTCATTGGCATGCTGATGGAAAACAGTAAGTAATCACTCTGGTTGTCTAGTGGTAAGGAGATGTGCTGTCAACCTAAAGATAAACAGTTTAAATCCACCAGCTGCTCTGAGGGGAAAAAGATGGGCAATTTCCTTCCATGCTATTTTAGCCTCTGAAAACCCATTGGAAGGTGAGTCCTGGCTCAATAGCCCATAACAATAACAAGGCTTGTTTCATAAGAGCAGAGGCATGGGAGGATGGGTTAAGTCAGTAGATTAAACTCCCAGCCACTCTGCAGGAGAAGGATGAGGCCTGTCTCCTCCTGTTAAGATTTACAGTCTCAGATGCCCAATGAAATGGACTAAAGGCAATGGTTTTGCTTTAGTTATGGAGTTTTTAGGGTAGAGAATAGGAGAGGCAGGCCCCATCCTCATTATGAGGCGTGAGTTAAGATGACAGTTGCTAGCTGAGGGGTATCCAGCTACCATGGAGGAACTGCATGGCTGTTTATATGGAAGACCCATGCCTCAGGGGATCACATTTCCCATTTGTATCCTAATTTATGTCCTGTCTCCATACCTTTTCAACCTGTATGCAGAGCAGATCATCAGGGAGGCTGGGCTCTATGAGGAGAAATGTGGCATCAGGATTGGTGGAAGATCCATAAACAATCTGCGTTATGCAGATGACACAAGCCTGCTTGCTGAAACTGAGGAGGACCTGAAGCACTTCCTGCTGAGGGTCAGGGACTGCAGCCTTCAATATGGATTGAGGCTCAATGTCAAGAAGACAAAGATTCTCACCACTGGACCAATTGGCAGCATCAG
>NW_006399799.1:17242468-17245077 GCF_000299155.1 Elephantulus edwardii
AGAGGCAATGAGATTGGCACAGGACAGAGCAGAGTTTAGAGCGACATAGGGTCGCTATGAGTCGCAAGCGACTCGACGGCACATAACAACAACAACAAGAACAACATCCTAATTCATATCAATCTTATTCTATGTCCTCTGCTCAAGACCACCTCTATTTTTACAAAAACTCTCCAAGGATTTCCATGCGTAAGAGTCTCATTCTGAATTTACACTCTTGCTAACTCTTAATCCCTGAGCTGTTCACCTTCTGTGGCTGCCATCCTTCCTCTACTCCACAAGTTTCATTACCTCTTCCTCATTCCTAGGGCACCACAAATATGAGGCCTGTGACTAGGACACTTTCATTGTGTATGAAGGGATTGTATAAGGGGCCTAAGCACTGCATAGAGCATAGAAGAAAAGGGAATATTAGCGATCATTATTCTGATTTTTCTTCAGCTAGTCTCTCCACCTGGAATTTCTCACTGATTAACTTTCTCCCCCCACCCCCAAGCTGCTTGTACTTACTAGCCCTCCTTCTCTTTCTCTAGAATTAACCATATACACTCCAAAATTTCCATCCATTTTATATTCAGCAAATACAGTTCTCTGCCCTCTTTCTGTCAAGGTCATGCCCAGAGGCTCTCCTCTTTTTAAAATAAGTGGACCCTTCTGGCAGTTTCTGGTCACAAAAGAGCAATGATGGCTCTTAAAGGAATTTTAAATTGCATTTATCTTTTTTTAATTAGCCTTTGTTCCTTATTACATATAGCTAAGGGTTAAGAAAAGACTCCTCAGGAAATAGTGACTTGGAGATAGGTCTTGAATCTCAAAAACTTTCTAACACATTCGTTAAATTGAGACAGTTTTGTGCTGGGAAAGAAATGGAAGGAAAGTCACGAGGCAAGAGAGGGAATTAGGTTTGGGCAATGGTGAGTGGAACATCATGGCAGGGGATTACAGGAAGGAGAAAAAGACATAAAGGTGGCAAAGGTGTAGGATTCCAGCTTGGAATTATGAGTCTTGGTTCAAAGAACCATGAGGAGCTTCAAAGGATTTTATGTGAAGGATAAATTAATGTAAATTGAACTTGCTTTAGAAAAAGCACAGATGAAGTCGATGCCAATTTTAAAAAGAGAAGAGTAATTAACAATGACATTAAAAAGGAAAATACCATGTGCCTGATATCACTGCTGGTATCAGATGTAGCCTGGATAAAAGCAGAGAATACCAGAAAATGTTTATTTGTGTTTTATTGACTGTTGTTGTTGTTGTTGGGTGTCATCCATCTGACTATGACCCATAGCAACTCTATGAACAAAAGATGGGAAATAATATTCAGAATAATGATACTTAGTTTTATGGACTACAAGAAAACATTTGAACATTGAGAAGAATGGGAATTCCAGGACACTTAATTGTGCTCATGTAAAACCTGTTCATGTTGTTGTTGTCGTTAAGTGCCATGAGTCATAGGTGACTCATAGCGACCCTATGACCTAAAGTCCTCAACACTTGTGTGACTTTCATCCTTTCTCCAGGTTCATAGAGTTTCCAGAGGCAAGCTATTTATGGAAGTGGATGCCACTCCTGCTTCCAAGCTTGTTTTAATTGAGAGCTCCACCACACACTGTCTGCCATAGGTAACCATTAACACATTCGACACATCAGTGTCACAGTGTTCAGCTTCACAGCAACCACAAGTTACTTCTGTATGGCAAGTGGACACACCAGGGCTATACGACCTAGAAGAATGTTTGACCAAAAACAATGAAAGATAGGCCGGAGGGCTGTGGATTACCCACCTTTGGCTTGGTAGCATCCCTTTCTGTCCACTAGGCCAACTGATCACTCTATGTTGATATTATTGTTATTAAGTGCCGTCGAGTTGTAGACCAAGAAATAGTTGCTCAGGCAGAACAAGGAGATGATGCATGGTTTAAAATCAGGAAAGGTGTGCAGCAGGACTATTCCATTCTCCATAACTATTCAGTCTATATGTGAAGAAGAAAGTGATATCAGGATTAGACAAAGACTCATCAACAACCTAAGTTATGCAGATGGCACAACCTTGCTTGTTGAAAATGAAAACTTGAGGAAAAGATTATAACCCTCAGTATGGATTACATCTCAGCATCAAGAAAACAAAACTCCTCACCATTTCACCAATAGGCAATGTCATGATAGAGGGAGAAGAGACTGAAATTGTCAAGGATTTAATTTTTTCTTTTTAAAAAAATTCTTATTTTATACTGGTTTCAAACATACAAAGTGTACATATTGTTTATAAAACAATGGTTTATTGTATATAAAGTTTATATATTGTTTTCACACCAGATCTATCTTCTTTCCTTTACCCAACCCTCCCTCCATCCATCAAATTGTGGGATCCTATATATTAAGCCACATCGTATTGCGATGGAAAAGTCTGCTGTTAGGGACCTCTCTAAAGTACTCAAGAGCAACAGTGTCTCTCCGGAGACTAAGGTGCGCCTGATACAGCACATGGTCTTTGCAATGACTAGGGAGGATAGAAGGAGAATTGATGCCTTTGAGCTGTGGTGCTGGAGAAGAGTATTGAATGTACCATGGACTGCCAAGAAAACAAACGGATTCATCCTAGAGAG
>NW_006399799.1:17245177-17254238 GCF_000299155.1 Elephantulus edwardii
GAGGGACAGCACAGGAGGGGAAGACCCTCTATGAGATGGATTGATTCGGTGACTGGGGTAATCGGGATGGGTGTGTCAGAGGCAATGAGATTGGCACCAGATAGAGCAGGGTTTAGGGCTATTGTACATAGGGTCGCTATGAGTCGCAAACGACTTGAAGGCACATAACAACAACAACAACAACACATATTAAGCCACATCCCCGCCCATTCTCACTCTTTTGCTCCACCCCCTTGGATCCTCATACTTGTTCTATAATAATGGTCTTATACAATATTTGTCCTTATTGGACAGCCTTCACTGTCCAATGACCTGGCGGGAGGGATTGTAGTGAAAGAATTTTTGTCTTACTTTTCCAAGAAGGTATTGTACTAGGGGAGAGGGTTGAGAGGGGAGAAAAGTGCAACAATGAATGAATAGAAATCCAAAATCTCTGTAAATTTTCATTGAAATATATAATAAATTAAAAAAGAAGAAGAAGAAGTACAACTAGAGCGTTCCTTAAAGGCAAGGATGGTAACATTTAGTCTTACTTACTTTGGGCATGTCATCATGAGGTGCCAGTTCTTAGGGAAAGGCATCATGCTGGGAAGAGTAGAAGGTCAGTAACAAAGATGAAGACCTTCAATGGGATGAGTTGATAAAGTGACTGCAAAATCTCCAGCATGGCACACAGATCATGAGGATGGCACAGGATAAGGCAAGGTTGTGATCTGCTGTTTGTTGGGTGACTATGAGTCCTAGACAGAGTGTAGAAATTATTGAACAATATGGACTGAAGTTCAACATCAAGAAGACAGAGATTCTCACCACTGGGCCAACTGGAAGCATCATGATGGATGGAGAAGAGATTGAGATTGTTAACAGTTATGGCTTGCTTAGCTCCACAATCAATACTCTTGGCACCAGTAGTCAGGAAATCAAAAGATTAATTGCATTGGGGAAGTCTGCTGTCAGGGACCCTTCCAAAGTCCTAGAGAGTAATGGCATCAGTCTAGGGACTGAGGTGTACCTGATCCAGGCCATGCTCTTTGTGATTACATGCTATTTATGCATCAGAGAGCTGGACAATGACTAAGGATGAGAGAAGAAGAATGTCTTTTAGTTGTGGTGCTGGAGAAGAGTATTCAATATACCATGAACAAAGAAGTTTGTCTTGGAGAGAGTGAAGCCTCCAAGCTGCTCCTTGGAGGCAAATATTTTGAAGCTCCATCTCGCATGGTCAGGAGGGATCAGTCCTTGAAGAAGGACAATCATGCTTGGAAGTGTGGAGGGACAGTGCAGGAGAGGAAGACCCCGGATGAGATGGATTAACACAGTAACTGAGGTAATGGGAGTAGGTGTATCAGAGTCAGTGAGACTGGCTCATTCTAGGGCTGGATTCAGAGCTATTGTACATAAATTCACTATGAGTCCCAGGAGACTCGAAGGCACATAACAAAAGTAACAACGTGAGTCCTGGGCAACTTGATGGCACCTAAAAATGACATCTGTCTGAAGATTGCACAGATCCTCCTCCTTTCTCACTGTCCAGACTCAGGAGGGAGCATGGGAGCAATACAGTACCACAAAAAATCATTTGTACAGATTATGTACAGATTCTAAGAACTAAAGGTGAGAATATCAGTGGGATAAAGGGGGAAACTGACCTTGCATCGTCCAGTCAGATCCTTAGGCCTTAGCTGCATAGAACAGCTTCAGAAGCAAAGGGCTCATCTGGAGCACTGGGGACCCTGGCCTGACTGAGTGTGGAGGACAGATGAGTGGGAAGTGACAGGAGGGTGGGAGTGGAAGGCCTTGGAATCCAGGAGCAAAGAACTGTTTCATTACTGTCAAGTCAGAGCCAATACGTAGCTGACTCTCTAGCTGCTTTCTGAGGCTGTAAAAAATCGTACAGGAGATTGCCCTTCTTTCGTCCTTGGAGTGGCTGGTGGATTTAAATTGCCAAAGGGGCAAGGCCTTTGGGTTAACAGGACAATTCCATATAGACCGGGCTAACAGAGCTCCCTGTTGTTAATCAGAACCAACTCATAGCTGGCCCTCTAACAGGTTTTCAGCGGCAGTAAATCACATGGAAGGAGATTGTTCTATCTCCCACAGCACAACCAGTAGATCTAAACCACATACCTTTGTGTTGGAAGTGCAATTCCTCACCACTAAGCCACCAGAGCTTAGTGTTAAGAGTTAGGAGTTAACAAGGACCATCATATTTAAATGAGATGAATTAGCATACTAGCTTCAATATCACAAGCCCATCATAGACCACAGCAAAGGCACAAGACTGGAAAACATTTGACTCGGTGATACTTGAGGCTGCCTGAGTCAGAGGGGACCAGGCAACAACTAAAAACAATCATTTCATTGGACTTTATGTGTCTCCATTCTCTGATTCTCACCTCAGGTCAGAGAGGTAAAGAGAACCCCCATTGTTATATTTCAAAGATGAAGATACTCACTTCCCAGTTTGATCTGCCACTCTCTGAAAGCAGAGAAGGCAATGGAGAGGAAGCAGCAGAGAATCATGCACAGGTGAGGAACTCAATGGAGGTAGAGGCTGGAAGATCACGCTGGCCAACTGGTTTGGAGATGGAGGAGGAAAGGATCTCTACAGAGACCCTTTCACGCCATTCTCAGAGTCATCACCTCTTTCTCTTCTTGCTTACTTCCCACATGTCCTCAGCCTGTCCTCTGCACTCAGTCAGGCCAGCTTCCCCAGAACTATTTCCATGCGTGATGAGAGCATGACTCTCCTCTCAGGCATGAAAGTAGGCAATCAACAACAACAAAAAAAAGAGAAAGAGAGAGAGAGAGATTGAAGGTTTCTGGAGAGCGCATTCAAGTGGAACTAAGGTGATTATTTTTTTTCCTCAAAAAATATATGAGGATAGCAGAGACAGCTTTCATAAAAAATTTTACACAGTGCAAAGCTCAGAGGAGGGAGTGATATTGAAAGGGAGATACAGAATACAAAATATAAATACAAAAAATAAGCTAAAATATTAAAAAGTGATATGAAATTTTATTTCTACGGTCCCACAGAGAAACATTGTAGGCTGAGGAAGGAGCACATGGAAAGATCATAACATAGATTAAATTGTGTTGCCACCTCCAAAATGTTTGTGTAATGATATGATGTGGAGATTATGCAATGGTCCTTCCTGGCCTGATTAAACCAAATAGTTGTAAAAGGTCTGAAAATGGAATTGTTGTTGTGTACCATCAAGTCAGAACAAATCCATAGTTGACCCTCCAGCAGGTTTTCAGAGGTAGTTCACTGCACAGGAGAAGACTGCCCATCTTTCTCCTGTAGACAGATGGTGGATTTGAACCCATGCTTTTGGGATTGCAGAACAGTTTCTTACTACTAGGTCACCAGAGCTCCCAACATCCTAATCCCATCACAACCTGATCTAATGTAAAAGGCATTTTCCTAGCCTGTGGCCTATAACATCTTTTCTCATGCAAAAAATTTAAAGGAACACAAACAAGCCAATAGGGAAACCACAGTACCACCAACAGCAAAACACGAGGACTCAGGTGCATCTGTTTGAAATCAAATCCCAGCACTGTGAAACTCCTTGACTGGAAGGGATACTCAAGACACAGGCAGATCTCCAAGGAACTTACTTTCTCCAGGCTTTGCACCTTGAATTTGAACGTCTGGCTTGTAAGATAATAAATTTCTGTTTTTTAAAGGAAAAAATATATAAATCATCAATTCTTACTGAATCCAGTTTTTCTGGAGCTGTGTAGGATGAATAAACCATTGAAGCTATTGTTGTTGTTGTTATGTGCCGTCGAGTCATTTGCGACTCATAGCGACCCTATGTACAACAGCCCTAAACCTGTGCCAATCTCATTGCCTCTGACACACCCATGCCGATTACCCCAGTCACTGAATCAATCCACCTTATAGAGGGTCTTCCCCTCCTGTGCTGTCCCTCTACTCTACCCAGCATGATGTCCCTCTCCAAAGCCCTGTCTCTCCTTACAACATGACCAAAGTATGTCAGACGAAGCCCCAGAATCCTTGCCTCCAAGGAGCAGCCTGGTTTAACTCTCTCTAGGATGAATCTGTTTTCTTGGCAGTCCATGGTACATTCAATACTCTTCTCCAGCACCATAGCTCAAAGGCGTCAATTCTCCTATCCTCCCTAGTCATTGTCCAACTCTCTGATGCATAACAAGCGATTGCAAAAACCATGGCCTGTATCAGGCGCACCTTAGTCTCCAGAGAGACACCGTTGTTCTTGAGTACTTTAGAGAGGTCCCTAACCACAGACTTTGCCATCGCGATACGTTTTTTGATTTCCTAACTGCTGGTGCCAAGAGTATTGACCGTGGAGCCGAGCAAACTGAAGCTGTGAACAATCTCAATCTCTTCACCATCCATCCTGATGCTACCGATAAGCCTTAACCAAAAAAATAAAATAAAATAAATTCATGAAGTCTTAAAACTAACAGTTAACTAGTAAATAATATCTGCCTTGTGCATTGTGTTCTTTAATGTTCTATCTCGTTGTTATGGGCTGTTGAGTCAACTCTTAATAGTGACCATATGCACAACAGAACAAAACACTGCCCGGCTCCAGACCATCCTCACTAGACTTCATCTCTGCTGTACTTGAGCCAAAGGTCCTTCTCTTTAAAGATGACCCTTTCCCAAGGAAGCTGTCTTTTTCCAGGAAGTAGCCTCTTCCAATAACATGTCCAAAGTCCTCACCCTTGCCTCCATGACTCCATTCTGGCTGTCCTTCATCCAAGGTAGATTTGTTTCTCCTTTTGGTAGTCCACGGTATACTCAATATTCTTAACCAACACCATAATTCAGAGACATCGATTTTTCTTTAGCCCTCCTTATTTATTGTCTAATTTTCATATTTCACTGTTTAGGAAATTGTGGTATTGTTGTTGTTGTGCACAGCCACATTGGAACTGACCCTCCAGCAGGTTTTCAGAGGCAGTTAATCGCATGGGAGGAGATTGTCCAGCCTTGTCCCTTAAAGCAGCTGGTGGATTTGAAACCTGCACAACTTCTTACCACTGGGCCACCAGAGTTTCCTATCAAGAATATTACACTATGTAAAAAACATATTAATTTGTGTTTTGGAGAAAGTGCAGCCAACATGCTCCCTTAGAGGCAAAGAGTCAAAAAGTCAGAGGTAAAGCTTCATCATTCATACTCTGGACATGTAGCTAGGTGAGTCTATTCCTTGGAAAGGGACATAAACTTGGAAAGATGGAGGGCCAGCGAAGGAGAGTAATACCCCCCAAAAGATGAACTGACACAGTGACTTCAGCAATGGGCCGTAGTGTGTCATAGAGGATGAGGATGGCATAGGACAGCACAGAGTTCAGATCTGTTGTTCATAGGGTCGCTATGAGTCATTTTTGCTTCAGCAGCACCTAACAACTTTCTTTCATTTCCGCATAATTTTAAGCTATATTAATTAAGTTGACGTTCTAAATGCTCCATTTTGTGAGTTCACAATGTTTGAGCATTCAACTGCCAACCAAAGAGTTCGAGTTTGAACCCACTTGTTCCTCCACAGTAGAAAGATATGGCTTTCTGCTTCCATAATGACTCCTAAATACTGATAAGTAGATGACTGGGAGAATAGCTTCAGAAATCATATACCCAACAGGAGTCTAGTAACCAAAACTTGTGTAAAAACTTCAGCAAGTTAACAACAAAAAGACAAATTACTCGATCTTAAAATAATCAAATGTTGTCACCTGTTGTTACATGCTGTGTTGAGTCTCTACAACAGATCCGAGAGTGGGGAATCAGGGGGACTTGATAAAACATAGACATAAATTAGTAGGGGGGCAAGTGACAAACGACTTCAAGAATCTTAAGCAACTTTATTCAGTATAAGCTAAGCTTTTAAGCAAAACCTTCAAATGATTAACAGTACGCCGTAAAACAGTAGCAGTTACAGCAGGGAGTCAAACGCTTCTGCAAGAGCATTCTCTCATCTCTCTGCACTTCACAATGAGCTGAACACTGAAGACCCAAAGGCCCTTGATAGAGCCAAAAACCTAAAGGCTCTTTTCAGAGCCAAGAACTCCGGCCTACACTGATGGGCATGAGCTACTGAGACAGTGGAGGATTCTGCCCCCACTGATGGACCCTGGCTACATTGAACTGCTGAACTAGCTGAGAACCCCTTGGCTGCATCAAACTGCTGAACTAGAGGAGAACCCCTCTGTCCCCCTTCCCCACCCCCCCACCCCCGACTGCACCAATGACCAAGAGAGACAATAGGAGACAATTTGGGATTCCAGGGTGAAAATAAATTGCTCTTGAGTTACAATGCTACCTCTTTTTTAATACATTTTGCTATTTATCACTGGTATTGTTTTTGGCTTCCCAAATAAATCAAGCCTGGAAGCAGGAGCGGCATCCACTTCCGAAATGGCTTGCCTCCAGAAACTCTATGTAGGAACAGTTCTCAGGCTGTTCGTTCATAGGGTCACTATGAGTCGTCTACGACTCGACGGCACCAAACGACAATGGCAAAGAGAGAGCTACGTTGGCCTAGTGGAAAGGAAGTTATGCTAACAAGCTGAAGGAAACAAGACTAAGAAGATTGAAACATCTGCTAAAAATATTGAAACTATTAAAGGATATCAGGAAAAGCTACGTTTGTATACCACAAGATACTGTCTGAAGTCATGAATCTATTGTCCTCTATATTTGAAAGGCTTCTAATTAATTCCACCATTAATGTAACTCAAACAAATAAAGTTATTTTTCTCAGAAAAAAAAAAAAGAGCATTCTCTCAGGCCAAACAGTGAGCAGTGGCTTTACAAAGGACATACTCTTAATATTTACTCAGAATCTCATTGACAAGGTTTCTGCTTTAAGCGTGTAAGGTATTTGAATCAAAGCTATTATCATTCCATCTGTAGGTTTTCCTGAGTCAGAATGACTGAGTGGTCTAAAGACTCTCATTATCAGTTAAACATGTCTTTGCTCGTCCACTTGGTCACAGTCCTCTTTTAACTCCACAACGCTGCAAATGACTTCAGTAAACATTTCATGACACATGACAATACACTCAGTGTCCTCAGCCAGTATAGAGATGCAAATCAAAATCACAAGGAGGTATCATTTCCCTTCTACTAGGATGGCTAAGATAAGGAAAATAGAAAATAGCAAATTCTGGGGATGATGTGAGGAAATGGGTACCCTTTTCCATTGCTGGTGGGAGTGCAAAATGGCACAGGCATTGTGGAAAACAGTGTGGTGGTTGTTCAAAAAATAAAAAATGGAGCTACCCTTTGACTCAGCAATTCCATTCCCAGGTGAACACCCAAAAAACCTGAAAAGAGACTTAAAAAGGGACTGTACACCAATTTTACCATAGCACTACTCATAATAGCCAAAAGGTAGAATCAACATAAACGTCCCCCCACAAGATAAATAGACAAAACATAGTGCATACATACAAAGGCACACTACTCAGTCAGTAGGAAAAATAAGCCTTGGTACATGTGCTAAATGGATGGAGCCTGAAAACATCCTGAGCAAAATAAGCCATTCACAAGAGGTCAAATATTATATGATCCCTCACTTATGAAAACACACAAGAAAACCAATTGTATAGAGAACAAAATTTATTAGCAAGGTTTATTAGGAGAGCAGGGGAAAGCATGTTAATGGAGATAGGAAAATGACACTGATTAACAGTAGGATCACGCATCTCATTATTGAAATTTGATCTCAATAAGCTAGACATCTTTAAAACACTTAGTTGACAAAAGTTGTGTGATAGATAAATATATAACAACAGCTTCTGAAGCAACTTGTATGCAAACAACTTAGGAGATTTGATTCTTTGATTTTGAAATTTAGGGTTGTGATCTCACGGAATATCACAGTCAATGAGCCTGATAATGTGTTTAGTGAGTCTCTGTGATAATCTAGTGGTAAGGAGTTGCTCTGCCAACCCAGAGACAGGCAGTTCAAATACACAAACTGCTTCAAAGAAGAAAGATGAGTAATGTCCTTCCATACAATTTACCAATTTACCTGAAAATCCACTGGAGGATCAACTATGAGTCAGTTCTGATTCAACAGCATATAGCAACAATTTCTACGTCCTAGTTCACTGTGGATTGCCAGGGTCTTAAAAGCTTGCCAACAGCCATCGAAGGACTAACAATTGGAGTCTATTTACCTGGAGCAATAAAGGAAGGAGGGAAATTAGGAACAGAAGGAGGGTATGGAATATGTCAACAATTGCTTCCTACTCCCTGATCTCAAAACCTACTACACAGCTGTGATAACATGGCACTAGCACAAATGGCAGGCCCGTATACCAATGGAATAGAATCAACAACCCAGAAATTACTCTATCTATAGTTGACTGTCAAATGGGAAATGACAACCTCTTGAAAAAATGGTGCTGGCAAAACTGGACCTGCAAAAAGCTGAAGCAGAATGCACACCTCTCACCATACACAAAAAAACAACTCAAGGTAGATCAGAGACCTAGGGCTAAAGCCGAAACCATAAAGATTATAAAAGTCAAAGTAGGGCCAAAATTAGAAGGCCTAGCTCATGGTATAAAAAGGCAGACAAAGTACAGCCAGAAAAACACAACCAGGAGAGGATAAAATTGATGAATGGGACTTTCTAAAGATTAAATCCCTGTGCACATCAAAGACATTTTCCAACAGAGTGAAAAGAGAACCTACCAACTGGGAAAAAAATTTGGCAATACCATTTCAGACAAGGGTCTCATATCAAAAGTTCACAGAATCCTACAGGGGCTCCACAAGAAAAAGACTGATAACACAAATACAAAATAGACAAAAGACATGGAAAGACTTTTCACACAGGAAGATATTCCAATGGCCAACAGACACATGAAAAAATGCTCAAAATCACTATCAATAAGAGAGATGCAGGGGGAGGGTTGGGAGGGGAGAAAAGAGCATCAATGAATGAATGGAAATCCAAAGTTTCTATAAATTTTCATTGAAATTAATAATAAATTTTTAAAAAGATAAAAAAAAATAAGAGAGATGCAAATCAAAACCACAATGAGA